>NC_138775.1:218430213-218901206 GCF_965119305.1 Pelophylax lessonae | reverse complement strand
TGGTGCACACAACGCTCCCCCAGAAATGTAATTTCCAGCTTGTGTGATTGGCTTACTGATTTACCCAGAAGTCTGCACTAAGACACAACTTAGATTTTGAGCATCCCCTGTAACAAATATGTCATTTTTGGTGTAATACTCTCAAAGGGAAATCACGTCTAAAGGGATGCGGGCCCTGCAGCCCTCCACATTAGAGCCCTGCAGATGCAGCAGCTGATTGATAATTATAAAACCACTCCCATACAGATTCACTGTACACATGGACACAGACAAACAAACATCATTTTCCTCAGAACAACAAAAGGTAGGAAACTGCAACAAAGTTAGAGGGGAATGTTTTTTCCTCAACAAATGTAGAGTTACTCTTGAAACTTTGAGAATAAAACCTAGAAGCTGATTGGTTACTATGCACAGCTGCACCAGACTCTGTGTATAGCAGTTTTAGTAAATCTCCCCCACTATGTCTCTTCTTCTATAAAACATTCTTACCTGCCTGTTCACAAACTTCCTTTGAATGCACAGCTCAGTGTACTCACCCAGCATTCCTCAGTGCTGAAATGAATTCATTCCTGTGCATCATCCTGGCCCAGCCAATCAAAGTATTTATAGATGACAAACCTTGTAGAAGACCAGGTGAATATGTCAGCGCCGATGAGGGAGTTCCTGGACAACATTGGAGCAGAGGTAAGTATTGCAGGCATAAATTCCAATATCAGAACATGACAAGGTTTGAAACTTTATTTCAATGAATGCTTACCCTCAGATTCCATCAATAAATGTCAAATGTTATTGGTATTTGTATGCAGTTAGCAACGCATTAACTTAGTGCAAACAACTTTTTATTTAAAGTGACATCTTTAGGTGCATGACTTAGATGTCTGAGTTAGTATTGGTGATCTAGACTGTTGATTTCTGGTATTTCTCCCAGCCAGCTGAGTTCCAGTCTGACACTCAGCAGTGCACCCAGCCAGTACTCTCATATTCTACCACCAAGGGCTGTCATGAACTGGTTGTTTTATGGTTAAAAGCTGACATAATCTTTTTAAACTTATTGCTTTAAAAGAAGCAACTATTCGTGCAAAAATAGTTGTTCCTCTATCATTGCTTGCTGTATTAGAGCCCATTGCTGACACTTTGCATGAGAACCCAGTATATTTGAAACAGCACTGATTGATAAAAAGTGTTCTTTATTTCTACAAACTTGCAAAGAAACCAATCAGCTTCCATTTTTTTCAAAGCTTAATTGAACAAGCTAAAGTTAGAAGCTGATTGGCTGCACCAGATTCTGAACTCTCCAGTTTTAGTAAATCAACCCTATGTGACTGTTTTAGGTCCAGGTTCTGAGAATTTCTTTAAAACACTTTGCACTCATTGTTCTGTTTGTGAGATCGGTGCTAGTTACTATGCTGCCCAAAAATATATTTTTTAAATGACCACAACAGAGGTAGAGCCAATGTTCACACTACTTACAATCCAAATGTCCAAACATGGTGAGGGAGGTAGTGGCAGCAGTATTGGTGAGCAGACTGCATATGCAGCACATGGTGGCTCTCTTCCCTCTTATTCTGGTCTCATACTTCCACAATAGTCATCTTCATTGAGAACATCATACATTTGTGCTTGAAGTTGCAGGAAAGCCACCAGACTATGACATTGTGACATCAGGCCAGGGCAGGTTTCAAAGAAAGAGACATTTGAAACCAGAAAGCAAAAAAATCCTTCATTCCTCTGGGTGATTCCAGTGTCGCAGGACTTGGGGATGTGCTGGATTTGGGTGGGAGGATTGCACCTGGGCAAACAGGGTAACCTTACTTGGTGTATCAGATTTGGTTTCTAATCAGGGCGGCACAAAATATGAGAAAATTAATAATGTCTGGGAAATGCTTCATGGTATGGAGGAGTAAGAGGAGACATTTGGGGGGGGGGTAAAAAGGAAGAGTGTACAGCAATTTACATGATAAAAGAAAGGAACAGGGAGGCAGAAAGGCCTGGTAATTTCATAGGATAGAGAAAATGACACAAATCTGATGAGTATGTGGTGGTCAGAATAGGAGAACCACAGCAAGGGATGAGTAGAGCAGAGATGGAGGATGGAGGAGGACACTAAATATTCATGATTTTCTTCTTGGATACCATTAGTGTTGCCATTGACCATAAAGATTTTCAGTTTCTTGTCTTTTATAAGCTCAGGTACACAACACATCAGACACATCACACTTGTGGTTGCCAACAAAAATGCATAGACTCCATTGCCTCCATATGAATAGAAGCAGTGTTATAGGACTAAGAGGTTCTTTCTCATTATACATATTACTGTATATTGTTAACAAGACCTCCACTTTTAAATGCATTGAATTTAATCTAATTACTGATCAAAACACTTCCCAGAGTCACATCTCTAAATCTATATACACTTTTTGTCATGTGTTTATGTGCAGATAAGAGATGCACACAAAATATTCCTAATGTTGCAGTACTAAATGCATTATATTTACTTGTTTATTGATATGACTGATTTTTATTTTTTTTTCTAGGTGCATTTTGAACTTCAAACGTAGCGAATAGGACAGCAAGAATGAAAAATACAAAAAAAATATAAAATCAAATTATTAATTTCTTTCTGATTTTCTTACATTTCCATGTGCCACAAAACTCTTAACTCTAACTTTATTCTCTAATCAATAAACTTTATTCAATCAAATGAATTGTGTGCAGTGTTATCTTTACCCAGAATATTTAGGATATGATGGGTTTATTATTTGGGAAGGATTACATCTGAAGCTTTCAGTAAAAGTTATTGTACTATAATTTGAACACGCTACCTAATGTAATTCACATGACCTTGGTTTTAAATTGAAAAATGAAAAACTTGCCTAACATCTCTCACAACAATTACCCTTAGCAGTCATGATAAATAGGTTAGCAGTATATAACTTTAGGTTATGTAAGAAGATTTCAAATACACATTACAGTATATGATGTGTCTTTACAATAATTTTACATAAATAATAATAGTGCAGGGCAATCCTAATAATATCTCATATAGGCATGCTCAAGATAAGTCCCAAAAAGCTCAGGTGCAGGTGCAGATAGAGAAAGACAACTGTCCAAGTGGTCGATGGTAATACTCCTAGAGCGAATCATTCAATCCTTTGATGTGACAAAAAGGTGCTCAAAAGATCCCACCACCTGTCATTCTCTGCCTCTCACGTTATCTTTGTGACCCTACAGGGTCAAACCAGCATGTAGTATCCAAAGGAGCAAATATATTCCACCTCCACTGCTTCTCTCCTTAATACACAGCACTCAAAGCATATAGATTGCAGACCTCAAATCACCAATAATAGCTGGAGTCCTCAATAAACTTGGAAAGATCTTCCTAAAGGCGTCTCCATAGCATACATGGTAAAGAGAAAGAAGATCTAATGCTCTCTGTATATACTTGAATATGCTTTATTAATATAGGTAATACACTCAGGTTTGTGATGTTAAAGCATAGCATTATTGCAGAACCTGCAAGCGTGCATGCGTGTCGGTATCCAAGCAGGAAGGAGTCTCAAAATGGCCGCGGGTCACGTGACGTCCCCCGTACGGGTTACGTCCAGAATGGGTGGGACTTCATCAACCATGCAATAAGCCCCCGTTTACACTGGTGTGATTTTTAATGCCATTTGACAGTTCAAAATTGCACCCCATTGTCAGCAATGGAACGGTTTAAATAGCTGCGACTCAGAAAAAGGTTCCTGCACTACTTTTTGCAGATTTCATTGCGACTTGCATAGACTTACATAGTTACATAGTTACATATTAAGTGAGGTTGAATAAAGACAATAGTCCATCCAGTTCAACCTGTGTAGGTGTGTGTGGCTGTACTCATCTCACATACCCCTGAATGTTCTGATCCTTGAGATGTAAGTCTAAGAGTCTTTTGAAAGCCACCATACTACCCGCAGAAACCACCTCTTGTGGTAGAGAATTCCACAATCTTGTAGCCCTAACAGTAAAGAACCCCCCACGTTGCCTGTGGTTAAAACGCTTCTCCTCTAATCGCATTGTATGCCCTCGAGTCCTCATGCAATCCCTTCGAATGAACAGCTTTTTTTCTAAGCTGGGATCCCCATTAAGATATTTATAAATTGCTATCATGTCCCCCCTCAGACGTCTCTTCTCCAGGGAGAATAAATCAAGCGATTGTAGACGCTCTTCATAGTCAAGGTCCTCCAATCCCCTAATTAGTTTAGTTGCCCTTCTCTGGACTCTCTCCAGCTCCAACACATCCCTCCTGAGGACTGGCGACCAGAACTGGACAGAATACTCCAGATGCGGTCGGACCAGAGTTTTATAAAGTGGAAGGATTATAGTCTTATCTCTGGAATACATCCCTTTCTTTATGCATGCTAATATTCTGCTGGCTTTGGCAGCTGCCGCTTGACATTGCATGCTGTTGCCTAATCTATCATCAACCAAGACTCCCAGATCCTTCTCCATTTTCGATTCCCCCAAGGGTTCCCCTCCTAACGTGTATTGTGTTTTTATGTTTTTAGTCCCCAAGTGCAAAACCTTACACTTCTCCACGTTAAACCTCATTTGCCATGTCGTTGCCCACTCTGTAATTTTGTCCAGGTCATTCTGTAGGATATCTGCTTCATGACTTCTGCTGTATAAAGTCACAAGCCGCAATGAAATTGGCAGTGCAAATTGCACTGATGTGTGGCTTTGGGATTGTGCTGAAGTAGTGTGAACCGGTGCTTAAAGAGAATGTCCATGCCACATTTCAGGAGCTGGTGGTGGTCTGGGAAGGCTGAAGCTGGCTGCAAGCAAAATCAGGGCAAGTACACGCTGGCTTGCACAGTGCTATTTGTTTAACACTGTGAACATGCTTACTCAAAAGGAAAAGCTTAAAATGAATCATCTTCTTCAAAGGATTGGCAACATAATATTTCGTTTTTTTGTGGAAAAGGACCTTGGTCCGAGGAAAAATTCTGTTTAACTTGTTCATGAACAATATAGAGGTTGGAATTAATAGTTCATTCTCAGTGTATGCTAATGATTAAAAAAATAAGCAGGGCAACAACTTCACAACAGGAAATAGCAACTTTACTAGAAGACCTAGTTAAAGTGGAATTCCAATCAAAATCTTAAATTTCGCATTTGTGTCTATGAGCCAATGAATCACCTTTTGTGATTGAATGAATGAAGAACGAATCACATTCATTCTTGTGTGTGTCACTCAAACTCACCTTTTTTCTTCCATTCTGCCCAGCTCTGTACTATTTCCTCTCTCTGGCCGACAACATTATAATATAGCTGCTGAATACCGCTACTGAATCCGACTTCCTTATACCGTTGTTGGACCCGCTTCTCCCTTCCTGTCCTGTGATGTCAGCTGATTTCTACTGAATGAGGGTCCAAAACAGCTCCTCTCATTCACTGTCCTAGACACACTACAGCTTGAAGGGGTGACGGAGAGATGTAAGTATAGAGGAATATGATCCAAGCAAACACATTGACATGCCTCCATCCCTATTGGTTAAAGCAAACAGAAAACAGAGGTCGTGGGACTTTGAATGAGGCAGGTCACAAACTAAGATATACAAAATAAGATTATAAATGTAATAATTTATTGTACATACAGTCATTGATACAAATGTTGACATCAGTAACAAATATGATGCAGACATGTATGCAGAAAAGGCTGACACAAAAAATGCATATAACAAAAACATTGTTATAATAGTAAGATATATTCAGTAAAAAAGTACATGGTCATCACTAAATGTTGCATCTATGCATTTAAGTAGCGCTACGTGTTTCATGGAACCCTGTCCACTCATCAGGAGCTTAAAACCAAAGGGTTACCAGTAAATGTATAATATGTAGGTTTGTATAGAAATACACAAAATCTCCACAAATAAAAAAAACTGGAAAAAAAAAAAAGAATAAAAAATAAAACTGTAATGCCGCATCACTTACACATGTCAGGATCAAAAATAAGCCCAGCATCTGGGGGGGGGGGGGGGGGGGGACAAAAATGAATGCACCAAGGCAGACGTCTGATCCGGGGCCGTGGCAGGAATGAACCACCCAGTCCAAAGGGGGAGGGGAGGGAAGAGATGGGAAGGCAGCTGGAGGGCACACCAGGACATGAGGAACCATTCCAAGAGAAGTGAACATACATGTAGACAGGTGCTAATCTAAAACAAAATGTATATATGTAGCACCCTCCAGGGTAGGTGCTAGGTAAACTATAGTTGGGCCATGTCTGCTTAACAGTAAGGCCATGTTTTCAGCAGGCTGTCATGTGTTTCCAGGTGTGCTGGTTGTGTTGGGGAGTCTCCCCACTGTGTCCCAATGAGAGCTTTCATTGGGCAGTGGAGGAAACCTAACCAATAGCACACCAGGGCTTGTATCCATCCTGGAAGGGCAGATTCTGCCGCAGAGCATTCTGGGAGGGGGTATAGGTCTGTGGGGAGCACATGACAGGGGGTCTTTGGCGGGAAGCAGAGTCCCAGGAAGGAGGATGCGGCTGTCTCTCCTCCTGTCAGGAAGAATCGGGTACCCAAGATGGCTTGCCTGAGGGGATACAGGGCTAAACTGAGGCGCAGGAAGGATCCAGTGTGCTGAGGACCAGCGGAGCTGTGGGGGTCGAGTTCCAGGAAAGCATTCTGAGTAGTGAGTACTGTGAACTGTCCCTGGGGGATCTGCCTAGCAGAGGGGACCACTCCAGAGAAGGTCAGAGGGATCCTGGAGCTAGCTAGCCAGTGCAGAGAAAAGAGTAAAGAGGGTGCCAGAGTTTGACCCTGAAGAGTAAGAGGTGGTGCCAGTGGTTGGGCCCTGAAGTACAGTGTGTACAGTGCAGAGTGTGCAGTGCAAGGTGCACAGAGGTGAGTTTTGCAGCAGCAGTAACAGTACAGAAGGCTACCTCAGTCAGTGAAGACTACAGGGCGCTCTTTTTGAAAGACTTTTGAGCTGAGAGGAAGTATCAGAAGACGGATTCAAGTTCACAGACAGCAAGTCAGTTTTCCAAGCGGGCATTGACCGGCATTCTGCCAGCGTCAAAGCAGCGCTTGCAGGCATTTTTCACAGAGTGTCCCAAGTTGTACCTATTTGAGCCAGAGGAGTATCCCACTCATTCCTTTCTCTTATCCCTATACAAAATAAACAAAACAAACCAAAGATGCCGGACTGTTCATCGCCTCAGATATTACACTTGGGGAATCAGCTTAAAGGGGCTGTTGGCGTTACCAGTAAGCCTGGCAGACCCATATCAGGCCCAATGCCTGGAAATCCTGCTACATATATATAAGCATTAAAAAGTGAAAAGTATATGCTAATAAGTAAAAAGGTAGAGATTAGTGTCTAATAGTGTGTTCACCAAAGCCATGGGAAATTCAAAAGGTACTGAGGGAGATCCGTGAAAGACACCAAACAGTGCTCAGTGACCAAAGGATGAAATGGAGGTAAAGACCATGGTGCATGGTGAAAAAAAAACACAAACAAAACCTAACCTGGAAGACCAAAAAATATGATCAGGAAATGTGAACAAAGTGCAAAAATATAGTGCAATGAGGGTGACAAAAACCCCACAAAGATCTTACCAGTTGTGTAAAGAGTTTGCTGTAGGTGCTCCCAAAATCCACACCACACGAAGAGCTGTCCAGAATGAGAGCCTGATTGACCGCAGCTAAATAGCCCCAGAGGACAAGGGCGGAGCCCTGCCAAGAGCTAAATAGAAATAGAGTCTGACTGACCACAGCTACACACCCCCAGCCAAGGAAAGGCCAGGTCAGCGAGACACCATTTCCCAAGTAAGGTTCTTGTCTTTTCATTTCTAACACTGGGTTTCTTGGTCTTGGTGTTTGTCTTTGGTATCCAAGTTTTGGTTTCTGTTTACTAATGGTCCACCTTTGGACCCCTGTGTTTCTTACTATTCACCTAGTATTTGCAGTCACTTTCTTTATCCCATAGTGCATCATTTAACCACTTTACCACCGGAGGATTTTGCTGTGTTCCGTCCAGGCCACCTTTTGCGATTCGGCGCTGTGCGAATTCAACTGACAATTGCGCGGTCGTGCGACGCCGTACCCAAACGAAATTTACGTCCTTTTTTTCCCACAAACAGAGCTTTCATTTGGTGGTATTTGATCACCTGTGCGATTTTTACTTTTTGCGCTATAAACAAAAAAAGAGCGTTTATTTTGAAAAAATAACAATATTTTTAACATTTTTTTATATGAAATTCCCCCCAAAAAAGATGTAAAAACCAATTTTTTAAAAAATTTTTGGCCAATTTGTTTTATGCTACATATGTTTGGTAAAAAAAATCGCAATAAGCGTATTTTGATTGGTTTGCGCAAAAGTTATTGCGTTTACTAACAAAGGGAAAGATTTCTGTCATGTTTGGTGTTTTTTTTTAACGCGTAATGGCGGCGATCTGCGATCTTTTTTGCGGGACTGCGACATTGCGGCGGACAGATCGGACCCTTGACTGACATTTTTGACACTTTTGGGGGTACCAGTGACATTACTGCAGTAATCAGTGCTATATATATGCACTGTTACTGTAAAAATGACACTGGCAGGGAAGGGGTTAATTTTATTGGAGAGGGAGGGGTTAATGTATGCCTGGTGCTTACTGACGTGTAGGGGGGAGGTGACTGAGTGAGTCATGGACAGATCGGATGTCCAGCTATGCTGAACAGTCCGATCTGTCACTCCCTGTCACTATGGAGATCCGCCCGCTGTGTTTACACACAGCGGGCGGATCTCCAGACTCGATCCCCGACGATCGGGTAAGAGCAGCGGCGATCGCCGCTGCTCCTCCCCTGGCCCGACTCCCGCTGTGAATGAAAACAGCGGGAGCGAGCCTCCGGCGGCGCGCAAGCGCCGCCCAGAAGGGGGAGTGTCTGACGACGTTAATACTACGTCGTCAGACGATAACGAGCCACTCTGCCGCAGTAGTATTACTGTGAGCAGACGTAAAGTGGTTAAAGCTTGACATACATTTCATATAATTTTATAAATTCTTAGACAAACGTGGATGAGACTAGTTTCTACATATAAAATATATATTGTGTGTGATGCAGGAATGAATTCTCTAACATGTCAGCTCTTCTCGGCATATCTACCTGTTTTAATTGTAATTTGACTTACCTAAATTATGGTGTATTCCTTATAATGTATAATCATTATTATTTTCTATTCCCCTTTTTTTTGTATATTTATTTATTATGAATTGAAGTAGACCTTTTCTCCTGGTTTATAATCTACTGTTACAATGGATGGCCAATAATGGTCTATTTTTATTAAAACATTAAAATGTTTGTTTCATATAATCAAGGATCAATTTGCCACATTTAAAGTCCCGCTAACCTATGAAAAGTATTTTTGTATACAAATAGGGATGGAGGCCTGTTTTTCCAATATGTAGGTGTGCTGCAGGACATAATATTCTCTATTTATGCAGATATTGGGTGGAAGACACCTGGGTTCTACATGTTCTGTCATGCACAAACTGCGTTCATCAAATGATTTGTTAAATATTGTTTATTATCCATTAATATGTTGTTTATAAGTGTTACATTGTAATTTTACATGAGTTATGAAAAGCATTCAGCACTAGGGATGATTTGGGTGTTTTGAGCTTGTCCAATCCCGGGGTTGCGATGCATGGCTGGACGTGCCCTCCCCATCCTTGCCAATGGCACCTTGGGTGGTGGTGAGGTTATCTTTCAGTGCATCGGCGTCATGCTTGCATGCTTGACCCATCTGTTGTCGGATCGGTGTGTTTTTCTTTTCATGGTCCCGTTTGTACCCCTGTGTTTCTTACTATTCATCTAGTATTTGCAGTCACTTTCTTTATCTCATAGTGCATAATTTAAAGCTTGACATACATTTCATATAAATTTATATATTCTTAGACAAACGTGGATGATACTAGTTTCTACATATCCTTACTTGGGAAATGGTGTCTCACTGACCTGGCCTTTCCTTGGCTTGTTTCTCTATGGCTGGGGCTGGTCTCTCCCACCTCAGCCCCGGGTGAGACATATGCTTGACGCCCCCATTCTTCCTGGAGCTGGTTGCTTTTCTGAGCTGACCTGTAGGTAAATATTTTTTTTTTCTTGTTCCTTTTTATCCCCCTCCTACCTATTTTTAGGGAGCTATTGTCATCCCCTGTGGCATAGGGAATTTTTTCTAATATTGTTTTTATTATATCTTTAGCAATCTCTATTACATCCTACTCCTGACAAAGTGGGCACAGAACCACCAAATTATATGAATGCCAAGATATCATGTTTTTTTAATGCCATATCAGATGCCAACAATCCTATATACAATCAAAAACATATATATTTTGTGCGGTGATAGAGTGTGGGGCGCTGTTGCAAGCACTACGAGCATCCTTGAAACGGCGAATGCATAGGTGAGGAGGAGAAAGGTGCATAAGCATGGTGCATTATCTTTAGCTGCTGCTCCCTCCAGAATTCGTTGCAGATAAACGTACAGGTAGAGTTGTAGCCCGCTATTTTAAATGGTTTTGATCCAGTACAGGATAGTGCTTTGTCTCATGAGGTATGCAAGGAATCTTTCGTGATGGATTCAAGCAAAGTTTGTACGGGACGGTAGAGGTAAGAGAGTGAGCGGGGGTTCTTTCCGGATGATTAAGCCCAAAGCATTGGAGGCAAAGCGAGTGGAGTCATTCGAACACAGTGAATTTATATGGGCAGTGAGTTTGTATATGTAGATATAGTGGCTAGATGGGATTTTGTACCATTCTTGAAGAGTCTGGAATGATAGAGGAGTTCCTAATGCAGGATCGTACAATTGAGCAAAGTTTTTAAGGCCCCTGGAAGCCCATAAGGCATATATTGGCTCCAGGCCCAGTGGTTGGAGAGCTGGGTTACCCTTGATAGGTAAACGGTATGATAAAAGTTGGGGATATCACAATTTTTTCTCTCCAGGCTACTCGAGTGTCTCTCAGCAGAATATTTTGGCGCATTGTAAGAGGCAGGTCTTTTTGCTTGCAATGGAGAATGGCTGCCAGATCAAAAGGATGAGCCAATTGAGATTCCATCGAGTAGTCCGAGAATACGGAGGTGCCATTGATCCAATCCATACCCACTCTTAGCAGACAACAGATATTGTACAATCTGATATCGGGGAGGTTAACACCTCCATTGTGTTGGGAGGGGAACAATTTATGGAGGGCAATTCTGGGCTTTTTGGCAGACCAGAGAAACACAGAGAGAGATTTTTGTTGTCGTTTTATGTCGATGTGCTTGATAAGTAATGGTAGCGTTTTCATAAGATACATTCATTTGGGAAAGCTGACCATATCAAATAGGTGACATCTACCCTGGAAGGAGAGAGGAAGTTTGGATTCATTTGTTGTTGGGAAAGAACAGCCAGAACCTTGCGGATATTAGCTGTTGCCGAGTGGCCTTTGGTGAAGCCTGCCTGTACACATGAAAATAAAGCTTGTCATGGTGAAGTATGTAAAGCAAATCTTTATTGAATTATAAAAAATCCACTTACAATAAGAATCTAGTAAACAGCGTTATGCAGCCCGGTGGTTACTGCTCCCGCAGCGTGCGTTCCATCGGCCGGATGTGACGTTGTGCGCTCTGCCTCGCTAGACACGTTTCACCCTCCCCCTGGGCGTCATCTGTAGCTCCAATTACAATTCCAGCTTACATACTTCACCATGGCAAGCTTTATTTTCATGTGTCACTGAGGAGGATCACGGCCAGCACTACCCATTAGCAGACTTCCACACATCTATACAGGAACAGCGTTTGGGACAGAGATTCTGGATCAAAGGACATCCCAAAGAGGGCATAGCAGCCCCGCACAGTCTTGTAGTGTCTTACAGGCTTGGATTTCATACTGTTACCTGAGTAGGGAAGCAGAGGGTGAGCACAAGCACTTTCTTCTGATTGGAGCACAGAAGCACTTTTGTGGCACAGTTTGCACTTATGAACAACACATACTGAATTTTTTGAGGACATTTATTCATTTTTTCTGGAGGACAACTATGCACTATATTTGGCACGAATTGCATTGAGCACTATATAGTTATTTATTTGATGATTAATAAGTGATTCATTGTAATAAGTGGTTTTATTTAGCAGCGCTGACTTTCACACACTGTCAATTTAAAGGCACTTGCACCTTATTTGTCAGCAGCAGCTTCATTTATTATTTAATTATACACATTATTAGCACTTTATTTATCCATAAACGCGAGGATTTCCCTTTGTTATAATAAAATCTACAAACACGCATGATCGGACTCAAAGAACTACCCAGAAGAAGTTGGGTACGAAAAACAGCAAATGTATTCAAGAAAGAACATTCATTTCGCAGCTAATTCAAGCTCTATATACAGTGAACATTAGCATCTTGTTTAATGTGACAATAACGAAACTGCTGCTGGTGATAATGAGGATACGTCTTTTTAACCAGTTCCTTACCGGGCAATAGTCAAATGATGCTGGCAGGAACACTCTGTCGATCCTGGCGGCCATCATATGACGCGGCGATCGGGGATGAGGCTCGTCCCTCAGACAGAGCCCATCTCCGATCAAGGTAAAGGGCCAATGAAATTGCCTTTTTACCACGTGATCGACTGTGTCCAATCACAGCCGGTCACAAATGTCAACAAAGACAGGGTAACTCACTGTTACCAGGTTCTCCTCCTCACACACTGGTCCAGTGTGCGGAGGAGATCTGGAATCAGTGAGTTACCCTGTACTACTGTGCCCTGATTGCCCCACCAAATAAAGAGGACCTGTCACCAGCTGATCCTAGTACCTACTGTATCTGTGAGCCCCTCAGAGTAACTGTCACCTTCCCATCTGAGTACCTGTCACCTGCCCATCAGAGTACCCGAGTACCTTCTACCTGCCTATCAGAGTACCCGAGTACCTGTCACCTGCCCATCAGAGTACCTGAGTACCTTCCACCTGCTCATCGGAGTACCTGCCGTCTGCCTATCAAAGTACCCAAGTATCTTCCACCTGCTCATCAGAGTACCTGCTGCCTGCCTATCAAAGTACCCGAGTACTTGCCGCCTGCTCATCAGTACCCGAGTACCTGTCACCTGAGTTTTCTGTGGGATTTATGTCCCCAGAACGCATGATGGTGCTTGTTGGATGCTGGGCCCCTCTTTGTGGCTGGGCTGTGAAAAAGTCTTACACGTGTGGTATTGCCATACTCAGGAGAAGTGGCAGAATGTATTTTGGGTTGTCATTTTTGCTGTGTACATGCTGTGTGTTAGGAATATCCTATAAATTGACAACTTTGTTTAAAAAAAAAAAAAAATAGGTTTTCATTTTTTTCCCACATTTTCCAAAAACTTGTGGAAAAAAAATGACATGTTCAAAAGACTCATAATGCCTCATAGAATATACGTTGGAGTGTTTGCTTTCCAAAATGGGTTCATTTTGTGGGTGTTTCTATTGTCTTGGTGCTCTAGGGCCTTCAAAAGTGTGATAGTTAGTCAGAAAACGATGTGTGTAATTTATGTTCCTAAAAAGCCTGAAGGTTCTACTTGGTTGTTGTGTCTCTTTAGGTGGCCAGGCTGTGTAAAAGTTTCACACATGTGGTATCACCATACTCAGGAGGAGTAGCAGAATGTATTTTGGGGTGTCATTTTTGCTATGTACATGCTATATGTTAGAGAATAGCTTATAAATTGACAACTTTGTGGGGAAAAAAAAAGAAAAAAAATGTTTTTCTTAATTTTCCCAAGTATTGTGGGAAAAAATTACAACTTCAAAAAACTTACTATGCCTCTTACTAAATACCTTGGACTGTCTACTTTCCAAAAGGGGTCATTTGGGGGGTATTTGTACTGTCCTGACATTTCAGGGCCTCAAGAAAGGAGATAGTCAGTCAGTACATCCGGTGTGATCAATTTTCAGTAATTGGTACCATAGCTTCTAGACTCAATAACTTTCACACAGACTAAATAATATACACTAATTTGGGTTATTTTTCACCAGAGATATGTAGCAGTATACATTTTGGTCCAAATGTATGAAGAAAAATTAATTTTTTGCAAAATTTTATAATAGAAACTAAAAAAAAGTGTTTTTTTTTCAAAATCTTTGCTTTTTTTTTTTTTTTTGCTTATATCACGAAAAAAAAAAAAAATAGTTGTGATCATATACCACCAAAAGAAAGCTCTATTTGTGTGAAAAAATGATACAAATTTGGTTTGGTTACAGTGTAGCATGACTGAGCAATTGTCATTCAAAGTGTGAGAGTATTGAAAGCTGGAAATTGGTCTGGGCAGGAAGGGGGTGTAACTGCCCTGAATGGAAGTGGTTAAATAATATTTTTTAATGTCTTCTGTTGCTATGTGAATGATTTGGCCAGTATGCATGTTTCATGGTTTTTAGTTTGACTTACAAAAACATCATTATCCATGTTTTAATAAGAGAAAAAATGGAGAAAACTAGTTTGGGCTCCCTTTCTTCTTTTTAACTTATTTACTCCTAAACTTATATCATCTACTATAAATATGTCCCACAACACAAAAGATAGGCAAATATTGTGCTCAATAACTTTTTTTTTTTTTAAATTATAAATCACATCAACCAACCTATATTTCTTGTATTTCAATTATACAAACATATCTAGCTGATCAAAAAAGTGCAATTAGTACTCTAATGCCCGTACACACGTACCGATCGTCGGCCGAACGATCGGCCGTCTTTTGTCCAGGGCTGTCGTGTCTGTTGAAAAATGCAAAAGACTGCACACGAATTTTGTCGGCCAACAACAGCCGACTGCAGAAGTGATGTCATGTGACGGTTAACTTTCCTTGTCTTTTTTCTTTTCTGAGCATGCCCAGTCTTGCAAATCTGCTGTCTGTCGGCCGAAATCTGTACTGACTGGCAAACAATCGGCCGTTCTGGTGTTGGCCAACAAAAATTTTAATGCTTGCACGACAGATTCTGTTCAGCCGAAAATGCGCTGTCGGCTGTCGGAAGCATCATACTAACAAGCCTACAATTGGCCGATCCGTTGTCGGCCGAATATTTACGGCCGACAATCGGTACGTGTGTACGGGGCATAACACATAAAAAGAGGCCATTAATCAGAAACATAAAGTATGTAAACAACCACATCAATATTTAAGTGTTTTTATGAGTGGGTATAGTGGAAGATTTGTGACCAGGCTTGATGGTAAGTTGTAGTGATCAGGTGCAGAATTTTGCCACTGCGTGGCATGATGCTGTGGTGGCTGTGGTGGAGGTGGTTGTGACGGTGGAGGCTGATAGTCTAACAGGTGTATATGTTGTTTTTATTTCATCTCTGACCCCTTTGTTCAGCACCTGGAGTAGTAGACACTCAGCCAATTGGCGGTGCTCTTCTGTCATCTGTCTCAATTTGTTAGCATAAAGAACGCCAAAACAAATCAGATTCATCTGGCTTTTTTTGGAGGGCCGCAGAGGCATGTGTAGAAAAAGAAGCAGTGACATCCTCCAGGTTTATCGTTTTTCTGCTTGTTGCTGGAGATGGTGTTGGTTGAAGATGCTCTTCCACAGTGCTTACAGTGGTCTCCTCAACATTGACACTTTACTGTGTAATAAAATTTAGCATTATTACAAGGTTAGCTAAAATGTGCCCATCAATAAATCTTGAATTTGTAACCTGTGTGTTGCAGACTGAATGAGTATATGTTAAAAGTCTCTCATTCTGTCCAAGGAATTTTTATGTGACCTTGAAATCTGTTATTTGGCAAATGTGTTTAGAGATGTCTATAAATTGGATTCCTCTATCTGATGGGATTGTGAAGGGCAACTTCATTTATACCAATAAAGCATTAGAAAAAGTAATAATAAATCTAGCTTAAAAATTAGTATTTTATTTGAACCACATATTATAAAACCCCCAAACTGGATTATACCCCCTAAAAATACTTTAAACATATGCAAACAAAGTCACAATGGAACACAAAACACCTTTGTAGCATGTATTGGTACATGTATAGAAATTGGCACATTGTGATAATTCCAGCTACTTGTTGTTGTTGACATTCATCATAGTTGCACATCCCGGCACATTGGATGCTAATGAGAGCTGGAAAAATTCCAACGCGTTGCAAACATTCAATTTTTCCTTCCTCTGGGAATATTTACCACTCTGTAAACATAAATGGACATTACTAAATACAGTGCCTTGCGAAAGTATTCAGCCCCCTTGAACTTTGCAACCTTTTGCCACATTTCAGGCTTCAAACATAAAGATATAAAACTGTAATTTTTTGTGAAGAATCAACAACAAGTGGGACACAATCATGAAGTGGAACAAAATTTATTGGATATTTTAAACTTTTTTAACAAATAAAAAACTGAAAAATTGGGCGTGCAAAATGATTCAACCCCCTTAAGTTAATACTTTGTAGTGCCACCTTTTGCTGCGATTACAGCTGTAAGTCGCTTGGGGTATGTCTCTATCAGTTTTGCACATCGAGAGACTGAAATTTTTGCCCATTCCTCCTTGCAAAACAGCTCGAGCTCAGTGAGGTTGGATGGAGAGCGTTTGTGAACAGAGGTTTTCAGTTCTTTCCACAGATTCTCAATTGGATTCAGGTCTGGACTTTAACTTGGGCATTCTAACACCTGGATATGTTTATTTGTGAACCATTCCATTGTAGATTTTGCGTTATGTTTTGGATCATTGTCTTGTTGGAAGACAAATCTCCGTCCCAGTCTCAGGTCTTTTGCAGACTCCATCAGGTTTTCTTCCAGAATGGTCCTCTATTTGGCTCCATCCATCTTCCCATCAATTTTAACCTACTTCCCTGTCCCTTCTGAAGAAAAGCAGGCCCAAAACATGATGCTGCTACCACCATGTTTGACAGTGGGGATGGTGTGTTCAGGGTTATGAGCTGTGTTGCTTTTATGCCAAACATAACGTTCTGCATTGTTGCCAAAAAGTTCGATTTTGGTTTTATCTGACCAGAGCACCTTCTTCCACATGTTTGGTGTGTCTCCCAGGTGGCTTGTGGCAAACTTTAAACAACACTTTTTATGGATATCTTTAAGAAATGGCTTTCTTCTTGCCACTCTTCCATAAAGGCCAGATTTGTGCAGTATTTGACCGATTGTTGTCCTATGGACAGAGTCTCCCACCTCAGCTTTAGATCTCTGCAGTTTATCCAGAGTGATCATGGGCCTCTTGGCTGCATCTCTGATCAGTCTTCTCCTTGTATGAGCTGAAAGTTTAGAGGGACGGCCAGGTCTTCATAGATTTGCAGTGGTCTAATACTCCTTCCATTTCAATATTATCACTTGCACAGTGCTCCTTGGGATGTTTAAAGCCTGGGAAATCTTTTTGTATCCAAATCCAGCTTTAAACTTCTCCACAACAGTATCTCGGACCTGCCTGGTGTGTTCCTTGTTCTTCATGATGCTCTCTGCGCTTTAAACGGACCTCTGAGACTATCACAGTACAGGTGCATTTATACGGAGATTTGATTACACACAGGTGGATTCTATTTATCATCATTAGTCATTTAGGTCAACATTGGATCATTCAGAGATCCTCACTGAACTTCTGGAGAGAGTTTGCTGCACTGAAAGTAAAGGGGCTGAATAATTTTGCACGCCCAATTTTTCAGTTTTTTATTTGTTAAAAATGTTTGAAATATCCAATAAATTTTGTTCCACTTCATGATTGTATCACACTTGTTGTTGATTCTTCACAAAAAAATACAGTTTTATATCTTTATGTTTGAAGCCTGAAATGTGGCAAAAGGTTGCAGAGTTCAAGGGGGCCGAATACTTTCGCAAGGCACTGTAGGTGTTCATTGACAGTTATCATGATAATTCACAATCATATATCTCAAAACACTTACATCATATAGTTGGTCAAAACGTTAGCCCACAGACACCGCCTGGTCAGACTGCATCAGTCCTCTTCCCAGTACACAAGTCACTGTCTATGAATATGTACTTACAGTGGGTACGGAAAGTATTCAGACCCCCTTAAATTTTTCACTCTTTGTTATATTGCAGCCATTTGCTAAAATCATTTAAGTTCATTCTTCTTCCTCATGAATGTACACATAGCACCCCATACTGACAGAAAAACACAGAATTGTTGACATTGTTGCAGATTTATTAAAAAAGAAAAACTGAAATATCACATGGTCCTAAGTATTCAGACCCTTTGCTCAGTATTTAGTAGAAGCCCCCTTTTGATCTAATACAGCCAGGAGTCTTTTTGGGAAAGATGCAACAAGTCTTTCACACCTGGATTTGGGGATCCTCTGCCATTCCTCCTTGCAGATCCTCTCCAGTTCTGTCAGGTTGGATGGTAAACGTTGGTGGACAGCCATTTTTAGGTCTCTCCAGAGATGCTCAATTGGGTTTAAGTCAGGGCTCTGGCTGGGCCATTCAAGAACAGTCACGGAGTTGTTGTGAAGCCACTCCTTCGTTATTTTAGCTGTGTGCTTAGGGTCATTGTCTTGTTGGAAGGTAAACCTTCGGCCCAGTCTGAGGTCCAGAGCACTCTGGAGAAGGTTTTTGTCCAGGATATCCCTGTACTTGGCCGCATTCATCTTTCCCTCGATTGCAACCAGTCGTCCTGTCCCTGCAGCTGAAAAACACCCCCACAGCATGATGCTGCCACCACCATGCTTCACTGTTGGGACTGTATTGGACAGGTGATGAGCAGTGCCTGGTTTTCTCCACACATACCGCTTAGAATTAAGGCCAAAAAGTTCTATTTTGGTCTCATCAGACCAGAGAATCTTATTTCTCACCATCTTGGAGTCCTTCAGGTGTTTTTTTAGCAAACTACACGTGGGCTTTCATGTGTCTTACACTGAGGAGAGGCTTCCGTCGGGCCACTCTGCCATAAAGCCCCGACTGGTGGAGGGCTGCAGTGATGGTTGACTTTCTACAACTTTCTCCCATCTCCTGACTGCATCTCTGGAGCTCAGCCACAGTGATCTTTGGGTTCTTCTTTACCTCTCTCACCAAGGCTCTTCTCCCCCGATAGCTCAGTTTGGCCGGACGGCCAGCTCTAGGAAGGGTTCTGGTCGTCCCAAACGTCTTCCATTTGAGGATTATGGAGGCCACTGTGCTCTTAGGAACCTTAAGTGCAGCAGAAATCTTTTTGTAACCTTGGCCAGATCTGTGCCTTGCCACAATTCTGTCTCTGAGCTCTTCAGGCAGTTCCTTTGACCTCATGATTCTCATTTGCTCTGACATGCATTGTGATCTGGAAGGTCTTATATAGACAGGTGTGTGGCTTTCCTAATCAAGTCCAATCAGTATAATCAAAAAAGCTGGACTCAAATGAAGGTGTAGAACCATCTCAAGGATGATCAGAAGAAATGGAAAGCGCCTGAATAAAAATTTATGAGTGTCACAGCAAAGGGTCTGAATACTTAGTACCATGTGATATTTCAGTTTTTCTTTTTTAATAAATCTGCAACAATTTCAACAATTCTGTGTTTTTCTGTCAGTATGGGGTGCTATGTGTACATTCATGAGGAAGAAGAATGAACTTAAATGATTTTAGCAAATGGCTGCAATATAACAAAGAGTGAAAAATTTAAGGGGGTTTGAATACCCACTGTATTTATTCCTGTAATTCACCAGGTGTCCACTAGGCCCCATCCCCGGCATGCACAGGCCCCGTGCTCTGACATTTGGGGCCTTTTTACATGGGGCCGTCTCGTGTACGCCAGGGATGACGTCCGTTATGGGTGCCGTCTCCTTCCATGGCGCACAGACTATGTCACTCTGTCGGTGACGTGGCTCCCATATGCGTGTCGGCGATCCATTGGCGTCTGACGCCACCTTGCGATACATGCGCGGTGGCGCTGGATGCCACTGCAACTGGTGAACAAGCTGGAAGCCATGGATATCTCTCCATGGGGGAAGACGGTACAACACGTTGACACATAATTACCAGACCAGACTTTCAAACTATAGGGACACCACACAGGGGAGATTGATACCAATCATCCTCTGACACATATATAGGGATACTCTATGCTCACCACACCCATGGTTAGTTCCCTGCTGTCTCCCTGTGGAATCAGTATGATACACAACTGTTGATCCAGACATACCTGTAAGTCCTTGTTTATATCAACCCCACTTGGGGCTGGTTTTTCTTACTATATCATTGCCATATATTGATACATTCTTCCTTTCCCTCTCTCTCCCCCCCCCCCTTTTTTTTTTCTTCTTTCCTCCTCTCTCCAGATCAGCTTTCTTTCCTCTTTTGGGGCGGTTCATGTCAGCAATTCTGATACACATACAAGAGGACGTGCAGCAACTATAGCTAGCTGCTACAGGCCTGGCGGCATTCACCAAATATTGTTTGGGGTATATTATACTCTAGATTCTTCAGTGTCTTCCTTCTCCTTCCACCCCAATCCCTTCCCCCCTCCTCTTTCAGAGAGGACAGCTTCAAGAGCCCTGGGCAAACTTCCATTATAAAATACTGACACACTTCCACATTGTAAGAATGGTGGCCTGCCTGCATGTTTCAATAACATTGATGGATGTTTTTTGGTCTAGATGTTTCACTTTATGTACAATTCAGTACTAATACATGTTTATTGCATTTGTAGAAGAATATGTTTGCTCTGATCTTCCCCTGAAGAAGAAATCATCTCAGATTTCGAAACATGTCGGGATGTCTATATGAACTACGATTAGTTTGATCTCCTACTATATCGGACCATCTATATGTTCTAGACCAGGGGTACTCAAATATAAAATTGAAAGGTCCACTTACCAATTTTCCTTTCAGTCCGAGGTCCGGAAAAGTGACCGTCAAATTCCAAATACAGAACACCAACAACAAAAGAAGGCATTCCCCAAAACTTTTGAACTGTACACAAAAAAATGTGGTAGATCTTTAGTGTGAAAGGTGACACCTTTGACAGGGAGCAGTCCCATACCAAGCTGACCAAGATTTCCCATTGAGGCCAATGTTAAAAACTGGGAGTAGTGATATACCAAGCTGACTAAGACTTCTCATTGAGGCCAATGTTAAAAATGGGGAGTACTGCTATACCAAGCTGTTCATAGTAGCGAATGTACGTAAATGCCTCTGTATTGCACCTCTTCCCAGCTGCTACAACCTCTGCAACACACACACCTCTCCTCTGCCCTCATCTTCCCCAAAGGTAACCCATCTTCCACATGATTACCTTTCTAAAATACCTTTCTATTGCTGGCTGCCATATCTTCCTTCTCCTTCTTCCCTATGCATGTGTTGCTTGACACAAGGGGCGGGTCTGGGTAGCAGTCCCGCCCATTCCCGACATCACAGCTTGAATTGGACAGGTGCAGTCTCTCACTGTGGCTGGCTGCACAGTGCCCTGAGTAGATGTCTCTTCACTGCCTGCCGCCGAAGCCCAGCTTCCCTCAGCTCCATGTGTCCACAGACTACTACGGGGGACTACAACTCCGGGAATGCAGTGCGGTGGGTGTGCTTAGGCGCGAGGAGGAATAAGTTCCTCCTCCACTGTGAATGCTGGGCAGCGGATGTGTAACGTCACTGGTTGTTAGATGCCGTGCGGCCAGTGATCTAGCAACCAGTGTTTAAAGGAATAGGCAGCTTCAGCACAGACCGGCGCGGTCCAGATCTAAGCGCGTCTGGGTCCGGACGCAGCCCGGAGTCCGCCTATTGAGGACCCGGGTTCTAGACAATGAGCATATTTTCTTATGTTTGGCATTGTGTCTATTTTGTTTTAACATTTGGGTGGGGCTATTCCCCACTCTTTTACCCATATGTAATTTTGAATAAAAATTGTTGCATTTTTATATACTGTCTACTACTTTACTTGACCTACTTCTTTGGCTGGGCTATGCCCTAAAAATCCCTGTGGGACTTTTTGTGCTTTTTGTATTGTATAATTTTGGGATGTGGCAATTGTGCCGCCATCAGCCTTGACACCCATCAACTTGCAATTGTTTGCTTCACAGTACACACGGACCATCTGAGCACTTTCTAACCGCCGGATTAACAAGGTTTCTTAATAGCATGAAGTCTGGAACCCTTCTGAATGGGAGCACTACAATTAGATAAATTAACGCAATATATCTATAAGTATATCATAACATGACATAGGGGAGAAGAGTCCCCTTCATAACTCCCATATAGGTGACCCCCATACTTACAAGTGTAGCTGATATAACTGGTACAAATGGTAACCTCAGGTGGGAAGAGTTTCCCGATCGTGTTCCTGAAAAGGGCAAAGTCCTCTCTTGGGCAGCAAATCCTCCTTCTCTTCACCTCTCTGCCCTGACAAAGAAGAGAGGGATTGAGTCTCCTCTAAGTCCCCTGCATCTGTCTCATATACCACGCACGGGCCTGCAAGGCGCAGTTACGTTACAACCGATTTACGGGTCCTCCTCAGACTGAACACGCGTGTGCAAAATGGCCCACATTGCGATCCAGTTGGAACCTATGCTGAGACCACCTCCCGAAGACCAGACCACAATATGGAGGGACTGCCACCGACATAGGAAATGGCTCATATTTGGATCATTGTTCTGAATAGACGGGAAGGGGCGAGATGTTACAACTTTCCCCTATTTGCCAAATAAAGGCCCTAGTAACAAGACTGGGGCCTTCCTGCACCAGGTGTTACTAATATGGTAGGTATTATAGACGCTCTGCCCAAGCTGTCTGTAGCTTTAACCCATCGACCATTACATTGTACTTACCAATAAAAAACAATGTTATAATACAATTTTACAATACAGTACACATGAGCAACAAGTATAAAAATAATATATATGTGCAACAAGTGCAGCAGTCGTCAACAAAAAACAAAAACAAATAAAGAAAAACATTTTTGTAAAAAAAAAAATATTTACAACCCAGCAGGTAGTGTATTCCTATTAATCCCATTCCTACAAATCCCACCAAGAACTGCAGAAGAAATCCCTATGTCTACATTTGCCAATTAGCAAAACCTAAGACTGTGGAAAGGGAATCCTATTGGATGTTCACTGTCAGCTATCACATTTTACATTTTTTACATTTTTTAATTCTATCTTGCCAGAGGAAATGCCCTCTAGGTGTTTAGGCGTCTGATGTAGTACATTTCACGCTGGAGCAGGGTCTGTTTCCAGTCCCCACCCCTTAATGGAATGTGAAGTCTGTCTAGTGCCATGAAAGTGAAAGTGACAGTAGGCATTTTATATTTATGTGTCTTAGCTATATGTCTTCCCAGCGGTGAGTACAAATTACCTATTCTCATACTATGCATATGCTTACCTACACGTTTTCCAAACTCTTGTTGAGTTTTGCCCACATAGAAAGAGCCGCATTCACAACGCATTAAATAAATTATGCTTTTAGTTTTGCAATTGGCAAAGTGACTTGCCACAAAATTTTCTCCATTGGGTAAAACACTTTCCTTGCATTTGTTAATTACCTGAACTTTGGGCGCATCAACCACAGGGGAATTTTCCCATGTCTCGGCATAGATCCTTTCTTAGTTCCCCTTTGTACTCACTGTAAATCAAGGATTCCTGAATAGATCCTGCTTTTCTAAAAGTAATAGAAGGAGCAGATGGTACTAAATTGCATATTACAGGGTCATCTGTTACGATTGACCAATGTTGTTTCAAAATGTTTTGAATTTCCTTATGTTCATTTGAAAATCTAAGTACTACCTTAATGGGGTTATCCATTTTATTGATCTTATGTTGTTTACTTTTATTTTTAAATAGAAGGTCCTGTCTTTTCATAACCCTAAGGCCCCGTTCACATAGGGGCGACGTTACTTTGCACCGTGACCTCCGAGGTCGCGGTGCGAGCAGCGCGCCGCGACCTCGGAGCGGCCGCCACGGACTTCATAACATTGAAGTCTATGCCGGTCGCCTCCTGGTCGCCCCAAAGAAGCTCCGGACCCTTTTTCTAAGTCGGAGCGACTTTTGTCGCTCCTATTAGAACGGGTCCGCAGCTTCCCTATGGGAGACCAGGTCGCCTCACAGGTCGCCTCAGTGTGAACCGGGACTTACTTGGTTAAATGCCTTCTTTAAACAGGATTATTTATAACCCCTCAGTAGCAATCTTTTACTGAGTTCATCTGCCTCTTTCTGAAAATCCTCATAGGTCATACAATTGCATCTAATATGCAAAAATTGGCTAAATGGGATAGGTTTTCTTAGGGTTTGAGGGTGAAAACTGCTGGCATGCAACCTGTTGCCAGCTGTTTCTTTTCTGAACAATTTTCTACTTAGTCGCCCCATCAGGTCTTTACAGATACTGTGAGGGGTTTATCTAGGCAGCGGGTGTGTGTGACCCCCTGGAAGAGTTCACTACACCAAAAATTAGGCAAGGCATACATTTTTAAATGTGAACAACAAAAAGGTGCGGTTTATTTACACTATTTACAAAACCATTAATGGCAACAACAAAAAAGAAAACAAGAAAACATGAAAATAAACCCTTGCCAATTTGGCAACTTACTACACATGTTGTTTCCTTAGCTAACAACTAGGAGCAGCCTTGTGCTGCCCCTAGCACCTATCTCCCTGTCACACAGGCTGTCTCACCGCCCAACTAGATCTCAAGCTCCCCAGTTTACACAGGCAACAAACTAGTTCCAGGGTGGAGCTCCTCTCTAGGCATGCTGGGAGTTTTTGTAAAGAACCTAATGAGCCAACTCACCTCAGCTGGTCTCCTTAGGTTCTACCACTTGAGAACTCACCACTTCCCCCTAGTGTAACAACTCTGCATAAAGTCTAAATCTAGGACACACATATATCCCATCTTGGATGCAAACATTTTATTTTACCTGTCTGCTTTTACAATATATACATCAAGTAAATTCACTTGGTGCTGATCATACAGCATAGTAAAAAATAAGTCCAGGTCATTTTTATGTCTTAAGTGTGAATGGGGAGCAGGTGTGTTAAATTTGTTGTTATCGCTCTCACTCTCTCATACTGGTCACTGGAAGTTCAACACGGCACCTCATGGCAAAGAACTCTCTGAGGATCTGAAAAAAAATAATTGTTGCTCTACATAAAGATGGCCTAGTCTATAAGATTGCCAAGACCCTGAAACTGAGTAGGAGCATGGTGGCCAAGACCATATAGCGCTTTAAAAGGACAGATTCCACTCAGAACGGGCCTCTCCATGGTCGACCAAAGAAGTTGAGTGCACGTGCTCAGCATCATATGCAGAGGTTGTCTTTGGGAAATAGACGTATGAGTGCTGCCAGCATTGCTGCAGAGGTTGAAGGGTTGGGGGGGGGGGGGGGTTAGCCTGTCAGTGTGGATTTTTATGTTTGGGGAAATAAAGTTCATTATGCAGGATTATGCTATGTGACCTCATTACTTTACATGCATCACGATTTGCTATGCTGAGGAGACTATCGGTTGGCAGATACCCACTTACCTTATTGAAGTTCTGGCCACTATCTAACCTTTGGAGGTGATCGGGAGGTCCTATGTACCATCTTGTTTGGCGCATATACAGCTTCTATCTGGTGAGTTCCCAACCATAGGGGTGCACACAGCGGTAAGGTGGAGGTTCCCTGTTTTTTTTTTCCGTTGGTGACAAATTTTGAGGATTCACACTCTTGGGACTTGCATTCATTTGGATGTTATTGGGACTTTATGCATGAACTTTTTTCTCCTTTGCATATATTTATTTGCAGTTCATTTGTTTTGTGGACTATACAGTGCTGCTAGTGTGTCGTTATAGTTAGAGCTATATGCTTTAATACTTAATGTATACACTTTTTTGCAGACTAAGGACATTGATTACTGGAACCATGTCCTGTGGTCTGATGAGACCAAGAAAATCTTATTTGGTTAAGGTGGTGTCAAGCGTGTGTGGTGGCAACCAGGTCAGAGGAGTACAAAGACAAGTGTGTCTTGCCTACAGTCAAGCATGGTGATGGGAGTGTCATGGTCTGGGGCTGCATGAGTGTTGCCAGCACTGGGGAGTAGGGTTGAGCGAACACGGACTGTATTATTCGTGTTCGTACCGAATAATTGGATTTTTGTTAACCGAACACGGACACGAACACTTTACTGTATATTTCGGTAAAAATCCGTGTTCGGTCGTTTTATTTCCGGGTTTTGCATGCTTTGGCGCGCTTTTCATGGCGGGCTTTCAAAAGCCAATCAACAAGCATTTAACTGGTGTGCCTAAGCCATCCCAGCCATGCCTGCAAATGTATCAGTAGCTGTGATTGGCCGTCTGAAGCATGTGACCAAGTCTTTATAAGTTCGAGGCAGCGCCGCAGCGGCGTCATTCTGCTGCTTAGATCAGGGAGAGAGCACACATCAACGTGCTGGCTGCTGATTAGGGACAGACAGGCAGGAAAAAAACATTTGTGTCCGTATAGAATTGAGGGACAGGTCGGAGTGTTTTAGGCAGGGCGAGATGTAGGCATTTTAGGGATAGAGTCTGCTGATTTTTAGGGAAAGTGTGTTCTACAAACTACAATCGACATTGCTGTGTGGGGTGGGGTCTGCACTTAGTCCCGATCTACGATCTCTTATCAATCCTATTAGGGATAGAGTCTGCTGATTTTTAGGGAAAGTGTGTTCTACAAACTACAATCGATATTGCTGTGTGGTGCGGGGTCTGCACTTAGTCCCGATCTACGATCTCTTATCAATCCTGTTAGGGATAGAGTCTGCTGATTTTTAGGGAAAGTGTGTTCTACAAACTACAATCGATATTGCTGTGTGGGGTGGGGTCTGCACTCAGTCCCGATCTACGATCTTATAAATCCTGTTAGGGATAGAGTCTGCTGATTTTTAGGGAAAGTGTGTTCTACAAACTACAATCGATATTGCTGTGTGGTGTGGGATAGGAGATAGGCAGGTGTCAGTGATCCACATCCATTTTGCTGTGTGTGGGCTGCAGTGAACACAATCTTTTTGGGGTGCAGTGAACACAAGCTTTTTGGGGTGCAGTGAACACAATCTTTTTGGGGTGCAGTGAACACAATCTTTTTGGGGTGCAGTGAACACAATCTTTGTGGGGTGCAGTGAACACAATCTTGGTGCAGTGAACACAATCTTTTTGGTGTGCAGTGAACAAAATCCTTTTGGGGTGCAGTGAACACAATCTTTGTGGGGTGCAGTGAACACAATCTTTTTGGGGTGCAGTGAAAAAAATCCTTTTGGGGTGCAGTGAACACAATCTTTGTGGGGTGCAGTGAACACAATCTTTGTGGGGTGCAGTGAACAAAATCCTTTTGGGGTGCAGTGAACACAATCTTTGTGGGGTGCAGTGAACAAAATCCTTTTGGGATGCAGTGAACACAATCTTTGTGGGGTGCAGTGAACACAATCTTTGTGGGGTTCAGTGAACACAATCTTTTTGGTGTGCAGTGAACGAAATCCTTTTGAGGTGCAGTGAACACAATCTTTGTGGGGTGCAGTGAACACAATCTTTTTGGGGTGCAGTGAACAAAATCCTTTTGGGGTGCAGTGAACACAATCTTTGTGGGGTGCAGTGAACACAATCTTTTTGGGGTGCAGTGAACAAAATCCTTTTGGGGTGCAGTGAACACAATCTTTGTGGGGTGCAGTGAACACAATCTTTGTGGGGTGGAGTGAACAAAATCCTTTTGGGGTGCAGTGAACACAATCTTTGTGGGGTGCAGTGAACACAATCTTTTTGGGGTACAGTGAACACAATCTTTGTGGGGTGCAGTGAACACAATCTTTTTGGGGTACAGTGAACAAAATCCTTTTGGGGTGCAGTGAACACAATCTTCGTGGGGTGCAGTGAACACAATCTTTGTGGGGTGCAGTGAACACAATCTTTTTGGGGTACAGTGAACACAATCTTTGTGGGGTGCAGTGAACACAATCTTTTTGGGGTGCAGTGAACAAAATCCTTTTGGGGTGCAGTGAACACAATCTTTGTGGGGTTCAGTGAACACAATTTTTGTGGGGTGCAGTGAACACAATCTTTTTGGGGTGCAGTGAACAAAATCCTTTTGGGGTGCAGTGAACACAATCTTTGTGGGGTGCAGTGAACAAAATCCTTTTGGGGTGCAGTGAACACAATCTTTGTGGGGTGCAGTGAACACAATCCTTTTGGGGTGCAGTGAACACAATCTTTGTGGGATGCAGTGAACACAATCTTTTTGGGGTACAGTGAACACAATCTTTGTGGGGTGTAGTGAACACAATCTTTTTGGGGTGCAGTGAACACAATCTTTGTGGGGTGCAGTGAACACAATCCTTTTGGGGTGCAGTGAACACAATCTTTGTGGGATGCAGTGAACACAATCTTTTTGGGGTACAGTGAACACAATCTTTGTGGGGTGTAGTGAACACAATCTTTTTGGGGTGCAGTGAACACAATCTTTGTGGGGTACAGTGAACACAATCTCATACTTCTGAAGATTTGAGGGTGCTGCCTGTTCCATACTCCTCCTACTCCTCATCCATCCTTTTAGGGGTACAAACAATAGTAATTGGGGCCTAGTGTGGTTGTGTACGTGTGAGATACATAGACTTTTTTTGATCATATTTCCTATTCCGCTATTCAATAAAAACCTTTGGGGATCAATTAAATTGCGGGATAGTCTGTGTCGGTACGTGTGAGATCAACCTTTCCAAGTTTTTGAGGTTCATCTCATACTTCTGAAGATTTGAGGGTGCTGCCCTTTCCATACTCCTACTCCTCATCCATCCTTTTAGGGGTACAAACAATAGTAATTGGGGCCTAGTGTGGTTGTGTACGTGTGAGATACATACACTTTTTTGGATCATATTTCCTATTCCGCTATTCAATAAAAACCTTTGGGGATCAATTAAATTGCGTGATAGTCTGTGTCGGTACGTGTGAGATCAACCTTTCCAAGTTTTTGGGGTTCATCTCATACTTCTGAAGATTTGAGGGTGCTGCCTGTTCCATACTCCTCCTACTCCTCATCCAACCTTTTAGGGGTACAAACAATAGTAATTGGGGCCTAGTGTGGTTGTGTACGTGTGAGATACATACACTTTTTTGGATCATATTTCCTATTCCGCTATTCAATAAAAACCTTTGGGGATCAATTAAATTGCGGGATAGTCTGTGTCGGTGCGTGTGAGATCCACCTTTCCAAGTTTTTGGGGTTCATGTCATACTTCTGAAGATTTGAGGGTGCTGCCTGTTCCATACTCCTCCTTCTCCTCATCCATCCTTTTAGGGGTACAAACAGTAGTAATTGGGGCCTAGTGTGCTTCTGTACGTGTGATATACATACACTTTTTTTTTTTATCATATTTTCTATTTCGCTATTTAATCAAAACCTTTGGGTATAAACAATTAAATTGCGTGATAGTCTGTGTCGGTACGTGTGAGATACACCTTTCCAATTTTTGGGGCGCATCTCATACTGCCGAGGTTTTGAGGGTGCTTCAGTCTGCCTCCTGCCTGCTCCTCCTACTCCTCTTCCTCATCCTGCCTTTAGGGTACAAAAAATTGTAATCGGCGGGGCCTAGTCTGTGTTTGTACGTGTGAGATACACCGTATTATAAAAATTTTCCTATTCCGCTATTCAATAGACACCCTTTTGGAGTGTAAAAAATTAAATTACGGCATAGTCTGTATCGGTACGTGTGAGATACACCTTTTAAATTTGTTTGGCGCATCTCCTTCTACCGCCGAGGATTGCAGGGCGCTTCAGTTTGCCTCCTGTTCCCAACTCCTCCTACTCCTCTTCCTCATCCTGCCTTTAGGGTACAAAAAATTGTAATCGGGGCCTAGTCTGTGTTTGTACGTGTGAGATACACCGTATTATAAAATTTTTCCTATTCCGCTATTCAATATACACCCTTTTGGAGTGTAAAAAATTAAATTACGGCATAGTCTGTATCGGTACGTGTGAGATACACCTTTTAAATTAGTTTGGCGCATATCCTTCCCCCGCCAAAGATTGCAGGGCGCTTCAGTTTGCCTCCTGTTCCCAACTCCTCCTACTCCTCTTCCTCATCCTCCCTTTAGGGTAGAAAAAAATTTAATCGGGCCTAGTCTGTGTTTGTACGTGTGAGATACACAGTTTTTTATCCTATTCCGCTATTCAATATACACCCTTTTGGTGTAAAAAACATTAAATTGCGGCATAGTTTGCATATTTGACTGTGAGATACACCCGTGCGATACTGTTGTTGTTTTGTTCCGCTATTCAATAAACACCTTTCTGGGGCAAGATCTTAAATTACAGAAATATGAGGAGACCGTCAAATAAGGGCCGTGGCCTGGGTCGTGGTGCTGCTGGTAGAGCTCCTGTTGCAAGGAGAGGACGTGGTCGATCTGTGCCAGCTACACGCACAAGTGAAACACCTTCCTCAAGTGTTAGTAGGCGACAGAACCTGCATCAGTATTTGGTAGGGCATCATACGCCTCTAGAAGTGATGAGGCCAGAACACAGAGAGGCTATAGTAGATTGGTTTGCTGCTCACAGTGCCTCCAGTTCTTTCACATTGTCTCCCACCCAGTCTACTGCAGAAAGGTCAGAGTTGGCACCTGCAGCTGATGTCCAACCGTCTTTCACCTCACCCCCTTGCAAATCAGGCAAGCAGTCTGAGCCCCAAGCCATACAGCAGTCTCTTCTTCTTTTTGATGACTCTGTCAGCAGGGTTTCCCAGGGCCATCCACCTAGCCCTGCCCCAGAAGTGGAAGAGATTGAGTGCAGCGATGCCCAACCACTTATTTCTCAAGATGAGTACATGCAAGGACCATCGCAGCACGTCTCCGATGATGACGAAACGCAGGTGCCAACTGCTGCGGCGTTCAGCATTGTGGAGACCGACAAGGAGGGCAGGGGTGAAGACTGGGTGGAAGATGATGTGGAGGACGATGAGGTCCTCGACCCCACATGGAATGAAGGTCATGCAGGTGACCTGAGTAGTTTGGAGGAAGAGGCGGTGGTTGCACAGAGCCACCAGCAAAGCAGAAGAGGGAGCAGGGTGCAGAAGCGGAGCGGCCATGCCCTAGACACTATGCCTGCTACTGCCCAACGCAGCAAGGGAACGAGCGCACCAAAGTCAGCTCAAAGGAGTTCTCTAGCGTGGAAGTTCCTTAGAAAATGTGCTGATGACAGGACACGAGTGGTTTGCACCCTGTGCAATCAGAGCCTGAAGCGAGGCATAAACCTTCTCAACCTGAGCACAACCTGCATGATCAGGCATCTAAGTGCAAAGCACGAGCTGCAGTGGAGTACACATCTTTAAAACCAAGAAACGTCTCTGGCTCATCCTGCTTCCTCTTCTGCTGCAGTCTCGGCCGCTCCAGCCACATCTGTAGTGATACCGGCACCTGTTACCCCGCAAACAGACGATCTGTCAGCAACACCACCACCTGGGTCACCAACAACTATCTCCACAATGTCCCGTGGAAGCGTTCAGCTTTCCATCTCCCAAACACTTGAGAGGAAGAGGAAGTACCCCCCTACCCACCCGCGATCCCTGGCCCTGAATGCCAGCATTTCAAAATTCTTGGCCTTTGAAATGCTGTCATTCCGTCTGGTGGAGACGCACAGTTTTAAAAACCTTATGTCGGTGGCTGTCCCACAGTACGTCGTGCCCAGTCGCCACTACTTTTCCAGGCAAGCCATCCCTTCCCTGCACAACCAAGTGGGGGAAAAAATCAGGTGTGCACTGCGCAACGCCATCTCTGGCAAGGTCCACCTAACTACCGATACGTGGACCAGTAAGCACGGTCAGGGGCGTTATATCTCCCTAACGGCACACTGGGTAAATGCAGTGGCGGATGGGCCTGAGGCGGATATCAATTTGGCGCATGTCCTTCCACCACCGAGGATTGCAGGGCGCTTCAGTTTGCCTCCTGTTCCTAACTCCTCCTACTCCGCTTCCTCATCCTCTACCGCCTCCTCATCCGGACAGCGTAACACCTTCACCACCAACTTCAGCACGGCCAGGGGTAAATGACAGCAGGCAGTTTTACAACTTGCCTGTTTGGGGGACAAACCACACACCGCGCAGGGGTTGTGGAGGAGCATGGAACCGCAGACAAATGAGTGGTTGCTGCCAGCGAGCCTCAAGCCCGGCCTGGTGGTGTGCGATAACGGGCGAAATCTCATAGCAGCTCTGGGCCTAGCCGGTTTGACGCACATCCCTTGCCTGGCGCATGTGCTGAATTTGGTGGTGCAGAGGTTCCTTAAAAACTACCCCGATATGTCAGAGCTGCTGCAGAAAGTGCGGGCCGTCTGTGCGCACTTTCGGCGTTCTCACCCTGCTGCTGCTCGCCTGTCAGCGCTGCAGCGTAACTTCGGCCTTCCCGCTCACCGCCTCATATGTGACGTGCCCACAAGGTGGAACTCCACCTTGCACATGCTGCAAAGACTGTGCGAGCAGCAGCAGGCCATAGTGGAGTCTCAGCTGCAGCACGCACACGTGAGTCGCTCTGCGGAACAGCACCACTTCACCACCAATAACTGGGCCTCCATGCGAGACCTGTGTGCCTTGTTGCGCTGTTTTGAGTACTCCACCAACATGGCCAGTGGCGATGACGCCGTTCTCAGCTTAACTATCCCACTTTTATGCCTCCTTGAAAAAACAATTCGGGCGATGATGGAAGAGGATGTGGCACAGGATGAGGAGGAGGAGGAGGAGGAGGATGAAGAGGTAACATTTCCAAGGCTTTCAGGGCAGTCATTCGCAAGGGGCTCCGAGGGTGGGTTCCTGCACACACAAACGCCAGGGACACAATTGTCCAGCAGGGGCACAGTTCTGGAGGATGAGGAGGAGCTGGAGGAGGAGATGGAACCATGTTCACAGCAGGGTGGCACCCAGGCCAGCTCATGGCCATCACTGGTGCGTGGCTGGGGGGATACAGAGGACACGGACGATACACCTCCCACAGAGGACAGCCTTTCGTTGCCTCTGGGCAGCCTGGCACACATGAGCGATTACATGCTGCAGTGTCTCCACAACGACCGCCGAGTTGCCCACATTCTAACTTGTGCTGATTACTGGGTGGCCACGCTGCTGGATCCCCGTTACAAGGACAACGTACTTCACTCACTGGAGCGCGATCTCAAGATGCGCGAGTACAAGCGCACGCTGGTAGACGCCATGCTGCTGGCATTCCCATCTGACAGCGGGGCCACAGTGGAAGCACAAGGCAGAGGAGGAGGAGGTCACCAACGCAACCAGGGCACCGCCAGCACCTCAGAAGGCAGGGTTAGCATGGCCGAAATGTGGAAAAGCTTTGTCAGCACGCCACAACAAACAGCAGCACCAGCAGCTCAGATGGAACGTCTTAGCAGGAGGCAGCATTTCACCAACATGGTGGAGCAGTATGTGCGCACATGCCTAGACGTACTGAATGACGGGTCTGCCCCTTCAACTTCTGGGTCTCCAAATTGGGCACATGGCCTGAGCTTGCCCTTTACGCCTTGGAGGTGCTGGCGTGCCCTGCAGCCAGTGTATTATCTGAACGGGTATTTAGCACGGCTGGGGGCGTTATCACAGACAAGCGCAGCCGCCTGTCCAGAGACAATGTGGACAAGCTCACGTTCATTAAAATGAACCAGGCATGGATCCCACGGGACTTTTCCGTACCTTGTGCAGAATAGCAATGGATACCGACCTTACCCACCCATTGTTCCATTTTTGCTCTTTCTCACTCTTTTGGGGTGTACCCTCATTTAAAATTTGTGAAAAGAAGCAGTGTTGGCTACCTCGTCCTCCTCAGGGCCAGATTAACGTAGGGGCTATTGGAGCTGCAGCTCCAGGCCCCTATCTTTTATATAGGCCCCGGGTTGGCCATATTCACTGTTACCGCTCTTCTGTCACTTGTAAACACAGAAGTCTGGCTTCTATGCTCGCTTCCCCAGGCAGCACCCTCAGAACCTCCCCACACAACGCGAAGGCCGGACAAGGAGGGACAGTTGCCGATGCATGGATGTGTTTATGGGCTTCAGAGACAGCATCCCATGTTGAATTAGGCATGCATGGCTGCACCCTTCCTCCTCTGGGTGCATGCCAAGGCACGGCCCTTAAGGCCCTTCAAAATCCTCAGCACCAAGCCCATGATGCTCTTAATCCGGCCCTGGTCCTCCTCCACCGCCGCTTCCACCTACACCGCCCATAGGTGTGCGCAGCCTATTGCATTGGGGTGTGCACCCCAAAGTTTAAATACACATGCATGTGTTTGCCTACATGTACATGGCCCCGATACATTACTCTCCCTGCTGGCAAAGTGAAATAGAGCAGAGCAGGTCCGAGGGAGATCTTTCCCATCTCCTCACTGGCAAACAGAGTGATAATGCTATGTGCCCTAGGTGATTAGGGTGTGCCCAGGCACACCCGGCACACCCAGTGCGCACGCTTATGACACCGCCACATCCACCACCACCTCAACCTCCCTCCTACTCCATATGGGCCTCGTCCTTCAGAGATGAAGAACATTGTTTTATTTTTCTTTTTTTTTTTTTTGTTGTTTTAAGTTATTTCTAGGTTGACTTCAATGGGGTTCGGTGTCCGGGAAAAGTTCGGCAAAAGTCCGGGACACGGACCCGGACTTTTTTTTAAAGTTCGGCCGAACCCGTCGAACACGGACATCCAGGTGTCCGCTCAACTCTACTGGGGAGCTAAAGTTCATTGAGGGAACCATGAATGCCAATATGTACTGTGACATATGATATAACAAACTTTGTTGTTTGGTATATCATATACTACTGTATTTCTCTCTTGTACCACTTACATACCACCAATAAAAAAGTTTGTACAAAAATAAATGAATGAGTGAAAAAGAAAAAAGTAGAAAAATAATAGCTAAGGTGAAAAGAGAAGGAAAACATTTAAACTGGCTAATAATGTTAATTAGTGGTTAGCTAGTAAATTAAATAGACATAACTTGCAATATTATTTTTCTTTTTTTTTTACCATGACCAAGTTGCTTTAACTGAAATTATGTGTAAAACAAAGGAAATTCCCTTGATGTGCACATAAAATAACTAATTAAACATACATTATAACAATAACATAGATGCAGTGTAGTTACAAAGTCTGCAAACAGTGTTTGTGGGCTTTGTTTATACTAGAGCCCCTTCCAGCTCTTCTTTAACAGAGTCTGGGATCAAGATGAAGGCTAAAAACACTGTTTGCAGGCTTCATTTACACATGGACATGGAACTATGCTGTTGCAAAACAGTGAACTAAGGACACAGTCCCTGCTGCTATTATCTATTGTCATGAAGGTGTGTGAAAAAACATAAAGGTATTGTGTAAAGAAGTCTTTATAAAGGCTTTATAATAACGACTTTACCCACAAAAAAACTAAACTTATGTATAAGGTAATAATAATAATAATGTTCTTTCATTCCACATGAATAATTATGCTACCAAAATTTGTGTAAGCTGTAAATTGCCTCCAGCATTGTTCCTGTTTCTTCTTGCTGGAGGCTGCCATTTTGTTGAAGCCCAGAGCCCCTGAACAGCAGTAAATCTTTAGACTTTCAAAAGATATGCCAATACAATTTCGGAAGAGTGCTTAAAAAAAGAGAGCAACTGAGTAGAGCAGGGTGAGACAATGTATTACTGGATTTTAAACAGAATAGGCACTTTTTAATGTTTTACATAGCTACACCCAGAAAAGGGGCCAGCCTGAAGTGATCTAGCAGGACTTCATTTTCTGACTAAAGTTCCCCTTAAAAGTCCAATTGCACCTTTAAAAAAAAAAAAAAACAGCAGGGAGTCTGTGTGTGGGGGAGGGGGGGGGGGGGGGGGTTGACGTAGGACCATTGCAGTAAGACTCATGCAGAGTGCAGTGGGCAGTGGTTTGGAGCTTTACCCTCTGCCCAACTCTAAGGGAAGCGTTAATTAAAACATAGCAGAGCAACCACCATAAACTTGCTTGTAGTGTCATGGATGCTCAAGAGGGAAACAAGCTGATCTGTGATTGGCTTTAATTGTATAGCTTGGTTTTATTTGAATTGGTTTTAATTGTATCGCTAGCCTAGAAAGTCACTGGAGTCACTCGTACTGTTCTTGAAAAAATCATAACTAGAGTTGAGCGGACACCTGGATGTCCGTGTTCGGCGGGTTCGGCCGAACTTTAAAAAAAAGTCCGGGTCCGTGTCCCGGACTTTTGCCGAACTTTTCCCGGACACCGAACCCCATTGAAGTCAATGGGGACCCGAACTTTCAGGCACTAAAATGGCTCTAAAACACCAATGGAAAGGGCTAGAGTGCTGCAAATGGCAGCAAAACGTTGTTAAGAGCATGGCAAGTGCTCTGCAAACAAATGTGGATAGGGAAATAACTTAAAACAACAAAAAAAACCCAGAAAAACAAAACAATGTTCTTTATCTCTGAAGGACGAGGCCCATATGGAGTAGGAGGGAGGTTGAGGTGGTGGTGGATGTGGCGGTGTCATAAGCGTGCGCACAGGGTGTGCCGGGTGTATTTGGGCACACCCTAATCACCTAGGGCACATTAGCATTATCGCTCTGTTTGCCAATGAGAAGATGGGAAAGATCTCCCTCGGACCTGCTCTGCTCTATTTCACTTTGCCAGCAGGGAGAGTAATGTATCGGGGCCATGTACATGTAGGCAAACACATGCATGTGTATTTAAACTTTGGGGTGCACACCCTAATGCAATAGGCTGCGCACACCTATGGGCGGTGTAGGTGGAAGCGGCGGTGGAGGAGGACCAGGGCCGGATTAAGAGCATCATGGGCTTGGTGCTGAGGATTTTGAAGGGCCTTAAGGGCCGTGCCTTGGCATGCACCCAGAGGAGGAAGGGTGCAGCCATGCATGCCTAATTCCACATGGGATGCTGTCTCTGAAGCCCATAAACACATCCATGCATCGGCAACTGTCCCTCCTTGTCCGGCCTTCGTGCTGTGTGGGGAGGTTCTGAGGGAGCTGCCTGGGGAAGCGAGCATAGAAGCCAGACTTCTGTGTTTACAAGTGACAGAAGAGCGGTAACAGTGAATATGGCCAGCCCGGGGCCTATATAAAGGTAGGGGCCTGGAGCTGCAGCTCCAATAGCCCCTACGTTAATCTGGCCCTGAGGAGGACGAGGTAGCCAACACTGCTTCTTTTCACAAATTTTAAATGAGGGTACACCCCAAAAGAGTGAGAAAGAGCAAAAATGGAACAATGGCTGGGTAAGGTCGGTATCCATCGCTATTCTGCACAAGGTACGGAAAAGTCCCGTGGGATCCATGCCTGGTTCATTTTAATGAACGTGAGCTTGTCCACATTGTCTCTGGACAGGCGGCTGCGCTTGTCTGTGATAACGCCCCCAGCCGTGCTAAATACCCGTTCAGATAATACACTGGCTGCAGGGCACGCCAGCACCTCCAAGGCGTAAAGGGCAAGCTCAGGCCATGTGCCCAACTTCGAGACCCAGAAGTTGAAGGGGGCAGACCCCTCATTCAGTACGTCTAGGCGTGGGCACACATACTGCTCCACCATGTTGGTGAAATGCTGCCTCCTGCTAAGACGTTCCATATGAGCTGCTGGTGCTGCTGTTTGTTGTGGCGTGCTGACAAAGCTTTTCCACATTTCGGCCATGCTAACCCTGCCTTCTGAGGTGCTGGCGGTGCCCTGGTTGCGTTGGCGACCTCTTCCTCCTCCTCCTCCTCCTCTGCCTTGTGCTTCCACTGTGGCCCCGCTGTCAGGTGGGAATGCCAGCAGCATGGCGTCTACCAGCGTGCGCTTGTACTCGCGCATCTTGCGATCGCGCTCCAGTGAGTGAATTAAGGACGGTACGTTGTCCTTGTAACGGGGATCCAGCAGCGTGGCCACCCAGTAATCAGCACAAGTTAGAATGTGGGCAACTCGGCAGTCGTTGTGGAGACACTGCAGCATGTAATCGCTCATGTGTGCCAGGCTGCCCAGAGGCAACGAAAGGCCTCTGGGCAGCCTTTCTGTGGGAGGTGTATCGTCCGTGTCCTCTGTATCCCCCCAGCAACGCACCAGTGATGGCCATGAGCTGGCCTGGGTGCCACCCTGCTGTGAACATGCTTCCATCTACTCCTCCAGCTCCTCATCCTCCTCATCCTCCAGAACTGTGCCCCTGCTGGACAATTGTGTCCCTGGCGTTTGTGTGTGCAGGAACCCACCCTCGGAGCCCCTTGCGAATGACTGCCCTGAAAGCCTTGGAAATGTTACCTCTTCATCCTCCTCCTCATCCTGTGCCACATCCTCTTCCATCATCGCCCGAATTGTTTTTTCAAGGAGGCATAGAAGTGGGATAGTTAAGCTGAGAACGGCGTCATCGGCACTGGCCATGTTGGTGGAGTACTCAAAACAGCGCAACAAGGCACACAGGTCTCGCATGGAGGCCCAGTTATTGGTGGTGAAGTGGTGCTGTTCCGCAGAGCGACTCACGCGTGCGTGCTGCAGCTGAAACTCCACTATGGCCTGCTGCTGCTTGCACAGTCTTTCCAGCATGTGCAAGGTGGAGTTCCACCTTGTGGGCACGTCACATATGAGGCGGTGAGCGGGAAGGCCGAAGTTAAGCTGCAGCGCTGACAGGCGAGCAGCAGCAGGGTGAGAACGCCGAAAGTGCGCACAGACGGCCCGCACTTTCTGCAGCAGCTCTGACATATCGGGGTAGTTTTTAAGGAACCTCTGCACCACCAAATTCAGCACATGCGCCAGGCAAGGGATGTGCGTCAAACCGACTAGGCCCAGAGCTGCTATGAGATTTCGCCCGTTATCGCACACCACAAGGCCGGGCTTGAGGCTCGCTGGCAGCAACCACTCATTTGTCTGCTGTTCCATGCTCCTCCACAACTCCTGCGCGGTGTGTGGTTTGTCCCCCAAACAGGCAAGTTGTAAAACTGCCTGCTGTCGTTTACCCCTGGCCGTGCTGAAGTTGGTGGTGAAGGTGTTACGCTGTCCGGATGAGGAGGCGGTAGAGGATGAGGAAGCGGAGTAGGAGGAGTTAGGAACAGGAGGCAAACTGAAGCGCCCTGCAATCCTCGGTGGTGGAAGGACATGCGCCAAATTGCTATCCGCCTCAGGCCCATCCGCCACTGCATTTACCCAGTGTGCCGTTAGGGAGATATAACACCCCTGACCGTGCTTACTGGTCCACGTATCGGTAGTTAGGTGGACCTTGCCAGAGATGGCGTTGCGCAGTGCACACCTGATTTTTTCCCCCACTTTGTTGTGCAGGGAAGGGATTGCTTGCCTGGAAAAGTAGTGGCGGCTGGGCACGACGTACTGTGGGACAGCCACCGACATAAGGTTTTTAAAACTGTGCGTCTCCACCAGACGGAATGACAGCATTTCAAAGGCCAAGAATTTTGAAATGCTGGCATTCAGGGCCAGGGATCGCGGGTGGGTAGGGGGGTACTTCCTCTTCCTCTCAAGTGTTTGGGAGATGGAAAGCTGAACGCTTCCACAGGACATTGTGGAGATGGTTGGTGACCCAGGTGGTGGTGTTGCTGACAGATCCTCTGTTTGCGGGGTGGCAGGTGCCGGTATCACTACAGATGTGTCTGGAGCTGCCGAGACTGCAGCAGAAGAGGAAGCAGGATGAGCCAGAGATGTTTCTTGGTTTTGAAGGTGTCTACTCCACTGCAGCTCGTGCTTTGCACTTAGATGCCTGATCATGCAGGTTGTGCTCAGGTTGAGAAGGTTTATGCCTCGCTTCAGGCTCTGATTGCACAGGGTGCAAACCACTCGTGTCCTGTCATCAGCACATTTTCTAAAGAACTTCCACGCTAGAGAACTCTTTTGAGCTGACTTTGGTGTGCTCGTTCCCTTGCTGCGTTGGGCAGTAGCAGGCGTAGTGTCTAGGGCACGGCCGCTCCGCTTCTGCACCCTGCTCCCTCTTCTGCTGTGCTGGTGGCTCTGTGCGACCACCGCCTCTTCCTCCAAACTACTCAGGTCACCTGCATGACCTTCATTCCATGTGGGGTCGAGGACCTCATCGTCCTCCACATCATCTTCCACCCAGTCTTCACCCCTGCCCTCCCTGTCGGTCTCCACAATGCTGAACGCCGCAGCAGTTGGCACCTGCATTTCGTCATCATCGGAGACGTGCTGCGATGGTCCTTGCATGTACTCATCTTGAGAAATGAGTGGTTGGGCATCGCTGCACTCAATCTCTTCCACTTCTGGGGCAGGGCTAGGTGGATGGCCCTGGGAAACCCTGCTGACAGAGTCATCAAAAAGAAGAAGAGACTGCTGTATGGCTTGGGGCTCAGACTGCTTGCCTGATTTGCAAGGGGGTGAGGTGAAAGACGGTTGGACATCGGCTGCAGGTGCCAACTCTGACCTTTCTGCAGTAGACTGGGTGGGAGACAATGTGAAGGAACTGGAGGCACTGTCAGCAGCAAACCAATCTACTATCGCCTCTCTGTGTTCTGGTCTCATCACTTCTAGAGGCGTATAATGCCCTACCAATACTGATGCAGGTTCTGTCGCCTACTAACACTTGAGGAAGGTGTTTCACTTGTGCGTGTAGCTGGCACAGATCGACCACATCCTCTCCTTGCAACAGGAGCTCTACCAGCAGCACCACGACCCAGGCCACGGCCCCTATTTGACGGTTTCCTCATATTTCTGTAATTTATGATCTTGCCCTAGAAAGGTGTTTATTGAATAGCGGAACAAAACAACAACAGTATCGCACGGGTGTATCTGACAGTCAAATATGCAAACTATGCCGCAATTTAATGTTTTTTACCCCAAAATGGTGTATATTGAATAGCGGAATAGGAAAAAGGATAAAAAAACAATGTATCTCACACGTACAAACACAGACTAGGCCCCGATTACAATTTTTTGTACCCTAAAGGGAGGATGAGGAAGAGGAGTAGGAGGAGTTGGGAACAGGAGGCAAACTGAAGCACCCTGCAATCCTTTGCGGTGGAAGGAGATGCGCCAAACAAATTTAAAAGGTGTATCTCAGACGTACCGATACAGACTATGCCAAAATTTAGTTTTCTTACACTCCAAAAGGGTGTATATTGAATAGCGGAATAGGAAAAATGTTATAATACGGTGTATCTCATACGTACAAACACAGACTAGGCCCCGATTACAATTTTTTGTACCCTAAAGGCAGGATGAGGAAGAGGAGTAGGAGGAGTTGGGAAGAGGAGGCAAACTGAAGCGCCCTGCAATCCTCGGCGGTAGAAGGAGATGCGCCAAACAAATTTAAAAAGGTGTATCTCACATGTACCGATACAGACTATCCCGCAATTTAATTTTTTACACTCAAACAGGGTGTATATTGAATAGCGGAATAGGACAAATTTTACAAAACGGTGTATCTCACACGTACAAACACCAACTAGGCCCCGATTACAATTTTTTGTACCCTAAAGGCAGGATGAGGAAGAGGAGTAGGAGGAGTTGGGAACAGGAGGCAAACTGAAGCACACTGCAATCCTCGGCGGTAGAAGGAGATGCGCCAAACAAATTTAAAAAGGTGTATCTCACATGTACCGATACAGACTATCCCGCAATTTAATTTTTTACACTCAAACAGGGTGTATATTGAATAGCGGAATAGGACAAATTTTACAAAACGGTGTATCTCACACGTACAAACAACAACTAGGCCCCGATTACAATTTTTTGTACCCTAAAGGCAGGATGAGGAAGAGGAGTAGGAGGAGTTGGGAACAGGAGGCAAACTGAAGCGCCCTGCAATCCTCGGCGGTAGAAGGAGATGCGCCAAACAAATTTAAAAAGGTGTATCTCACATGTACCGATACAGACTATCCCGCAATTTAATTTTTTACACTCAAACAGGGTGTATATTGAATAGAGAAATAGGACAAATTTTACAAAACGGTGTATCTCACACGTACAAACACAATCTAGGCCCCGATTACAATTTTTTGTACCCTAAAGGCAGGATGAGGAGTAGGAGGAGTTCGGAACAGGCAGGAGGCAGACTGAAGCACCCTCAAATCCTCGGCAGTATGAGATGCGCCCCAAATATTGGAAAGGTGTATCTAACACGTACCGACACAGACTATCCCGCAATTTAATTGATCCCCAAAGGTTTTTATTGAATAGCGGAATAGGAAATATGATCAAAAAAAGTGTATGTATCTCACACGTACAGAAGCACACTAGGCCCCAATTACTATTGTTTGTACCCCTAAAAGGCTGAATGAGGAGTAGGAGGAGTATGGAACAGGCAGCACCCTCAAATCTTCAGAAGTATGAGATGAACCCCAAAAACTTGGAAAGGTGGATCTCACACGTACCAACACAAACTATCCCCCAATTTAATTGATCCCCAAAGGTTTTTATTGAATAGCGGAATAGGAAATATGATCAAAAAAAGTGTATGTATCTCACACGTACAAAACCACACTAGGCCCCAATTACTATTGTTTGTACCCCTAAAAGGCTGAATGAGGAGTAGGAGGAGTATGGAACAGGCAGCACCCTCAAATCTTCAGAAGAATGAGATGAACCCCAAAAACTTGGAAAGGTGGATCTCACACGTACCAACACAAACTATCCCGCAATTTAATTGATCCCCAAAGGTTTTTATTGAATAGCGGAATAGGAAATATGATCAAAAAAAGTGTATGTATCTCACACGTACAAAACCACACTAGGCCCCAATTACTATTGTTTGTACCCCTAAAAAGCTGAATGAGGAGTAGGAGGAGTATGGAACAGGCAGCACCCTCAAATCTTCAGAAGTATGAGATGAACCCCAAAAACTTGGAAAGGTGGATCTCACACGTACCAACACAAACTATCCCGCAATTTAATTGATCCCCAAAGGTTTTTATTGAATAGCGGAATAGGAAATATGATCAAAAAAAGTGTATGTATCTCACACGTACAGAAGCACACTAGGCCCCAATTACTATTGTTTGTACCCCTAAAAGGCTGAATGAGGAGTAGGAGGAGTATGGAACAGGCAGCACCCTCAAATCTTCAGAAGTATGAGATGAACCCCAAAAACTTGAAAAGGTGGATCTCACACGTACCAACACAAACTATCCCGCAATTTAATTGATCCCCAAAGGTTTTTATTGAATAGCGGAATAGGAAATATGATCAAAAAAAGTGTATGTATCTCACACGTACAGAAGCACACTAGGCCCCAATTACTATTGTTTGTACCCCTAAAAGGCTGAATGAGGAGTAGGAGAAGTATGGAACAGGCAGCACCCTCAAATCTTCAGAAGTATGAGATGAACCCCAAAAACTTGGAAAGGTGGATCTCACACGTACCAACACAAACTATCCCGCAATTTAATTGATCCCCAAAGGTTTTTATTGAATAGCGGAATAGGAAATATGATCAAAAAAAGTGTATGTATCTCACACGTACAAAACCACACTAGGCCCCAATTACTATTGTTTGTACCCCTAAAAGGCTGAATGAGGAGTAGGAGGAGTATGGAACAGGCAGCACCCTCAAATCTTCAGAAGTATGAGATGAACCCCAAAAACTTGGAAAGGTGGATCTCACACGTACCAACACAAACTATCCCGCAATTTAATTGATCCCCAAAGGTTTTTATTGAATAGCGGAATAGGAAATATGATCAAAAAAAGTGTATGTATCTCACACGTACAAAACCACACTAGGCCCCAATTACTATTGTTTGTACCCCTAAAAAGCTGAATGAGGAGTAGGAGGAGTATGGAACAGGCAGCACCCTCAAATCTTCAGAAGTATGAGATGAACCCCAAAAACTTGGAAAGGTGGATCTCACACGTACCAACACAAACTATCCCGCAATTTAATTGATCCCCAAAGGTTTTTATTGAATAGCGGAATAGGAAATATGATCAAAAAAAGTGTATGTATCTCACACGTACAAAACCACACTAGGCCCCAATTACTATTGTTTGTACCCCTAAAAAGCTGAATGAGGAGTAGGAGGAGTATGGAACAGGCAGCACCCTCAAATCTTCAGAAGTATGAGATGAACCCCAAAAACTTGGAAAGGTGGATCTCACACGTACCAACACAAACTATCCCGCAATTTAATTGATCCCCAAAGGTTTTTATTGAATAGCGAAATAGGAAATATGATCAAAAAAAGTGTATGTATCTCACACGTACAAAACCACACTAGGCCCCAATTACTATTGTTTGTACCCCTAAAAAGCTGAATGAGGAGTAGGAGGAGTATGGAACAGGGAGCACCCTCAAATCTTCAGAAGTATGAGATGAACCCCAAAAACTTGGAAAGGTGGATCTCACACGTACCAACACAAACTATCCCGCAATTTAATTGATCCCCAAAGGTTTTTATTGAATAGCGGAATAGGAAATATGATCAAAAAAAGTGTATGTATCTCACACGTACAAAACCACACTAGGCCCCAATTACTATTGTTTGTACCCCTAAAAGGCTGAATGAGGAGTAGGAGGGGTATGGAACAGGCAGCACCCTCAAATCTTCAGAAGTATGAGATGAACCCCAAAAACCCCAAATATCATTCAGCTCTGCTGCAGGCCACAATTTAATTTTTTTTAACCCAAGGCTGTATATTGAATAGTGGAATAGAAAAAAAGTGTATGATTTCTGAAACCACTCAATATTAGCACATGTGAACTGAACATAGCAGTGTATGATCAGTCACTCAGCACAGCACAGCTGAAGGAAAAATGCTGCACACAGTGCCTGATAGAAAAATACTTTTCTCCCTCCTCCTCAGTGGGCAAAAAAGATTGTGTTCACTGCACCCCAAAAAGATTGTGTTCACTGCACCCCAAAAAGATTGTGTTCACTGTAGCCCACACACAGCAAAATGGATGTGGACCACTGACACCTGCCTATCTCCAATCCCACACCACACAGCAATATCGATTGTAGTTTGTAGAACACACTGACCCTAAAAATCAGCAGACTCTCTCCCTAAAAGGATTGATAAGATCGTAGATCGGTCACTGCAAACCCCACCCCACACAGCAATATCGATTGTAGTTTGTAGAACACACTGTCTGACCCTAAAAATCTGCAGACTCTGTCCCTAAAAGGATTGCTAAGATCGTAGATCGGTCACTGCAAACCCCACCCCACACAGCAATATCGATTGTAGTTTGTAGAACACACTGACCCTAAAAATCAGCAGACTCTCTCCCTAAAATGCCTACAACTCGCCCTGCCTAACACACTCTGACCTGTCCCTCAATTCTATCCAGACACAAATGTTTTTTTTTTTCCTGTCTGTCCCTAATCAGCAGGCAGCACGTTGATGTGTGCTCTCTCCCTGAACTAAACAGCAGAATGACGCCGCAGCGGCGCTGCCTCGAACTTATAAAGACTTGGTCACATGCTTCAGACGGCCAATCACAGCTACTGATACATTTGTAGGCATGGCTGGGATGGCTTAGGCACACCAGTTAAATGCTTGTTGATTGGCTGTTGAAAGCCCGCCATGAAAAGCGCGCCAAAGCATGCAAAACCCAGAAATAAAACGACCGAACACGGATTTTTACCCGAATATACAGTAAAGTTTTCGGGTCCGTGTTCGGGTAACAAAAATCCAATAATTCGGTACGAACACAAATAATACAGTCCATGTTCGCTCAACCCTAATCATAACATATTGCTGCATTTCATGCTTTATCAATGTGAAGCTTCATTTATAAGCATGTATACACTTTATGAAAACTCCACAAGATTACACCATTTGGTCTATTTATAGATGTTTACACTAAGTATTCATACAACTGTTACTCGGGACTCACATATTTTCCCACCTGAAACCAATTAGAAAAATGTGTGAATTTTGGGTAAAAGTTGTGTGATTCATGGGTAAAAACATTAAAAATAGACCCCTATGGTGCATTTTGATAAAAATACATAAGATGGTGCAGTAGCACATTATTAGTGATGACATTTTACTGATGAATAGAAACTTAAATTTATACCTCAACTCATATCATATCTATCACAAGGAGCATAGCAGGTGAACCTGGATCGGATTCAAAAAAATAAATTCATTCATCTTCTAGGCATGACTTTTTCATTGCTACACCTACGAGCAAATGCCTGTGGTGTTTGTTTTGTAGTATTTATCGTACACAAAGTTGTGTGCAAGGAGAGCAATAATGAAGAATGCATTGGCAGCAGATTAAGGGAAGACTATAGCCTGGTGTCATTTGGCAGAGGCAATGGAATAAACAATCTTTACTAGGTACAGAAGTCATTAGGAAGAGTTGTAAACAGAGTTTTATTTTCATCACTGGTGCTTGAACAGCACACAACATCTGAATTTTTTTTTTTTTTAATAGACTGCGGTGGTGCAAAAAACTGAAGCGGAAAAAAACCCCATAAGTGAGCAAAAAATGTGCATGGGAAACACAATACAAAGTGAACTTCAGGGTGTGTTTTTAGTCCAGCCCCTGAAGGGGTAGGACCTCCACCCTGATCCCCCCCAGGGCACAAGGCTCCTGACAGGGATAAAGGGTTTACTATGTTCTGCCTAGCAAGGAGGCCTGGCAGACTCTGTTCTTCTAGGTCAGCTGAAGGCGACCAACGAATACTTGCTTGAAGGGCTCTCCCGAAGAGAGACCCCCCCCCCCCCCCCCCCAGGAGAAGAGGAGGAAGGAACCTGAGGGCCACACATCCTCCCACTAGATATCAGGGCAAGCCCGAGGTCTCACACCCTTTATCCAGTGAAAAACACACACAAAAGTGAAAGAAGTGACAAACAGTGGGAGAAAAATATATAGAAAATAAAAAGTGGGCGTGCAATTGTGCACTGGCCGGGCACACAACACCTGATACCTAAGACATCTCTTCAGGGGCTTCCTAGAATACGCAGAACATTTTATTTGGATTATTGCTTAAAGCCCCAACCTGGTTTAAACTAGAGAGACCCTGTAACCAACTTAAAAAGTGCAGGTAATAGCCCAGACAGATCAAATGCTTAGTTGAAGTATTTTTATTTTCCATAAACAATATTTTTCAGTTGCAATATGCTTTTCGACTCACTGGATAATTTGATTGGTCTGTGCCGGACAAGGTCCTCTGCCCCTCTCTTCATCTCCTTACATGGTGGGGGAGAATAGAGTGTCACTTTATATCAAAGACAGTGATGTCCAGTAGCAGTCGTAAGGCTTTTGTATGTCTACACAAGACAAGCTTTTACAGGTAAACAAATGCCTAAAATACTTTAAATGCACATCTAATCTTATGGGATGATAGTGTAGCCGGGTCCGGAATACCATGTTTATGTGTACAGTAGAGATGTACCGAACGGTTCGCCGGCGAACAGTTCCAGGCAAACTTCGAACGTTCGCGTTCGCCGCTGCGGGCGAACATATGCGATGTTCGGTCCGCCTCCTATACATCATCATTGAGGCAAACTTTGACCCTGAACATCACAGTCAGCAGACACATTCCAGGCCATTCAGCATACCTCCCTCCCACACCCTCCCACCTCCTATAAATAAGCAAGGGCAGCATCCATTTTAGATCATTTCTGTGTTACTGAGAGCAGGGAAAGTGCTGCTGCTGTTATAGCTAGGGACAGTTAGTCAGTGTTCCCGGTCTTGTTAGCCAGTGTTCTTGGTACACTCCTGCTGTAAGGACAGCACCCCAAAAAGCCCTTCCTAGGGCTGGAATTTGAGTTTTTTTTGGGATATATATATATATATATATATATATCTATTGTCCCCAAAAGCCCTTTTGAGGGCTGGTATTTGTGTAATTTTTTTTGTTCTGTGATATATATATATATATATGTATATATATATATATATATATATATATATATATATCTATTGTCCCCAAAAGCCCTTTTGAGGGCTGGTATTTGTGTAATTTTTTTTGTTCTGTGATATATATATATATATATATATTGTCCCCAAAAGCCCCTTTGAGGGCTGGTATTTGAGTATTTTTTTAATATATATATATATATATATATGTAGCATGTCCAGAACCAGAAAAAAAAGATCATATAGGTGTAAAAGGGGTTCCCACCATCCCTGCTCTATTGAAAAATTATCTTTTTTTCTGGTTCTGGACATGCTACAGAGCTGAAACTTCACAGGTACACTTTTTAGACCCCCTAGACACGAAATCACACAAAAAAGTTCTTAAAAATTGTCATTTTTGATAGAGAGCCAATTATTGGAAAAAAAAAAAAAACTTAACAAAAAAAATTTCTTTGGATTTATTGTCTGGGGGGTCTAAAAGGTGTACCTGTGAAGTTTCAGCTCTGCAGCATGTCCAGAACCAGGAAAAAAAGATCATATAGGTGTAAAAGGGGTTCCCACCATCCCTGCTCTACTGAAAAATTATCTTTTTTTCTGGTTCTGGACATGCTACAGAGCTGAAACTTCACAGGTTCACTTTTTAGACCCCCTAGACACTAAATCACACAAAAAAGTTCTTAAAAATTGTCATTTTTGATAGAGAGCCAATTATTGAAAAAAAAAAAAAAACTTAACAAAAAAAAAAATTTCTTTGGATTTATTGTCGGGGTGGGGGGGGGGGGGGGTCTAAAAAGTGTACCTGTGAAGTTTCAGCTCTGTAGCATGTCCAGAACCAGAAAAAAAAATAGAATCAGGGTTAGGGCTAGGGTTAGGGTTAGGGTTAGGGTTAGGGCTAGGGTCAGGGCTAAGGTTAGGGTTATTTTTAGTGCTTAGGGTTAGAGTTAGAGGGGTAGGGGTAGGGCTACTAACTCTAACCCTAAGTATCTCACCGTAACTATAACCCTAGCCCCTAACACTAAACCTAACCCTAACCCTCTAACCATAACCCTAACCCTCTAACCTTAACCCTAACCCTCTAAGCCTAGCCATAAAAATAACCCTAACCCTAACCCTAACCCTAACCCTAGCCCTAACCCTAACCCTAGCCCTAACCCTAATTCCTATTTTTTTCTGGTTCCGGACATGCTACAGAGCTGAAACTTCACAGGTACACTTTTTAGACCCCCCAGATGCTAAATCCAAAGAAATTTTTTATTTTTATTTTTTTTTAATTTTTCCAATAATTGGCTCTCTATCAAGAAATTACAATTTTTAAGAACTTTTTTTTGTGTGATCCCTCTCCGGCATGCCACAGTCCAGGTGTTTGTCCCCTTGAAACAACTTTTCCATTACTATTGTGGCCAGAAAGAGTCCCTGTGGGTTTTAAAATTCGCCTGCCTATTAAAGTCTATGGCGGTTCGCAATGTTCGCCGGTTCGCGAACATTCGCCCGATGTTCGCGTTCGCCGTTCGCGAACAGCGAATTTTATGTTCGCGACATCACTAGTGTACAGACTTATCTTTTGTTGGTTGGAATCTTTCTTGTTCCCCTTTAATGCTGGACTCAGGTGGGATCGTCATCTTGCAGGAACTGGAAGATTGGCATTGTGGGAGCTGTAGTCTTTTACAGAGTGCTGATCATGAGCTTGGATTGCTCAGGAAACTACCTTCCCAGGAAGCAAAGGGGGAGTAGAGCATCATGGGAGGAGTTATAAAACTATCTGCTACACATATTTGAACTCTCTTGCTCCTGGGACCCATAGCATGCACATCAGCCTGCCGAGTGTGTGTGTGTGTGTGTGTGTGACAGCAGATTGCGGCCTACTGCATGATGCCTGTCGCTACACTGCAGATGTCACTGCAGTATCGCTGAGAGAGAAAGCGGAGGTCGGCTGCATATCCTGAGGCAGAAGAGAGCAGCAAGTTTTCCAGACGCCGGACCGTTGGAGACCGCATCACCTGTTCCATAGGGCCCTCACAGATGGACATCAGAGTTGGTGAGAGGGTTTCTGTCTTTGATTCAGACTGCAAGTATACACCTTATCTTTACCCTGAACACAAACAGTGAAGCAGATACCAAACCCCTTACGATTACAATTTAACATCTTGCTATATTAAACCCCAGTGGGAATTGTCTTGTATGAGCTCCAACTGCCGGTGAAGAACATTAGCAAGGCCTTGCTAAGGGGAGGGACATTGCTGTATAGTTGCTCTTAAAGGGTACATGTTCTTGTTATATTGCTATATCTTTAATTGGATTACTGATGGTAAAGATTCGCTCAGAGTTCTTCTTTACCTTGAGTATTGCTTTATTACAGTACAGAATATCCATATACTTATGGAATATAGAATATTACGTTGAATACTGTTCCTTGACATATCAATAACATTCTGTTTACCTGTTGTTTTTCTGGGTCAGTCCTGCTGAACCCTGATAGTTTATGCTGGGTTTAACTGACTGACATTATATCACTTGCTTATTCATTGAGTAAACGTTAAAGCTAATTTATGTTGTGTCAGTGTGTTTCTTAAAAGTGTGTAGCAACCTCCAAGGTAAGTGCTAGGTAAAATATAGTGGGCTTAGTCTGTTTGTCAGTGAGGCCATGTTTTTCGGCTAGGCTGGCATGTGTTCCCAGGTGTGCCTGTTGTGTTGGGGAGTCTCCCCACTGTGTCCCAATGAGGGCTCTCATTGGGCAATGGAGGAGGCCTGAGTGGTAGCACACCAGGGCTTCTGTCCACCCTGGAAGGGCAGGTTCTGCCAAACAGCATTCTGGGAGAGGGTATGGGTCTGTGGGGAGCACATGACATATTGTCTTTGGCGGGAAGCAGAGTCCCAGGAGGGAGGTGACGGCTGTCTCTCCTCCTGTCAGGAAGAATTGGGTGTCCCAGGTGGCTTGCCTGAGTGGATACAGGGCTGAGCTGAGCTGCAGAGAAGGATCCAGTTGTGCTGAGGACCAGCGGAGCATTGGGGTCGAGTTTCAGGAAAGCATTCTGAGTCGTGAGTACTGCAAACTGCCCCTGGGGGGTCTGCCCCCAGGTGACCACTCCGGGGAAGGTCAGAGGGATCCAGGAGCTAGCTAGCCGGTACAGGAATATAGTAAAGGGGGTGCCAGAGATTACCCTGAAGAGTAAAGGGGCTGTCAGCGGTTGGGCCTTAAAGTGTTAAGTGTTGCAGCATCATTGCTAGTGGCTACCCCAGTTAGAGAAGACTACAGGGAGCAGTGCACAGGACTTTTGAGCTGTGAGGAAGCATCAGAAGTCAAGTTTCAGTTCACAGACAGTAAGTCGGGTTTACAAGCGACAGGAAGCATTGGTCAGCATTAAGCCAGCGCCAAGACAGGCAGCATTTTTCTCTCAAGTGTCCCAATTCGGTAACTAGTTGAGCCAGAGTAGTATCCCACTCATTCCCTTCTCCCATCCAAGTTCCTACAATAAAACTAAAAACCAAAGATGTCAGACTGTTCATTGTCTCAGATCTCAAACTTGGGCAACAAGCTTAAATGTGCTGTTAGTGGTAACGGTAACCATGGCAGACCCACATCAGGCCCAATGCCTGGAAATATTGCTACAGGTGTATACACTATGTCTGAACCTAGAGCATCAGGTGGGCTGGACGGTTCACAGGATCACTGTAGTGCTGAAGAACACCCACTAACCAGCAACCCTCAATAGGGTAGTTCTACAATAGTTTTTAAAAATTAAATGGTTTGGCGACAGAAACTATTTGCCTACTTTTATATCTTCTTACATTAGCTACTCCAGTAGGCGGAACCCCAGCACACAGCTGGAAACCAGGTATTCTACACACACTAGAGTACAGCAGCATCCATGACTTTCCTAAAGACCAAAGATTGTGTTTACCACCAACCAAAAAAGCATGCACTACATTTCTTTTACAGGTTGCAATGGATTTTTTTTTAAAATAGTAACAGGGTGATTTTAAACCCTCTATTTACAAATGACATACAGCGGCATACTTCTACATTTTTGATGTTTGCCTGCTGTTTTCCTCTTGTTGTCTCTTTATAATTTCCACTCAATATCTCCCTAACCTCCGTTTTCATTTTTAGGGTGGCTCCATTACTGTGCAGGATCCCCTGGAGACACCCTGAGTGTTGTTCCACCTTTCCATTTTTAGGGTGGCTCAATTCCTGTGCAGGATCCCCTGGAGACACCCTGAGTGTAGTTCCACCTGGCATTGCTGGTGGGACTGAGTAAACAAGCAAAAAATGGGGGAGCAAACCCTGAACATGTATATCTAAAGCCGGTGCAGCTATGAACCAAGCGACATGTATATTAAAAAAGAATAGCGCACACATGCAAAAGAAAAGGCTATCAAATATGGAGACAATCCATAAATAAAAATGGGGATTTGGTCCTACCATATGGCCATATTGTGCCCAAGCCCACCACTACGTCAAAGTACCCCATTATCAGTGGGTCCTACACTATCCATAAAAAAGGGATGAATCCAGCCTCTCTAACCCTTGGAGATAACACTCCTTGCTGGGAGAGATGTGCGACTGCACTACAAGCGACTCCTCCTATATCTACTTGATAGTGGACACTTGATAGAGTACAGGTGTGTGTGGGGGGTGGGGTGCTCAACCCCAGAAGTCTGGTCAGACCGAATACATAATAAACAAGCAAAAAATGGGGGAGCAAACCCTGAACATGTATATCCAAAGCCGGTGCAGCTATGAACCAAGCGACATGTATATTAAAAAAGAATAGCGCACACATGCAAAAGAAAAGGCTATCAAATATGGAGACAATCCATAAATAAAAATGGGGATTTGGTCCCACCATATGGCCATATCGTGCTCAAGCCCACCACTACGTCAAAGTACCCCATTATCAGTGGGTCCTACACTATCCATAAAAAAGGGATGAATCCAGCCTCTCTAACCCTTGGAGATAACACTCCTTGCTGGGAGAGATGTGCGACTGCACTACAAGCGACTCCTCCTATATCTACTTGATAGTGGACACTTGATAGAGTACAGGTGTGTGTGGGGGGTGGGGTGCTCAACCCCAGAAGTCTGGTCAGACCGAATACATAATAAACAAGCAAAAAATGGGGGAGCAAACCCTGAACATGTATATCCAAAGCCGGTGCAGCTATGAACCAAGCGACATGTATATTAAAAAAGAATAGCGCACACATGCAAAAGAAAAGGCTATCAAATATGGAGACAATCCATAAATAAAAATGGGGATTTGGTCCCACCATATGGCCATATCGTGCTCAAGCCCACCACTACGTCAAAGTACCCCATTATCAGTGGGTCCTACACTATCCATAAAAAAGGGATGAATCCAGCCTCTCTTACCCTTGGAGATAACACTCCTTGCTGGGAGAGATGTGCGACTGCACTACAAGCGACTCCTCCTATATCTACTTGATAGTGGACACTTGATAGAGTACAGGTGTGTGTGGGGGGTGGGGTGCTCAACTCCAGAAGTCTGGTCAGACCGAATACATAATAAACAAGCAAAAAATGGGGGAGCAAACCCTGAACATGTATATCTAAAGCCGGTGCAGCTATGAACCAAGCGACATGTATATCAAAAAAGAATAGCGCACACATGCAAAAGAAAAGGCTATCAAATATGGAGACAATCCATAAATAAAAATGGGGACTGAGTGGCATCTGTGCGTAGGGAGGCCAGCTGAAATTCAAAAATGGCTATACATGCACATTGTGTTATTTGTGCTAAGGGTGCTGGGACTTGTAGTCCTGCTGCAGAAAGTCATTTGGCAGTTTCATAATGTTTACAGTGCTTACCCCCCTGAATGGAAGTTTGGCGAAGCGACACTAAGGAATATGAATCAAGCAGTTTTTAAGGATTTAAAAATGAAGGGACTCCAGATATTTTTAAAAAAAACATTCTGGTAAATGTTTGTAAAATGGACGTAAATACTTTTATGTTAAAAAAAGGAGGGCTTAATATTAGTTTATCCCCTATAAGTTCCTATTGAATCTTTTGTCCCCTTCCCTTATCTTGCCTATCATATGTGAACTTTTTTCTTTAATTTTGTAGTGTTGCCTTCCTTCGGGAAACACACTAGTATCTGAATTAGGAATGCAGGGTTCTTCCCAGCAGCACTGTTGTGCAGTGCCAGCGCACTGTTAACCGCCACCCCTCCAGCAGAAGTCATCATCCATACAGGACCAAGCATGGTAATACTGTGTAAACCCCAACAGCAATTTTGCATCTCCTCAGTGCCTTTCATTGCTGTCCTTATTTGCTTTTGCTGCAATATATAAGATAATTATAATAAAGAATTATGTATGTGGTCTCTCCTTGATTGGGTACCTTGGGCCTAGCCCCTCCTACACAGCGACTCTACAGTATTGGGGAGATAATATTTCACCTTCTGTGCTTGGGATGTCTGTACAAGAAATGGTGGGTGAGGTGGTTACCAAGACAAGAAGGAACAGACAGCAATAACAATATCCTCATACTACTAGGACTTAGCTTTTGTCTGTGCCTCTATTGGCAACATTTCCTATCACTTCTTGGCCCGACAGCCTGGGACACCAGGCATCTGGTCTGGTATTTCCATAGTAAGAGGGTAGCGAGTTAGCCCCACCCTTTCATGCTGATATCACATGCCCTTTAGACTTGGGAAGCTTTTAGAGGGGCTGGCTTCAATTGTACTAATACTCAGGGGCATAACTACAATTTATTGGGTCTCATGGAAAAATTTGGATGGGGTATCCCTAGTGACCTCTCTGTGTGGCAGCTGGCAGTGTCAATTTTGAAAAGAGTGTAAATGATCTTAAAGTACGTATATGTCCAAATAAATCATTTTTCTTTTCTCCACATGCTGACTGACTGACTGACATATAAGTACGACGGCAGAGTGCCTCTCCTGTACCTAGTAAATTATCCAGCACTTCTGGGCAGGGGGTGCCGTGGGTGTGATTAGAAACAGTACAAGGCGATCGGCAGGTGATGGCCAATGGATATCCACCGGCACCCAATGATAGGTGAGGAGGAACACAAAATAGAGCTCTGCCTATGAAAACAGGAACTGGACAGGGATCTGGCATTTTGTGGTGGAAGTGTGGCCTCGGTGGCAGGTCATTGTGATTGCTAGGAAACATCATCAGCCAGCAGGGAAAGCATAGTCAGGCAGCAGGTCATTGTGACTGACGAGTATCTATATCACTAGGCAACATGATTCACAATGGAATTACATTGTGGGCCATCTTTATTTGGGGAGAGGGAATTTTTAAAATAAAGGACCTCGTTTACAATATGGGTGTTTTTTTTTTTTACTCCTTACATTGTTTGTGAAAGAGTGACCAGAGGTACTATGTACCTCATACTTATTCATGTAGGGGCGAGGGCTGGATATACCTGTTGTTGTTGCTGTTAAGTCATTTTATCGTGTCTGACTCTTCGTGACCTCATAGACCATAGCGCGCCAGGCTTTTCTGTCCTCCACTGCCTCCCAGAGCTTGCTTAACTTCATGTTCATTGCTTTGCTAATGCTATCTATCCATCATGTTTTCTGTCGTTTTCTTCTCCTTTTTCCTTCCATGTTTCCCAGCATCAGGGTCTTTTCCAATGAGTCCTCTCTTCACATTAGGTGGCTAAAGTATTCGAGTTTCAGCTTCAGGATCAGTCCTTCCAGTGAATATTTAGGGTGGATTTTCTTTAGGATCCACTAGTTTGATCTTCTTGCCAACCAAGAGTCTTCTCCAACACCATAGTTCCAAAGCATCAATTCTTTAGCGTTCAGCCTTCTTTATGGTCCAACTTTCACAGCCATAGGTTTCTACTGGGACTACCATAGCTTTGACTATATGACACTTTGTCAGTAGGGTCATATCTCTGCTTTTTATAATGTTGTCTAGGTTTGCCATTGCTTTCCTCCCAAGAAGCAAGCGCCTAATAATTTAATCGCTACAGTCACCATCTGCAATGATCTTGGAGCCTAGAAAGATAAATTCTGTCACTGTTTCAATTTCTTCTCCTTCTATTTGCCAAGGAGTGATGGGTCCAGTTGCCATGATCTTAGTTTTCTTAATGTTCAATTTCAGGCCAACTTTTTTGCTCTCTTCTTTCACCTTCATTAAGAGACTCTTTAGTTCTTCTTCACTTTCTGCCATTAGTGTGGTATTGTCTGCATATCTAAGGTTGTTGATATTTTTCCCTGTGCTCCTAATTCTGGCTTGTGATTCGTCAATCCTGGCAATTTGCATGAAATACTCATATAAGTTAAAAGCATATAAGTTAAAAAAGAAGGGTGACAATATAAATCCTTGCCGCACTCCTTTCTTAATTTTGAACCAGTCAGGTGTTCAATGTCCTCTTCTTACTGTTGCTTCTTGACTTGCATACAGGTTTTTCAGAAGACAGGTGAGGTGGTCTGGTATTCCCATTCACATTCAGTATTTGCTACATCTTGTTGTGATCCAAGGCTCTACTGAAGTCAATAAAGCCGAAGTAGACATTCTTCTTGAACTCCCTTGCTTTCTTCATGATCCAGCTAATGTTGGCAATTTGATCCCGAGTTCTTCTGCCTCTTCGAAATCCTGCTTGTACTTGCGGTAGCTCTAGGTTCACATGCTGTTGAAGCCTAGCTTGTAGAATTTTCAGCATAACTGTGCTAGCGTGTGAGATGAGTGTGATCATACGGTAGTTTGAACATTCTTTGGTGCTGCCCTTCTTTGTTATTGGAATGTAAACAGACCTCTTCCAGTCCTTTGGCCATTGTTGAGTCTTTCAACTTTGTTGGCATATTGAGTGCAGCACTTTAACAGCCTCATCTTTTAGGATTTAAAAAAACTCAGCTGTGATACCATCACTTCTGCTAGCTTTGTTCTTACCAATGCTTTCTAAGTCCCACTTAACGTTACTTTCCAGTTCAAGGTCAGTGATTGCATCATTGTGGGTATATGGGACATTCAGATCTTTCTTATATAGTTTTTCTGTGTATTCTTGCCATCTCCTCTTTATCTCTTCTGCTTCTGTCAGGTCCTTGCCATTTTTGTCTATTATCATGCCCATCTTTGCACAAAACTTTCCCTTAATACCTCCAATTTTCTTGAAAAGCACTCTAGTTTTTCCCATTGTGTTGTTTTCCTAGCTCTTTTTGTCACTTCTTGCTATCATCTGGAAGTCTGCGTGCAGTTGGGTATATTTCCCCTTTTCTCCATTGCCTTTTGCCTTCCTTCTTTGTTCAGCTATTTGTGTGGCCTCATCAGATAACCACTTTGCTTTCTTGCATTTCTTCTTCTTTGGGATGGTTTTCATTTCTGTGTCTTTTACTATGTTACACACTTCCTTCCATAGTTCCTCAGGCACTCTGTAAATCAGATCTAATCCCTTAAATCTGTTAGTCACCTCCACTGAGTATTCACAAGGGACCTGATTTAGATCACATCTGAAATGTCTAGTGATGTTTCCCCACTTTCTTAAATTTAAGCCTGAATTTTGCCGTAAGAAGCTCATGGGCTAAGCCACAGTCAACTCTAGGTCTTGTTTTGACTGACTGTATAGAGCTTCTCCATCTTTGGCTGCAGAGAATATAATCAATCTGATTTCTGTATTGACCATCTGGTGATGCCTTTGTTTAGAGTCGCCTCTTTGGTTGTTGGAAAAGAGTGTTTGTTAAAACCAGTGTGTTCTCTTGGCAAACCTCTATTAGCCTTTGTTCTGCATCATTTTGTACATCAAGGTTATATTTTTTTGTTATTCTGGATATGCTTTGACTTCCTACATAAGCACTCCAATCTCCCATTATGAAAAAGATATTTTTTTGAAGTTAGTTCTATAAGGTGTTGTAGATCTTAATAAAAGCGGTCAACGTCCACTTCGTCAGCATCAGAGGTTGGTGCATAAACTTGGATTATTGTGATGTTAAGTGATTTGCTTTGGATCATCCTGTCGTTTTTGGGATTGTACCCCAGTACTGCTTTTCTCACTCTTTTGTTGACTATGAGGGCTGCACCATTTCTTCTGAGTGATTCCTGTCTACAGTAGTAGATATAGTAGTCATCTGAAATGAAATCGCCCATTCCAGTCCACTTTAGTTCAATATTTCCCAAGATATTGATGTTCAATCTTGACATCTCCTGTTTGACCACATCCACCTTACCCTGATTCATTGATCTTACATTCCAGGTTCTTAGGCAGTATTCTTCCTTACAGCATCGGACTTTCCTTTTATTTCAATCTATTTCAATCGCCGGCTTTCTCTCACAAGTCGTTCGTTCAAGCCACCTGTATGCAGCTATGCCTGACGCTACTTGGTCTTGTATCTCGCTACCTGATCCTGTACTTCACTTTCTGATCTTGTATCTCGCTACCTGATCTTCACCGCATGTCATACAGCCTTGTCTTACGCTGCCGGAGCCTCCAGCTATTTCCCATACCTGGATAGACCGGAACCTTGCTATTGATCCCGTATCTCGCTACCTGATCATTCTCTCATTACCGGACCATACAGCTTACTAATCCAACTAGTGATAAGTACCCCACAGGGGATCCCTTCCTATCAAACTTACACTATCTACTTCTGCATACTAAAGACTTTTACTATCTATGCATTACTAATTCTATCATCTGCACTGTTACATAGATTGCTAGCTCTTGAGTCTACTACCATCTATATCCTTGCACTAGGTTTGCCACTCCTGTACACTTCATCTGCTGTCCCCTACCACCTGTTACTTGTACATGATTGCTAACCTATCTGCATACTATCTATCACCATCTACTACTCTCCTGAACATTACTATTGAGTGCTTATCATTGCTATCTACTCACGCCTGTCCTTTCAGCACATTACCTCTATACTATCGTATACAACCTATCACTCCAGGAACATCTTATTGAGTGTCTTTATATTTGCATGCTGAAGCAGGCTGGGCCATAATGATGAGTCTGGAGAGTTGGATATGGTAATTCAACACATCTCTACACGACTACTGAGTGGAGATTCTGCAGCTGCAAATCCAACTCACTGAACAAACGCCGGAGCGTTACACTTGGCCATGGCAAGGCAGTGATCCATAAAGGGGGGATATACCTGGGGGTTCCCTTATTATGAAGTCCCTTACATCCCTTTTGGGGGACAGAATGTGGAGATGAGGCCCTTGCCCTTTCAACGTGGGAATACGGTACCTTGCAAGGGTGGTAAGCCACTGTTGCTCCCTCCTTGCATGATAGAGTCCCAATGTTGGAGGCATGTGGCCTGGTATGGTAAGGAGGTGGAGGACTCATGCTCTCTCCCCCCCCCTTTCTTGGTTATCCAGGCTGCATGCCCGGATAGGGTTCTCGTATGAGGGGCCCACAACATTCTTTTTGATTTCTGTACACAAAGATTAGTCTTACATAAAAAAAACCTGAATTTTAACTTTTTTATTCACATACAATTAGTGTTTTATATAAAAGTATATCCTAGCTTTATTGTTATAATTTGCCATAAAAAAGTGTTTTCATAATTTGGGTGGCAAATATATCACCTGATGTCATAGAGCCATTATTAAAAATGACCTCCCATACAAACACTTTTTTAGGATTTGTTGCTTTGAGAACAATCCTCCCAATGTGGGTATCCAAAAACCACTCCATATTTACCTGAGCCCACACAGTAATGAGAAAGTAGCTCATTGCGTCCAGGAATATGTATGCCCTCATAAAAAGACCCTCCTAGTGAGGTCACTGCATACATTAAGATAGAATGTAGAACACGCCAGCTACACTTGCAATGCAGAAGGACAATGGAGAAGTGACTGTTTCTCTGGTATGACAAGGCTGCCAAGCCTGGAGATTACCTGTAGCATATGCACCCACATTCTGTGGTGGAGATCAACTTGAGGGAATTGGCAAAAGTTCTGAAGGTTGAATAAGATTTGCAAATGGTGAAGCAGCTCCTCTGAACCCCATACCGATGTGTGTGTAGAAAGGTGTATGAAGAAAATGGGCCTCATGTACATAATCAGCACTGGAAATAGATAAAAACATGCTCACCTCTTAAAATTGCACAATTAGGCCTTTCTTCAAAAATGGATGCATGAGTGAAAAAGAAAAAAAAAAATTGAAAAACGGAGACAACCCACGCCTATTACAGATCCTCTTGCTCCACCCACCTCCTCCCTTCATCCTCATGTGCTGCGGAAGGTAATGTGACTGCTGCTGCTTGATTCATTCTCATGCATATATTCTCTCTCTCCTGTGTCCTGAGAGCTGGACCTTGGTAAAGATTAGGAGATTATCATACAGGCCGGTGTGCTGTTACTGTATATTCCATTGTTTAGTGAATTGACGGCACTTAGTGATTTGCAGAGAACGTTTATATGCTTTACTCCTTCCCGGGGTCACCAAGTCATCACACCCTCCGTCCGTGTACCCGCCACCTGTAGATTGTGTCTATCCTAATCCTAAGGTGATAATGAAGTGTCACTGTCACATCTCAGCCAAAACGTAAACTAAATTCCTCTTGGACAGGTGAAAACCTATTTTTATATGTTTGCAGTCAAACTGTAAGCCACTTTATGCTGAGAGAGGAAAAATCCTGTGTCTGTTACATACATTCCACGGTGTTCTCTCTCTCTCTCTATCTCTCTCTCTATCTCTCTCTAAAAATACAGGCGGGTGTTAATTGTGATACTAAACAAGGATTATTTTCTTCAATATCCTAGCATGTATTCTAATTTCTTTTACTAATACTTGTTGTCCTATCATTTACCATCTTGTATTCCTGGAAAAGCAGGCTGTGATATATCAGCATTTCCTATTTTAATGAGCAGACTAAATCAATGACCGCAGGGTTGATATAGTGGAGAAGCCACATTTTTTTGGATGTAATCTTGGGTCCTCGGGATGAACCGAAGACAGCTGGGGTCAGCAGAGCATATCAAAAGTTCAGATGTTGAATCTGCCCCTCATTAATGTCAATGGAAGCTAAATCTATACAGTCATTTTTTTTTTTACGTTTTTAAGCCTAATAGCCTAGGAATATAGTCGTGCGCAGGGGTGTGTCTGGGCACAATCTATTCACCTACTGCCCTGACTTCCCCCGCATTAGTCCCCCCCACCCAGCAGTTCTGCTGACTTCCCTCCTCTTGCCAGGGGCAACGGAGTTGGTAAGACCGGCACCCGCCAGGCGTGCAGGCCGAGGGGGGGGGGGCACAAAAAAATTGTCAGTGTTAGCATTGCACCCCCGGCACCCCCAGGCAGCATGCAGCTCCAATCCCGGAGCTCTGTGTCCACTGCAGGTGGTGGCAGTGCCGGGCTCTCCAGAGCTCTGTGTCATATAGGCGGCTCAAAGGGCTCCACACCCACAAATGCGACTGGTCACATGACCGTGACATCATCAGTCGGCTCCAGTGAGATCTCTGGTTCGGCGGCAGGCTGGGGATGGTGACTGCACTGGGGCTGTCAGAGGAGCCGTTTATGACATGGACAAAGTTATGTAACAAAATACACTGACTAGCACTAATCATACGTATCTGTATCTAAACCCCCCCCCCCCCCCCCACGTCTAAGTTATCAGTACATATTTCATCCACTATCCTCATCTTCAAATTGCACTTTACCCCATACAATTTAACCACTTCAGCCCTAGAAGGTTTTACCCACTTAATGACCAGGCCATTTTTTGCGATTGGTCACTGCGTTACTTTGACAACAAATTGCGCGGTCGTGCGACGCTGTACCCAAATACAATTGATGTCCTTTTTTTCCCCACAAATAGAGCTTTCTTTTGGTGGTATTTGATCACCTCTGTGTTTTTTAGATTTTTGGACTGCAGTTAAAGAGGTTGTGTGGGGGGGGGGGGTTAAAAATAGGGATCAAATTTAGAGTTTTACCGCCCCCAAAACTGCAAATGTTGTGTACACCTCTGGCCAGTGGGTGGATTTGGGGGAATGGCCAGTGGGCAGGCCCTGGGGAATGTTGGCAGTCAGGCCCGGGGGCGGGCTTAAAGCTGTGTAAGGGCCCTCAAAATTTCTAATGGCTGCTCTGATCACACAGTTTAATGCGTGTCTATAATTATCAGCCAGGCTGATATGGCTTGTTAAATGAACACTTTTTAATCAGAGTATAGGATCAGGTCAATTAAACTCCTGGGATATTGATCTGGTCAGTTAAGTAGCAGAGGGGGTTGTTAATCAGTTTCAGCTGCTTTGATGTTAATGAAATTACCAACAGGTGCGCTAGATGGACAACAAAGAGAACACCTCCAAAACAGGAATGGTTTTACAGGTGTAGACCACTGAAATTTTTTTCCCTACCCATCTTTTCTGACTGTTTTTCACTAGTTTTGCATTTGTCTAGGGTCAGTGTCACTACTGGTAGCATGCGGCCGTACCTGGACCCTATAGAGGTTGAACAGGCAGTCCAACTCCTCCAGGAGGGCACATCAATACGTACCATTGCCAGAAGGTTTGCTGTGTCTCCTAGCACAGTCTCAGGAGCATGGAGGAAACTCCAGCAGTGGCGGCCCATCCATTAGAGGCGCAGGGGCACCGCCCCCCCATCCATGCATCCGGCCCCCTAATCAATATGCAGGGCGCTGGACATATTGATTCCAATGGTGGATTTTTTATTTATTTTTTTGAAGCACGTGATTAGAGCCAGTGGCACTAATAGGCTTCAAAAAAGGGTGGGCTCGGGGCGCTGCACAGGCGGGGCAGGCGGGCAGCTTGGGGGGGGGGGATGAGTCAGGGGGAAGTTTGTTTGCCGCCCCCCAAAAAAATGGAGCACCAGCCGCCACTAGATTCCAGGAGACAGGCAGTTACTCTAGGAGAGCTGGACGGGGCCATAGAAGGTCCTTAACCCATCAGCAGGACCAGTATCTGCTCCTTTGTACAAGGAGGAACAGGATGAGCACTGCCAGAGCCCTACAAAATGACCTCCAGCAGGCCACTGGTGTGAATGTCTCTGACCAACAATCAGAAACAGATTTTATGAGGGTGGCCTAAGGGGCCGACGTCCTCTTGCCATTGAACGCCAGAATTGGCAGGTCAGCCACTAGCACCGTGCTTTTCACAGATGAGAGCAGGTTCACCCTGAGCACACATGACAGACGTGGAAGGGTCTGGAGAAGCTGTGGAGAACATTATGTTGCCTGTAACATCGTTCATCGTGACCAGTTTGGTGGTGGGTCAGTGATGGTCTGGGGAGGCATATCCATGGAGGGATGCACAGACCTCTACAGGCTAGACAATGGCACCCTGACTGCCATTAGATATCAGGATGAAATCCTTGGACCAATTGTCAGACCCTACACTGGTGCAGTGGATCCTGGGTTCCTCCTGGTGCACGACAATGCCAAGCCTCACATGGCATAAGTATGCAGCCAGTTCCTGGAGGATGAAGGAATTGATACCATTGAATGGCCCCCAGGTTCACCTGACCTAAATCCAATAGAACACCTTTGGGACATTATGTTTCGGTCCATCCGAAGCCACCAGGTAGCACCTCAGTCTGTTCAGGAGCTCAGAACACCATACGTCGTCTCATTAGGAGCATGCCCCGACGTTGTCAGACATGCATACAAGCATGTGGGGGCCATACAAACTACTGAGGACTATTCTGAGTTTCTGCAATGAAATTTCAGCAAAATGGACTAGCCTGCTGCATAATTTTTCCACTTTTATTTTTGGGGTGTCTTTGAATTCAGCCTTCTGTAGGGTGATAATTTTCATTTCCATCAAGCGATGTGGCATCCTTTCATTCTTAACACATTACCCAGTCCATACCAGTATAGATATCCAGCACGATATTTTTGAGATCTGTTGTGTTTTCGGTGTTCCTTTATTTATTTCTTTTTTTGAGCAGTGTATAAGGAATAGTACTCATTGTAGTACATATAACAATGTTATAGGTACTAACATTCAGTTTATGGAGATAACTGTTATATATATGGAATAGAACTTAGTGAGTGCTATTCCCTATATATAACACTTATATCTGTACAATGAGTGCTTTTCCCATAATACTGACATCTGTACACTTTGGCGGAAAGAATTTCCCTTACATTGGTGGTCAGTGAGAAGAATGTCCCTTACATTGGTGGTCAATGAAAATAATATTCCTTACATTGGTGATCAGTGGAAGAATATCCCTTACATTGGTGATCTGTGACAAGAATGTCTACTTACATTGGTGGTCAGTAGGAAGAATGTTCATTACATTGGTGGTCAGTGAGAAGAATATCTCTTGTATTGGTGGTCAGTGAAAATATTGTCTCCTTACGTTGGTGGCTAGTGAGAAGATTGTCTCCTTACATTGGTGGTTAGTGAGAAAAATGTCTCCTTACCTCGGTGGGAAGAATGTTCCCTGCATTGGTGGTCAGTGAGCAGAATGCCCCTTAATATGGTTGTCTGTGGAAGAACACTTCTTACATTGGTGGTCAGTAGGAAGAATGTCCCTTATATTGTTGGTCAGTGAAGAAAATGCTCCATACATTGGTGGTCAGTAGGAAATTATATGAAGTAAATAAAAATTATTGTTAAAAAATGATTGTAAAGCACATCCAGGTAGGGTGTTTTAGTCACGGGCGAACGGGACAGCCGCCCGGGGCGACATTTTTTCATAACACGTGGGGGGCGGCATGCCCGGGCCACGGACCGGTACCGGTCCGTGGATCAAATGGTACCGGACCGCCCGAGCCCCGTTCGCCCATGCCTAAAACCGCCGCAGCCGAGCCGAGAAACAGAGCATTGCTCCCCCCCGAGCCCGCCCATTGTGTGACAATAGCGAATGAAAATTCGCTATTGTCACACTGATCCTCCTCCTGGCCAATCAGGGAGCGGGTCCTCCCGCTTCCTGATTGGCCGAAAGGCAAACCCCACGCGCCATTGGCTGAGGAGGAGGCGCCGCGGGAGGACTGAAGAGACGTGAAGAGAAGTCAGGTAAGTGCTGTGCACGGACGGGTCTCGCAGGGGGGGGGGGGGGGAACGCTGGCGCTCTGCATTGAAAAGTGGCACTCTGGCATGGCATCTCTACATTGAAAGGGGACAATGCTGAGGCGCTCTGCATTAAAGGGGGCAATGCTGTGGCATCTCTACATTGAAAGGGGGCATTGCTGTGGCGCTCTGCATTAAAGGGGGCATTGCTGTGGCGCTCTGCATTAAAGGGGGCATTGCTGTGGCGCTCTGCATTAAAAGGGGCATTGCTTTGGCGTTCTGCATTAAAGGGGGCATTGCTGTGGCGCTCTGCATTAAAGGGGGCATTGCTGTGGCGCTCTGCATTAAAGGGGGCATTGCTGTGGCGCTCTGCATTAAAAGGGGCATTGCTGTGGCGCTCTGCATTAAAGGGGGCATTTCTGTGGCGCTCTGCATTAAAGGGGGCATTGCTGTGGCGCTCTGCATTAAAGGGGGCAGTGCTGTGGCGCTCTGCATTGAAAGGGGGCATTGCTGTGGCGCTCTGCATTAAAGGGGGCATTGCTGTGGCGCTCTGCATTAAAGGGGCAGTGCTGTGGCACTCTGCATTAAAGGGGGCATTGCTGTGGCGCTCTGCATTAAAGGGGGCATTGCTGTGGCGCTCTGCATTAAAAGGGGCATTGCTTTGGCGTTCTGCATTAAAGGGGGCATTGCTGTGGCGCTCTGCATTAAAGGGGGCATTGCTGTGGCGCTCTGCATTAAAGGGGGCATTGCTGTGGCACTCTGCATTAAAGGGGGCATTGCTGTGGCGCTCTGCATTAAAGGGGGCATTGCTGTGGCGCTATGCATTAAAAGGGGCATTGCTTTGGCGTTCTGCATTAAAGGGGGCATTGCTGTGGCGCTCTGCATCAAAGGGGGCATTGCTGTGGCGCTCTGCATTAAAGGGGGCATTGCTGTGGCGCTCTGCATTAAAGGGGGCATTGCTGTGGCGCTCTGCATTAAAGGGGGCAGTGCTGTGGCGCTCTGCATTGAAAGGGGGCATTGCTGTGGCGCTCTGCATTAAAGGGGGCATTGCTGTGGCGCTCTGCATTAAAGGGGGCAGTGCTGTGGCGCTCTGCATTGAAAGGGGGCATTGCTGTGGCGCTCTGCATTAAAGGGGGCATTGCTGTGGCGCTCTGCATTAAAGGGGTAGTGCTGTGGCACTCTGCATTAAAGGGGGCATTGCTGTGGCGCTCTGCATTAAAGGGGGCATTGCTGTGGCGCTCTGCATTAAAAGGGGCATTGCTTTGGCGTTCTGCATTAAAGGGGGCATTGCTGTGGCGCTCTGCATTAAAGGGGGCATTGCTGTGGCGCTCTGCATTAAAGGGGGCATTGCTGTGGCGCTCTGCATTAAAAGGGGCATTGCTGTGGCGCTCTGCATTAAAGGGGGCATTTCTGTGGCGCTCTGCATTAAAGGGGGCATTGCTGTGGCGCTCTGCATTAAAGGGGGCAGTGCTGTGGCACTCTGCATTAAAGGGGGCATTGCTGTGGCGCTCTGCATTAAAGGGGGCATTGCTGTGGCGCTCTGCATTAAAAGGGGCATTGCTTTGGCGTTCTGCATTAAAGGGGGCATTGCTGTGGCGCTCTGCATTAAAGGGGGCATTGCTGTGGCACTCTGCATTAAAGGGGGCATTGCTGTGGCGCTCTGCATTAAAGGGGGCATTGCTGTGGCGCTCTGCATTTAAAGGGGCATTGCTTTGGCGTTCTGCATTAAAGGGGGCATTGCTGTGGCGCTCTGCATTAAAGGGGGCATTGCTGTGGCGCTCTGCATTAAAGGGGGCATTGCTGTGGCGCTCTGCATTAAAGGGGGCAGTGCTGTGGCGCTCTGCATTGAAAGGGGGCATTGCTGTGGCGCTCTGCATTAAAGTGGGCATTGCTGTGGCGCTCTGCATTAAAGGGGTAGTGCTGTGGCACTCTGCATTAAAGGGGGCATTGCTGTGGCGCTCTGCATTAAAGGGGGCATTGCTGTGGCGCTCTGCATTAAAAGGGGCATTGCTTTGGCGTTCTGCATTAAAGGGGACATTGCTGTGGCGCTCTGCATTAAAGGGGGCATTGCTGTGGCGCTCTGCATTAAAGGGGGCATTGCTGTGGCGCTCTGCATTAAAAGGGGCATTGCTGTGGCGCTCTGCATTAAAGGGGGCATTGCTGTGGCGCTTTGCATTAAAGGGGGCATTGCTGTGGCGCTCTGCATTAAAGGGGGCAGTGCTGTGGCGCTCTGCATTGAAAGGGGGCATTGCTGTGGCGCTCTGCATTAAAGGGGGCATTGCTGTGGCGCTCTGCATTAAAGGGGCAGTGCTGTGGCACTCTGCATTAAAGGGGGCATTGCTGTGGCGCTCTGCATTAAAGGGGGCATTGCTGTGGCGCTCTGAATTAAAGGGGGCAGTGCTGTGGCGCTCTGCATTGAAAAGGGGCAATGCGTTTATTGGGGGCAACAATGCTGTGGCACTCTGCATTTATTGGGGGCAACAATGCTGTGGCACTCTGCATTTATTGGGGGCAACAATGCGGTGGCACTCTGCATTTATTGGGGGCAACACTGCTTTGGCACTCTGCTTTTATTGGGGGCAACAATGCTGTGGCACTCTGCATTTATTGGGAGCAATGCTGTGGCACTCTGCATTTATTGGGGGCAACAATGCTGTGGCACTCTGCTTTTATTGGGGGCAACAATGCTGTGGCACTCTGCTTTTATTGGGGCAACAATGCTGTGGCACTCTGCATTTATTGTGGGCATTGCTGTGGCACTCTGCATTTATTGGGGGCAATGCTGTGGCACTCTGCATTTATTGGGGGCAACAATGCTGTTGCACTCTGCATTTATTGGGGGCAACAATGCTGTGGCACTCTGCATTTATTGGGGGCAACAATGCTGTGGCACTCTGCATTTATTGGGGGCAACAATGCTGTGGCACTCTGCATTTATTGGGGGCAACAATGCTGTGGCACTCTGCTTTTATTGGGGGCAACAATGCTTTGGCACTCTGCATTTATTGGGGGCAACAATGCTGTGGCACTCTGCTTTTATTGGGGGCAACAATGCTGTGGCACTCTGCTTTTATTGGGGGCAACAATGCTGTGACACTCTGCATTTATTGGGGGCATTGCTGTGCACTCTGCATTTATTGGGGGCAATGCCGTGGCACTCTGCATTTATTGTTATGTTGTCATGTTATTTTTATTTTTTTTTGGGGGGGGGGGGGGGGCGCCGGGAGGGAGTCTTGTCCGGGGAGCAATTTAATGTAGAACCACCACTGAGGACAAGCACATGTATGTGAACAATAATGGCGACACATATGTATGGTATCGTCGGGAACGTCAGAGTGGGAGCAATTCTAGGGCCATAATTTTGTAACATGCTGGTCAGAGCTTTTTATTTTTTATATCTTTTTTAATAAACTGTTCATCTAAGAAGACATTTGTTGCACCTGTTATCTTGTGTTAATTCATGAAAACCTTAATTTTGGAAATGTACCATTGTTGCACTTTATTTAATGTAAGTTTATTTTTCTTTTTTTTCTATAATAAACATTTATTTTGAACATAGTTTAGAGAAATTGTGTGATTAACAAATGTAATGTGGGCAGTGCACGATGTAGGTGGGGCTTTGTGTGGGTGGGGCTTGAGTGAGGGCAGGGACACAGGGGGCCCATGATCTCTTATTGCCCGGGGGCCCCATGAGTTGTCAGTCCGCCTACGATTCATAGCGTAGTATATTTTATTGGTAATAAAATGCATACTGTACAACTAATTTAAGGATACTACTCCTGCCTGCAAGGCACCAACACATGCAGCTCCTCAGCTAAGTGCTCCGCTGTTCGTAGTCACTGAGTACAAATATAAGTATACTACTTACATATTGCAAGTGCCTGCAAAGCACAAACATGTGCAGCTCAGCTATGTGGCTGAGCTGCATGTGTTGGTGCCTTGCAGGCACCTGCAATATGTGAGTAGTATCCTTATATTTGTTGTATGATTTTTTTTACCAATAAAATATACTACACTATGATACATTCTTTGGCATCCCTATATCCTATAACGTTGGAGTGAAAGCATCATGGTAATCCAGAGGCTGGGATTATAAGAAGCAGAAGAGATCAAACAGCGGAGATCTCAGTGTATACAGTAAGGAAAAAAAGTATTTAATCCCCTGCAATTTTGTACATTTGCCCACTGACAAAGAAATGATCAGTCTATAATTTTAATGGTAGGTTTAACAGTGAGAGACAGAATAACAACAAAAAAATACAAAAAAATGCATTTAAAAAACGTTATAAATTGATTCGCATTTGAATGAGTAAAATAAATATTTTTTTTTTTCCAAAATGAATGAGTAAAATAAATATTTGATCCCCTATCAATCAGCAAGATTTCAGGCTCCTAGCTGTCTTCTACACAGGTAACAAACTGAGATTAGGAGCACTCTCTTTAAGAGATCTTAGCTTGTTACCTGTATAAAAGACACCTGTCCACAGAAGCAATCAATTAATCATTCCAATCTCTCCACCATGGCCAGGACTAAAGAGCTGTCCAAGGATGTCAGGGACAAGATTGTAGACCTACACAAGGCTGGAATGGGCTACAAGACCATCGCCAAGCAGCTTTGTGAGAGGGTGACAACAGTTGGTGCGATAATTTGCAAATGGAAGAAACACAAAATACCTGTCAATCTCCCTCGGTCTGGGGCTCCAAGCAAGATCTCACCTTGTGGAGTTTCAATGATCATGAGAACAGTGAGAAATTAGTCCAGAACTACACAGGAGAATCTTGTCAATGTTCTCAAGGCAGCTGGGACCATAGTCACCAAGAAAACACTTGGTAACACACTACACCATGAAGGACTGAAATCCTGCAGTGCCCCTAAGGTTCCCCTGCTCAAGAAAACACATGTTCAGGCCCATCTGAAGTTTGCTAATGAACATCTGAATGATTCAGAGGAGAACTGGGTGAAAGTATTGTGGTCAGATGAGACCAAAATCGAGCTCTTTGGCATTAACCCAACAGGTGTGTTTTGATGAGACGGAATACTGCCTATGACTCCAAGAACACCATCTCCACCATCAAACATGGTGGTGGAAACATTATGATTTGGGTTCATTTTTCTGCTAAGGGAACAGGACAACTTTACCTTCAACTTTATCAAAGGTTGATGGACGGGGCTATGCTTCATCAAATCTTGGGTGAAAACCTCCTTCCTTCAGCCATAGCATTGAAAATCAGTCGTGGATGGGTATTGCAGCATGACAATGACCCAAAACACACAGCCAAGGCAACAAAGGAGTGGCTCGAGAAGAAGCACATTAAGGTCCCGGAGTGGCTTAGCCAGTCTCCAGACCTTAATCCCATAGAAAATATGTGGAGGGAGTTTATGGTTCGAGTTACCAAATGTCAGCCTTGGAACCTTAATGACTTGGAGAGGATGTACAAAGAGGAGTTGGACAAAATCCTTTCTGAAATGTGTGCAAACCTGGTGAGAAACTACAAGAAACGTCTGAAACGTCTGAAACGTCTGAACTTGAAGAGTGCAAGGTCTCTACCATCCACAAGCTCCATGATGTCGTCATGGAGGAGTGGAAGAGGACTCCAGTGGCAACCTGTGAAGCTCTGGTGAACTCCATGCCCAAGAGGGTTAAGGCAGTGCCTGAAAATAATGGTGGCCACACAAAATATTGACACTTTGGGCCCAATTTGGACCTTTCCACTGAGGGGTGTACTCGGTTTTGTTGCCAGCGGTTTAGACATTAATGGCTGTGTGTTGAGTTATTTTCAGGGTACAGCACATTTACACTCACTACATTGTTGCAAAGTATCATTTACTCAGTGTTGTCACATGAAAAGATAGAATAAAATATTTACACAAATGTGAGGGGTGTACTCACTTTTGTGAGATACTGTATATATATATATATATATATATATTTTTTGCCGTGACCAAGTTGCTTTAACTGACATTATGTGTGCACATCAAAGGAAAATCCTTTAATGTGCACATAAAATAACGAATTAACCGCTTGCCGACTGCCGTCAGTAGATTTACTGCGGCAGTCAGCCCCTCACAGGCAGAGTGACGTTAATTAACGTCACTAGCCTGGGAGGGTCTCCCGCGCGGTCACGGACCCCCCCGCGCGTGTGACCGGCGGACCCGATGTCCGCCGGTCACTCGGCGATCGTCGGGGGAGAGGGAGAAAGTCAGGCGGCTTGTGTAAACAAGCTGCCTGTCATTCTCCTCGGTGTAAAAACACTGATCACACAGTTCTTCTATGTAGAACCGTTGATCAGTGTCCTTACACCTCAAGCCACAGCCAATCACAGTAAGAATCATGCCCCTAGGGACACACATAGCCCCGCCCTTTCAAAAAAAGTTAACCCCTTCACTGCCAGTGTATTTTTACAGTAACAGTGCATATGTATAGCACTGATTACTGTAGAAATGTCACTGGTAACCCCAAAAGTGTCAAAAATGTCAGTCAAGGGTCCGATCTGTCCGCCGCAATGTCGCAGTACCGCAAAAAAAAACGCAGATCGCCGCCATTACGCGTTAAAAAAAAAAACAACAAAAATGACAAAAATCTTTCCCTTTGTTAGTAAACGCGATAACTTTTGCGCAAACCAATCAAAATACGCTTTTTGCGATTTTTTTATTACCAAACATATGTAGCATAAAACAAATTGGCCGAAAATGTTAAAAAATTTTGATTTTTAAATTTTTTTTTGGGGAATTTCATATAAAAAAATGTGAAAAATATTGTTATTTTTGCAAAATTTACGCTCATTTTTGTTTATAGCGCATGATAAAAAAATCGCACAGGTGATCAAATACCACCAAAAGAAAGCTCTGTTTGTGGGAAAAAAAGGACGCCAAATTCGTTTAGATACAGCTTCGTACAACCGTGCAATTGTCCGTTAAATTCACGCAGTGCCGAATCGCAAAATACCCCCTGGTCAGGAAGGGGGTAAAATCTTCCGGGGCTTAAGTGGTTAAAATACATTGTAAAAATAACATTGATGCAATGTATTTACAAAGTCTGCACACAGTGTTTGAGGGTTCTGTTTATACTGAAGCCCCTTCTATCTCTCCTTCAGCAGAGTCTGGGACCAAGATGAAGGCTAGAAACACTGGGGGAGATTTACTAAAACTGGAGAGTGCAAAATCTATCTGTATAATAGTCAATCAGCTTCTAATTTCAGCTTGTTCTGTTAAAGTATAACTAAAGGCAAAACTTTTTTTAGTTTTGGATAAAGTGGAGAGGGATTAGAACAACTGTCAGGTTTTTTTGCTGTCTGTGCCCCAGGGAGATTCACCCTCTCTATTTGTCCTGTTTGTCCTGTTTATCATTAAAAGTGAAAGTAAAAGAAAATCTCTAATTTTGAGTTGTCTCCAGAAAACTACCAAAGGGAAAATCTTTCAATGGGGACACTTGTTCTGGTGACCTGGGGGTCTTCAATGAATTACCCTAATTTGCAGAGATTTGTTCCCACTTCCTGTTTGGCTATGGGACAGGAAGTGAAGGGAAATCTCTGCAAAAGAACACAGCTGACGGAAAAAAAAAAAAAAAATCTTACAGGGATTATAACCCTTCCTTACATTATCTAAAATGAAAAAAAAAAAAAAGGTTTTGCTTTTAGTTCTGCTTTCAGCTTTGATAAAAAAAACCTGGGAGCTGATTTGTTTCTATGCAGAGCTGCACCAGATCTTGCACTCTCCAGTGTTAGTAAGTCACCCCCACTGTTTGCAGGCTTCATTTACACAGGGGCAAGGCAGTATGCTTTTGCAAAACAATGAAATAAGGGTGCAGTTCTTGCTGCTATAAGATAATCTGCTGTTATGAAGTTATGTAGAACTCATCAAGGTATTGTGTATAATAGTCTTTATAAGGGTATTATGAGAACTATTTTAATGGAACTTTACCAATAAAAACTTGATAAACATAATGTTCTTTAGCAAGGAACATATATTTCACATAAATTATTATGCTACCAAAAGGAGTGTGTGCTGTACATTGTCTCCAGCATTGTTCCTGTTTCTTCTTGCTGGTGGGTGTCATTTTGCTGAAGCCCACAGCCCCTAATCAGCAGTAAATCTTTGGGCTTTCAGCAGATTGGGTTCTACAAATTTAGCACAGTGCCTAAAAATTGAGATCAACTGAGCATGTGCAGAGCTGGGTGAGACAGTGTATTATGGGATTTTAAACAGTATAGGCACTTTAGTATTTACAAAGCTGTACCCACAAAAGGGGGCCAGTCTGAAGTGATCTAGCATGACTTAATTTTCTGACTAAAGTTCCACTTTAAAGCCCAATTGTACCTTCCCAAACCCCCCCCCCCCCCAAAAAAAAAAAACAAAAAAACAAACATAGCTGACAGTGTGCAGTTTGAACATTGTAGAACTGCAAATCTAACTCAATGGGGGTTGGGGTTGAGGGTGGACCACTTTAGTAAGACTCATGCAGAGTGCATTAGGCTGTGGTCTGGAACTGCACCCTCTGCCCATCACTAAGGGAAGTGTTCACTAAAACATAGCAGAACAACAACCATAAACGTGTTTTCTCATGGTTTCTTAAGGGGGATACAAGCTGATATGTGATTGGTTTCAATTGTTTTCATGCACAGTTGACCACCTATTGTGTGTAAGCAGGCTACCCCCAGAAATATATGCTAGCCTAGAAAGTCACTAGTGTCACTCGTACTGTTCTTAAATAAATCATCTTATGTACTGCTGCATTTCATGTTTTATCAGTGTAAAACTTAATTTATAAATATGTTTGGACTTTCTGAAAACTCCACAAGATTACACCATTTAGTATGTTTATAGATGTTTACAACAAGGATGCATACAACTGTCACTCAGGGCTCACATATTTTCCCACTTGAAACCAATTAGAAAAAGATGTGAATTTTGGTTGACAGTTGTGTGATTCATGGGTAAAAACATTAAAAATAGACCCCTATGGTGCATTTATTATCAGCATTCAGTTTTAATGATAACAGTACATGCATTTTGCTAAAAATCCACAAGATGGTGCAATAGTGGTTTTATCAGTGATAACAGTTTACTGATAAATAGAAACTGGAAAATTCACCTCAACTCATCTATTGTTGAACATAAATTGAGCTTTCTTATTCCAAAGCTTAAATCCTTTTGATGCATTGTAGATGGGTCAGAACACTGATCTGCATTATGGTAAGAAACAGGAATGCAAGTCACAAGGAGCATAGTCGGTGAACCTGGATCTGGTACAAAAAACAAATTCATTCATCTTCTAGACTTGACTTTTTCCTTTCCGCACCGAGAGAAAATGCCTTTGGTGTTTGTTTTGTAGGATTTACTGTACACAAAGTTGTGTGCAAGGAGAGCAATAATGAAGAATACTTTGGCAGCAGATTAATGAAGCCTGTAGCACGGTGTAATTTGGCAGAGGCAATGGAATAAACCATCTTTACTAGGTACAGAAGTCATCAAGGAAGAGTTGTCCACAGAGCTTGATTTTCATCACTGGGGCTTGAACAGCACACAATGTCTGATACCTAAGACAACACGTCTCTTCTGGGGCTTCCCAGAATATGCAGAATATTTTAATTGTATTATTGCTCCAAGTCCTAACCTGGTAAAGAATAAAGAAACCCTGTCACCAACTTAAAAAAGGTAAAAAGACAGACAGATCAAAGATTTAAAATGTTTGTTGAAGTATTTTTATTTTCCATAAATCATTTATTTTTTAGTTGCAATATGCATTTCAACTCACTAAAACCTTTGATTTTGCCAGGAAAAGTTAATTCCTAGTACAGTAGCGACAGGGTGACATTAAACATTCCATTTACAAATGACATACAGCAGCATACTTCTGCATTTTTGATGTTTGCCTGCTGTTTTCCTCTTGTTGTCTCTTTATAACTTCCGCTTAATATCTCCTTAACCTCCACTTTCATTTTTAGGGTGGCCCTGTTCCCCTGCAGGATCCCCAGGAGAAACCCTGAGTGCAGTTCCTCCATTGCCCATGGGACTGAGTGGCAGCTGTGCGTGGGGTGGCCAGCTGAAATTCAAAGCTGGCTATGCATGCACATTAAATTATTTGTGCTAAAGTTGCTGGGACTTGTAGCCCTGCTGCTGGAAGTCATTTGGCAGTTTAATGATGTTTATAGTGCACACCCTCCTGCCTGGAAGTGACACTAGGGAATATAAATCAAGCCGTTTTTAAGGATCTTAAAATTAAGTGAAATCTAATGAACTTTCCCCATTTACGTTCTCATGCAGAAGATATGGAATATAGTAAGGCAAATGCAAGAGGTTCCCGGTTTCACTAGATATAGCCCAATATGGGAAAATGCTTATTATGGGGAGTTGAAGTCGCTGCAATATGGGGCCAAATGGCAACAACATAGCCTTACGCTCTTATGCCATATCTTTGAAAATGGCAAATTGTGCTCCTTCCCCACTTTGCAGTCTAAATTTAGGCTTCCACAGAATATGCACTTTTATTACATTCAGCTCCAGCATGCTGTTAAGGCGCAGACTGGCTCAGAATCTTGAGTACAGTCTCCGACACCTATATTTAATTATGTCTGAGGTGGAAGTCTATAAGGGTTTCATAATGCTATCCTATTATATGTTGCTGCTTATCTTCTTGAAGGATTTCCCTTCTAGGGTTGAGGCCAGATGGGAAAGTGATGTGGGGGCATTTGAGAAAGAACAATGGGAGGAGGATCTACAGCAGGGGTGGGGAACCTTTTTTCTGCCAAGGGCCATTTGGATTTTTGTAACATCATTCGGGGGCCGTAAAAAATGATCAACTTAAAAATTAGCCTGTTATATTTGACCACAGCGTGCCCCCTTTCAATGCAGAGTGACCACAGCGTGCCCCCTTTCAATTCAGAGTGACCACAGCGCGCCCCCTTTCAATGCAGAGAGACCACAGCGTGCCCCCTTTCAATGCAGAGAGACCACAGCGTGCCTCCTTTTAATGCAGAGAGACCACAGCGTGCCCCCTTTCAATGCAGAGTGACCACAGCGTGCCCCCTTTCAATGCAGACTGACCACAGTGTGCCCCCTTTCAATGCAGACTGACGACAGCGTGCCCCCTTTCAATGCGGAGAGACCACAGTGTGCCCCCTTTCAATGCAGACTGACCACAGTGTGCCCCCTTTCAATGCAGACTGACCACAGCGTGCCCCCTTTCAATGCAGACTGACCACAGCATGCCCCCTTTCAATGCAGACTGATGACAGCGTGCCCCCTTTCAAAGCAGAGAGACTACAGCGTGCCCCCTTTCAATGCAGACTGACCAAAGCGTGCCCCCTTTCAATGCAGACTGACCACAGCGTGCCCCCTTTCAATGCTGACTGACCACAGCGTGCCCCCTTTCAATGTGGAGAGACCACAGTGTGCCCCCTTTCAATGCAGACTGGCCACAGCGTGCCCCCTTTCAATGCAGACTGACCACAGTGTGCCCCCTTTCAATGCAGACTGACCACAGCATGCCCCCTTTTAATGCAGACTGACCACAGCGTGCCCAATTTTAATGCAGACTGACCACAGCGTGCCCCCTTTCAATGCAGAGAGACCACAGCGTGCCCCCTTTCAATGCAGAGTGACCACAGCGTGCCCACTTTCAATGCAGAGTGACCACAGTGGGCCCCCTTTCAATGCAGAGTGACCACAGCGTGCCCCCTTACAATGCAGACTGACCACAGCGTGCCCCCTTTCAATGCAGAAATCATCGTGCCCCCTTCAATGCAGACTGACCATTGATTGACCACAAATGATTGATTGACCACAATGCAGACTGACCATTGATTGACCACAATTGATTGGTTGACCACAATGCAGACTGACCATTGATTGACCACAATGCAGACTGACCTTTGATTGACCACAATGCAGAGTGACCATTGATTGACCACATTGCAGACTGACCATTGATTGACCACATTGAAGACTGACCATTGATTGACCACAATTGATTGATTGACCACAATGCAGAGTGAACAGCGTGCCAAGCCCCAGTGCACTTGACTTACCTGTTGTAGCGGCGGCTTCCTCTCTTCAGTCCCTGCGTCTCTTTGAGTCCTCCCGCGTCCCGCCTCCTCCTCGGCCAATGGCATTGGCCAAGGAGGAGGAGAACTCTGTGAGATAGTAGCGAATTTTCATTCGCTATTGTCACACAAATGGGCAGGCTCGAGGCGCACTGCTCTGCGTCCCGGGTCCACCCTTTCCGGAGACTCACAGTGTCAGGATGGAGCCATCGGCTCATCGCAACGATTGTGCGGGCCGGACATAACGATCATGTGGGCCGCAGGTTCCTCACCCCTGATCTACAGGCTGTACAAATGTGCTCACTTAAAGTTACACAAAGATTATCGCAGTTGTTTATCCTTCTCAGGGCTTATCTTAGCCCAGCAAGACTCTTATAATGGGGGTGAGGGAGGACCCTATATGTTCCAAATTCTCTAGGAATCATGGTGACCTCATCCACTTATCAGAGATGCCCCAAATTACACCTCTACTGGAGGAAAGCCCTGGATACCCTATACCTATAGGGTATTTCAAATCACTATTAGACGAGACCCTTAACCTTGTCTCCTGGGTGTATTGGACAACCTGCCAATGGAGGAGGTTACCAAGCAGGCATTAGTCCGGCCCTTACTCCAGGCCAGGAAACAAATCCTCCAACATTGGAAATAAGCTGATTCTCCCTCATGGAAGGAGTGGGTTGCCGCAATGGGGGATACATTACATCTAGAAAAATATATCTTCCAGCATAGGGGATGCCCAAACAAATTCCACGCGGTTTTGTCTCTTTGGTTGGACACACCTGGTTCATCACCTGTCAATCTAATTTTAGATAGAATTTTGTGAATGTAGTTTCATGCGTGGTATAATTATGACTATAACAAAGGCTGGGCATGTATACACTGGTACCTAAAGCTAACTGAATAGTTAAAAGGGTACAGTAGGGACACTGTTGGAATATGGTATTGTAATACCTTTAAATAAGCTGTATCTTCTCCGATGTGCATATCTGAATTCTGTTTGTTAATTTTCTAATCAAGAGTCTTCTTTGAGTTAAAAAAACATAAAAAATAAAATTAAGTGACTCTACAAATTAAAAACATTTTCGTAAATGTTTGTAAAATGGACGTATTTATTTTTAGTTTAAAAAAGGAGGGTTTAATATTGGTTTAACCCCTATAAGTTCTTATTAAATCTTTTCTCCCCTTCACTTTTTTTTTTCTTGCCTATCATATGTGAACTTTACTCTTTTTATTAAATTTTGTAGTGTTACCTTCCTTCAGGAAACACTCTAGTATCTAAATTAGGAACATAGGGTTCTTCCCAGCAGCGCTGTTGTGTGGTGTCAGCCTACTGTCAACCTCCACCCCTCCAGCAGAAGCAGTCCTCCAGTAATACAGGCCTAACACTTTATAAACTACAACTGCAATTTTGCATCACCTTTGTGCCTTTCATTGCTATCATTATTTGTTTTTGCTGCAATATACAAGGTAAATATAATATCAAGAACTTTGCATATGGTCTCTCCCTGATTGGGTACCTTGGGTCTAGGCCCAGCCTACACAGTGACCCTATTGAAGAGATAATATCTCCCCTTCTGTGCTTAGGATGTCTGTACAAGAAATAGTGGGTGAGGTGATTACCAAGAAAAGATGGAACAGACAGCAATAAAAACATTCTCATACTATTAGAATTGTGCTTTTGTCTGTGTCTCCATTGGCAACATTCCCCATCACATTCTGTTCTGGCCCGACAGCCTGGGACACCAGGCATCTGGTCTTGTATTTCCATATTAAGTATAAGTGGGTAGCGAGTTAGCCCTCCCCGTCATGCTGATATAATGTGCCCTTTAGCATTGGGGGTGCTTTTAGAGTGGTTTGCTTTAATTTTACTAATACTAATGCTCAGTGTCATAACTACAATTTATGGGGTCTCATAGAAAAATGTGGATGGAGTCTTCCTAGTGACCTCTCTGTGTGGCAGCTGGCAGTGTCAGTTGGGAAAAGAGTGTAAATGATCTTATAGTGTATGTCCAATTAAATCATTTTTTAAGTGACAAAGGATTAGAACATCTTTGTTTTTTACTGCTGTCTGAGACTCCATCAGAGTGATTTACCCTCATTTCCTGTCCTGCTGACAATGTTTTACCAGATAGGAAGTGAGGAGAACTCTCCAACAGCAACACATATAAAAATACAATTCTTAATTTAGGTAAGGCATGGCTAGAAGCCCTGTTATATTTTATTTCTGTCTGTGTCTCCATTACAGATTTCTTCTCACTTCACTCACTCTGTCTGGTGAAACTGTTGTCAGCAGGACAGGAAGTGAGGGTGAATCTTTTAACAGAGTGCTATAGAAATCAGACTATTCTGTTCTAACCCCCCCCCCCCCATTGCCTAGATCAAGGACAGGTACCAGGAGAGCTGTTAGCATAATTAGGACACTATTGGGGACCAGGCCTTTGGCCAAAGAAGAGAAGCAGTGCAGAGCAATAACTTATGTACTTATGATTAGCTTATTAGCTTTCTCCAGAATCAGCTGATATTTTGTGGAGTGTAAGATTTTAGGGTCTTGGTGTAAAGCTGGTCAGGGATGGGTAGTTTTTTATTTCTGCCTGAGGGCTGAACAGATTCTTCCATCCATGCAAATGAGGTGGATGGATGAATCCCTCAAGCTGGGATGTTGTATTCTGACATTGGTACTCACCTCAGAATACACTGATTAATGGCTGCAGCCACTGATTGACAAAAGCTTGTCCCATCAACAGAAGTCAATCAAGTTACTGATTTCTGATTATCAGGGATGGTCACACACTAGTTGAAATTTGTCCAGTCCCAACTGAACTAGCAGAATTTCACTCCGTTTATGGGCAGCTGGCTTAAGCCAACGTATACTGAACCTTGTACTTTAGCAGTCAGTAAAGAAAATATGTTTTATATTACAAACATAATTGCTGGTGCCCAATTTACTGTATAACCTTAATTCAAACAGAATTGCAAACCTCAAATTACTTTTTAGCTAAGGGATTGTTTCGCTTTTGAATACTGTTTAGTATGTTTATAGATGTTTACACCAAAGATGCATATAACTGTCACTCAGGACTCACATATTTTCCCACTTGAAACCAATTAGAAAAAGATGTGAATTTTGGTTGACGGTTGTGTGATTCATGGGTAAAAACATTAAAAATAGACCCCTATGGTACATTTATTATCAGCATTCAGGTTTTAATGATAACAGTACATGCATTTTGCTAAAAATCCACAAGATGGTGAAATAGTGCATTAACAGTGATTACATTTTACTGCTAATAGAAATTGGACAATTCATCTCAACTCATCTATTGTTGTACATAAATTGAGCTTTCTTATTCCAAAGCTTAAATCCTTTTGATGCATTGTAGATGGGTCAGAACACTGATCTGCATTATGGTAAGAAACAGGAATGCAAGTCACAAGGAGCATAGCAGGTGAACCTGGATCTGGTACCAAAAATAAATTCATTCATCTTCTGGACTTGACTTTTTCCTTTCCGCACCTACGAGAAAATGCCTGTGGTGTTTTTTTGAAGGATTTACTGTACACAAAGTTGTGTGCAAGGAGAGCAATAATGAAGAATACATTGGCAGCAGATTAATGAAGCCTGTAGCATGGTGTCATTTGGCAGAGGCAATGGAATAAACCATCTTTACTAGGTACAGAAGTCATCAGGAAGAGCTGTCCACAGAGTTTGATTTTCATCACTGGTGCTTGACCAGCACACAATGTCTGATACCTAAGACAACACGTCTCTTCTGGGGCTTCCCAGAATATGCAGAACATTTTAATTGTATTATTGCTCCAAGTCCTAACCTGGTAAAGAATAAAGAGACCCTGTCACCAACTTAAAAAAGGCAAAAAGGACAGACAGATCAAAGATGTTTGTTGAAGTATTTTTATTTTCCATTAATCATTTATTTTTCAGTTGCAATATGCATTTCAACTCACTAAAACCTTTGATTTCTCCAGGAAAAGTTAATTCCTAATACAGTAGTGACAGGGTGACATTAAACATTCCATATACAGTGGGGATCGAAAGTTTGGGCACCCCAGGTAAAAATTTGTATTAATGTGCAATTGTGCATAAAGAAGCAAAGGAAAGATGGAAAAATCTCCAAAAGGCATCAAATAACAGATTAGACATTCTTATAATATGTCAACAAAAGTTAGATTTTATTTCCATCATTTACACTTTCAAAATTACAGAAAACAAAAAAATGGCATCTGCAAAAGTTTGGGCACCCTGTAGAATTTATAGCATGCACTGCCCCCCTTTGCAAGACTGAGACCTGCCAGTGTCACGGATTGTTCTCAGTCTGGGAAGACCAGGTGATGTCAATCTCAAAGGTTTTAAATGCCCAGACTCATCTGACCTTGCCCCAACAATCAGCACCATGGGATATTCTAAGCAGTTAACAAAGGTAAAGGATAACTGCGCTAAATACACAAACATATATCTAGGCTGCCAGTACAAAGGTGTTATCAGACCAAAAGCAATATATATTCAAGTACAGCGCCACATTGGTAGATGACAATAGAAAGACAATGAGTAAACAGAGTCCATAAAGTCTGTGAAACCAGATGCTGGAGTGCAGAAATGAATGCAAAAGGATTCCGACACCATAAGTGAAAACACAATCCTGACGATCACCACGTGCACAAATAAGGTGATTCCATTACCAGAACTTTAGACCCCCTATTACGGAAGGTCCACCAAGCATAGGGCATGGAAGCAACCACCAGGAAAAGAGTCCACTCCAGAGTCCAGCACCAGGTCCACCACATAACTTTCATTCAAAACAGTACAACCTCATATGTTCAAAGGTCCCAAATGTAGAATGATGGTACCATTTAGCAGGAAAAAAACAGGCATTGGATCAAACAAATACTGGGGATATCGGGTGGCGCTTCCACATCTCAATGCGTCTCATCCGGTCCCAGAAATAACATAGTTAAACGGTTTCGATAGCACACAGGCCGTCGTTGTCAAGGGTCATATGACTATCGAAACCGGTCACCTTATTTGAGCACGTGGTGATCGTCAGGATTGTGTTTTCACTTATGGTGTCGGAATCCTTTTGCATTCATTTCTGCACTTTAGCATCTGGTTTCACAGACTTTATGGACTCTGTTTACTCATTGTCTTTCTATTGTCATCTACCAATGTGGCGCTGTACTTAAATATATATTCTAAGCAGTTGCCTAGAAAACTGAAACTGAAAATAGTTGATGCTCACAAAGCTGGAGAAGGCTATAAGAAGATAGCAAAGCGTTTTCAGATGTCAATATCCTCTGTTCGGAATGTAATTAAGAAATGGCAGTCATCAGGAACAGTGGAAGTTAAAGCAAGATCTGGAAGACCAAGACAAATATCAGACAGAACAGCTGGCAGGATTGTGAGAAAAACAATTCAAAACCCACATTTGACTGCACGATCCCTCCAGAAAGATCTGGCAGACACTGGAGTTGTGGTACACTATTCCACTATAAAGCGATACTTGTACATATATGGTCTTCATGGAAGAGTCATCAGAAGAAAACCTCTTCTACGTCCTCACCACAAAAATCAGCGTTTGAACTTTGCAAATGAACATATAGACAAGCCAGATGCATTTTGGAAACAAGTTCTGTGGACCGATGAGGTTAAAATTGAACTTTTTGGCCGGAATGAGCAAAGGTACGTTTGGAGAAGAAGGGGCACAGAATTTAATGAAAAGAACCTCTGTCCAACTGTTAAGCATGGGGGTGGATCAATCATGCTTTGGGGTTGTATTGCAGCCAGTGGCACAGGGAACATCTCACGAGTAGAAGGAAAAATGGATTCAATAAAATTTCAGCAAATTTTGGATGGTAACTTGATGCCATCTGTGAAAAAGCTGAAGTTAAAGAGAGGATGGCTTCCACAAATGGATAATGATCCTAAACACACCTCGAAATCCTTGGGGGATTACATCAAGAGGCGTAAACTAAAGGTTTTGCCATAGCCTTCACAATCTCCTGACCGCAACATAATTGAAAATCTATGGATAGACCTTAAAAGAGCAGTGCGTGAAAGACAGCCCAGAAATCTCAAAGAACTGGAAGACTTTTGTAAGGAAGAATGGGCAAAGATACCTCAAACAAGAATTGAAAGACTCTTGGCTGACTACAAAAAGCGTTTACAAGCTGTGATACTTGCCAAAGGGGCAGTACAAGATATTAACTCTACAGGGTGCCCAAACTTTTGCAGACACCATTTTTTTGTTTTCTGTTATTTTGAAAGTGTAAATGATGGAAATCAAATCTAACTTGTTGACATATTAGAAGAATGTCTAATCTGTAATTTGATGCCTTTTGGAGATTTTTCCATCTTTCCTTGGCTTCTTTATGCAGATTAATACACATTTTTACCTGGGGTGCCCAAACTTTTGATCCTCACTGTATAAATGACATACAGCAGCATACTTCTGCATTTTTGATGTTTGCCTGCTGTTTTCCTCTTGTTGTCTCTTTATAATTTCTGCTTAATATCTCCTTAACCTCCACTTTCATTTTTAGGGTGGCCCTGTTCCCGTGCAGGATCCCCAGGAGAAACCCTGAGTGCAGTTCCTCCATTGCCCATGGGACTGAGTGGCAGCTGTGCGTGGGGTGGCCAGCTGAAATTCAAAGCTGGCTATGCATGCACATTAAATTATTTGTGCTAAAGTTGCTGGGACTTGTAGCCCTGCTGCTGGAAGTCATTTGGCAGTTTAATGATGAGGAGCCGGAAGTGACGTTACAACGGAGCCCGATCTCCACAGCGGCGGCTGGTTTTTTGTTTACATGCTGAAGCATCATGCCTAAATTGTAAGTGTAAATCCTTATATTTTAATAAATGAGTTGGATATACTGCACCATGAATAGTCTTTGTCTCTGAGGCACACTAAAGATCGGACAAAGAGGATAGTACAAAAAACGATCAAGACAAGAAAGCAGCTCCACTAAGTAAGAAAGGACCGGGATTGAGAGAAATTGAGTCTTTCGTTGAGCTTGGATAGATACCAAAGGCAAATTTATCTTGCCTATAAGGTGAGAGGCTAGAGCACTCAGAGGTGACACACAAGGTGAAGGAGATCATAGTCACTTAATTGCATGAGTGAAGCACGGATATAAGCGAGGAACGTATTCACACAAGCCATTTGGGATTACTCTATATAATCTTTTTCTTTTGGACTATTTCATTTAAATATTTATATTTGAAGGATCACAATTGAATTATTCACAGATATTTTTTCTAGCACCATTTTAATAGAAAATTGCATGGAGCACTTTATTTTGAGCACAATATATATGTGTTTTATTGTTTATGAATCAGATTGAAGACCAACACTGGATTGATAATTTATTTATTTATTGATATCACTGGTAAAGAAGTAGCACTCCGATTTTTATTTATTTATTTATTCATTGATACACACCGTACTCATATATTTATTTATTTTAAGATATTTTCGACATTGATTGATTTTATTAATACATTTGCACTTTCATCACCTAATTATTTTAAAAACATAAATATTATATTTATCACGCGGAGCACCTTGAAAACAAGAATCGTACACATTACTGCCACCAACCCAAATAGAGATCCATTAGAGCCAATCCCTGAAGCGCACCACTACCCTTAGAATTATATTATTTACTGCTTTAGTATCAGTCCCAGTGGCGCTGCAGCAGGGAGTCTCTAGCCATCTCAGACAGCGCAGGGATCACACACACCCCCTGAAGGATCTACAGGCTGTACAAATGTGCTCACTTAAAGTTACACAAATATTATCCCAGTTGTTTATCCTTCTCAGGGCTTATCTTAACCCAGCAAGACTCTTATAATGGGGTTGAGGGAGGACCCTATATGTTCCAGATTCTCTAGGAATCATGGTGACCTCATCCACTTATCAGAGATGCCCCAAATTAAACCTCTACTGGAGGAAAGCCCAGGATACCCTATAGGGTATTTCAAATCACTATTAGACGAGACCTTTAACCCTGTCTCCTGGGTGTATTAGACATCCTGCCAATGGAGGAGGTCACCAAACAGGCATTAGTCCGGCCCTTACTTCAGGCCAGGAAACAAATCCTCCGACATTGGAAATAAGCTGATTCTCCCTTATGGAAGGAGTGGGTTGCTGCAATGGGGGATACATTACACCTAGAAAAATATATCTTCCAGCATAGGGGATGCCCAAACAAATTCCAAGCGGTTTGGTCTCTTTGGCTGGACACACCTGGTTCGTCACCTGTCAATCTAAATTTAGACAGAATTTTGTGAATGTAGTTTCATGTGTGGTATAATTATGACTGTAACACAGGCTGGGCATGTATACACTGGTACCTAAAGCTAACTGAATAGTTAAACGGGTACAGTAGGGATACTGTCAGGATATGGTATTGTAATACCTTCAAATAAGCTGTATCTTCTCCGATGTGCATATCTGATTTCTGTTTGTTAATTTTCTCATCAAGAGACTTCTTTGAGTTAAAAAAAAAATAAAAAATAAAATTAAGTGACTCTACAAATTAAAAACATTTTCATAAATGTTTGTAAAATGGACGTATTTATTTTTAGGTTAAAAAAGGAGGGTTTAATATTAGTTTAACCACTTGCCGACCGCCGCACGACTATTTACTGCAGTAGTCAGCCCCGTGCAGGCAAAGTGACGTAGTACTACTTCGCTAGCTCCCGCCGCTCTGGGACGCGCTCCCGCCGCCGCTGATGACCTAATTGGGTTCAGAACTGATCATTCATCAGGTCCAGGCCAATGATTTTTGGCCTGGACCTGTTGATCAGTCCTGCCCAATCAGATTCTATGCTGAGCCTGTGTAATGTAAACAAAGGCTCAGAAAAAACCTGCTCTCCCCTCCCATGATCCTTTTTGGATTCATCGAGAGGAGAGAGCACATCTAACTGTGAGTACTGTACCAAGCACACATACACTCACTTAGATAGGCACACTTAACCCCCGATCACCCCCCCCCAGTTAACCCCTACACCCCCTGTCACAACACACACTGTATACAGTATATAGCATTTGCCTATATACCCGTATAAGTGTGATTTGTGACCAGGTGTAGCGCTTGTGGCCCTCCATTTTACACTTAAAATACCCGCCAACCCCCATAAAGATTTAACCCCCTTATCCCCCTGATCCCCCCTGATCACCCCCAGTTAACACCTTTCTCCCTGTCACCATGCACACTAATACAAACATAGTATACTGCTTTTCTGTATTTTGTACTAGTGCGATTGTGACTTGAGTTAGCTCCAGCGACTTAGTTTCTGTCCCAAGAAGGTTTAAGGTCCCCACCACCCCCCCAATAAAGATTTAACCCCCTGATCCCCCCTGATCACCCCTACACCCCCTGTCACAACACACACTGTATACAGTATATAGCATTTTCCTATATACCCGTATAAGTGTGATTTGTGACCAGGTGTAGCGCTTGCGGCCCTTCCTTTTACACTTAAAATACCCGCCACCCCCCAATAAAGATTTACCCCCTGATCCCCCCTGATCACCCCCAGTTAACCCCTTCCCCCTGTCCCATTGCACACTAATACAAACGTAATATACTGTTTTTCTGTATTTTGTATTAGTGCGATTGTGACTTGAGTTAGCGCTAGCGACTTAGTTTCTGTCCCAAGGAGGTTTAGGGTCCCCGCCACCCCCAATAAATATTTAACCCCCTGATGACCCCTACACCCCCTGTCACAACACACACTGTATACAGTATATAGCATTTTCTATATACCCGTATAAGTGTGACTTGTGACCAGGTTTAGCGCTTGCGGTCGTTCCTTTTATCCTTAGGATACCCGCCACCCCCTCCCAATAAAGATTTAACCCCCGATCACATCCAGTTAACCCTTTCCCCCCTGTCACATTGCACACTAATACACATGTAATATACTGTTTTACTGTATTTTGTATTAGTGTGATTGTGACTTGAGTTAGCGCTAGCGAGTTAGTTTCTGTCCCAAGGAGGTTTATGGTCCCCACCGTCCCCTCTCCCAATAAAGATTTAACCCCCTGATCCCCCCTGATCACCCCCAGTTAACCCCTTCATTGCCCTGTCACAGTGTCACTTTTATAGTGTACAGTTTTTTTTCTGATCACTATTATTAGTGACACAGGTGACATTAGCTAGTGTTAGCGTGAGTCTAAGATAGCGCATAGTTAGAAATAACCCATTGATTACCACACACACACACACACTTCCATTACTAGTATAGTGTTTGAACAGATCAATATCTGATCTGATCAGAACTATACCAGCGTCCCCATAGTTTAGGCGGTGTTTGCACGATCAGCACTGATTCCTGCCAGCACCTGCGTTTAACCCCTCCGCCCAGCCCACCCCACCCAGGTAAGTATAGTAATCAATAGATTACTGTCACTTACAAAAAAACACAACACACAAAACCGCTGTGTTAGCAGAGTCAGGCCTGATCCCTGCTAGCATTAGCAGTTTTTTTGTAGCGCTTGAAATAGTCCTTGACAACCAGGTGCTTTTATTACTTGTGAGTCACACTACTGTACCGGTAAATTTAGTTAACTAAAATGACAAAACTTTGGTACAGTAGTGCAGAGGCTTACAGTATACTGACCATGTCAGATGAGAGCGATGGGGAAGCCACACTGGCAGAATCAGGATCAGTATACGAACCTGATGACAGCAGCGGCCCCCTGACAGATAGCTCCGACAACAGATGGGTCCCTGTTAGACCCAGGTGTACCCGACCCCATTCTGGAGTTGTTGAGATGCAGGAATTGCAGGGTGCTCGTATGGAGCAGAGTGTCGGTACTAGCGCCAGCGGCCTAGTACACCCTGGACCTAGTACAAACAGCACTGCAGTAACACTTGGTTATGTGGCCAGTCCCATAAGTGCAGTTGAAGCTGGTGCGGTGGCTAGCACGAGTAGTGGCCCGCAGCCACCGTGTATTCAAAAACAGGCCCGTAGAGCCCATAGTGCCCTCCTTGATGAGCTGGCATATCCCAATTGGCAACCCACTGATTCTACAGCGCCAGTACTTGCCCCATTCACTGCCCAACCTGGAATCCACGTGGAGACAGCTGGTTTTACGCCCCCGAACTTTTTTTGAGCTGTTCTTCCTGGAAGATTTTTATGGATCTATTGTGGATCAGTCAAATTTATATGCACAACAATTTATCGCCGCCAACCCAAATTTGCCCCTTGTCAGACCATTCGGCTGGAAACCTGTAACGGTTCCCGATTTTAAAATCTTTCTGGGCCTTTCCCTCAACATGGGCATAACCAAACAGAGTGAATTGCGGCTATATTGGTCCACTAGCCCACTTCACCATATGAGCAAATTCTGTGATTTATGCATTTCAGCAACAATGAAATCTGTCATCCTCGGGGAGACCCTGCATATGATCGGCTCCACAAAATTCGGCCCCTCATAGACCACTTCAATCAGCGGTTTGCAGCCTTGTTTATGCCCGAACAAGTTGTCTGCATTGACGGGTCCCTGATTAAGTTTACTGGCCGCCTTGCTATGAAACAGTACCTCCCCAGCAAGCGTGCCAAGTACGGGGTAAAGCTGTACAAGCTCTGTGACAGGGCCACAGGCCATATGGTTAGTTTCCGGGTCTATGAGGGAAAAGATAGCACTCTGGAGCCCCCCAACTGCCCAGACTACATAGGGAGCAGCGGCAAGATAGTTTGGGACTTGGTGTCACCCTTATCTGGAAAGGGGTACCATTTGTACGTGGACAACTTCTACACAAGCATGCCACTATTTAGTCACCTTCTTGAATTACAAATTGGCACATGTGGCACCATGCGACCTAATCTCCGGGGCTTCCCCCAACGGCTTGTAAATTCCCGTTTTAGTCGGGGGGAGAGAGCCTGCTTGAAAACTGACAAATTGCTTGCAGTGAAGTGGAGGGATACACGGATGTTTTCATTCTGTCCTCCCTTCACGCAGACATGACGATCCAAATTCCTACGGCAACTGGCGTTATGGAGAAACCCCTCTGTGTCCACGACTACAACCTTAATATGGGAGGGGTGGACCTTAACGACCAGCTTTTGGCGCCGTATTTAGTTGCCCATAAAGCCAGACGCTGGTACAAAAAAGTGTCTGTTTATCTATTCCAATTGGCTATGCTGAACGCCTTTGTCCTATACAGGGCGTCAGGACGAACTGGATCCTTCTGAGAATTCCAGGAAGCGATAATCGAAGCCTACCTGTACCCAGGAGGTATGCCTGCCCAACTTCCCCTTCCAGATGCAGTGAGCCGGCTGCATGAGAGACATTTTCCACAAGTCCTCCCGCGTACCCCTACCCAAAAACAACCCCAAAGAAGATGTCGTGTCTGTAGCAGGCATGCATGTAGGCGTGACACACGATATTATTGTCCCAGATGTCCTGACCAAGCTGGTCTCTGCATAGGGGAATGTTTCGAGCGCTACCATACACTAGTAGAGTATTAGTGTAGGGTACAGCACGACATAGTGTACGGCACACAAACACAGGGTCTCGAAAGATGTTCGATGGCTATCGACATTTTGAGAGACCCAAGCTGGAAAATCGCAGTTCACAGAAAAAAAGTGTTACAAAAAAAAATAAAAAATCCAAAAACAGTTGTCGTGTCACTCATTTTTTATGTTCTTCTACACTTCCTACTGCACTTTTACTGTACTTTGTTTGTTTTTCATTCTTTTGTTAACCTGTTTCTCTTGCAGGTACCCGTCGGCTGCCACATTGATTTTATATATTCTGACACAAACAGTGCTTGCGCACAGCATATATGGATACCTCTGATGGCAGCAGCTGTGGTAGGCTGATTTCACCACTGCAGTTAAAATACCTTTAGGTATACGTGGAATATTATCATGTATACCCACCATTAAAATCAGTGGGTGGGGGGGAGTGGCTTAGACATGGCGGAGTAGAACCACACGCTTGCTGAGCTCCCGGGAACGCCCCCGCTCCACCGACATACATGGAGCTAACAAGAGAGAGATGACTCTGACAAAGAAAAGGAGAACCAGAGGATCGATTAAGAAAAACAATTCACTTAAGTCTGAACGCGAGATCCTGCAGTTTTTCCCGGTTACAACCCCTTCAGGATCCAAGATGGCCGTGCCTCGTGGTCGACACGCCACCGCTGTGGATGCAGCCAGCGGGAGCGCACTGAGGGATGAGAGCACGGATCCGATACACCATACCTTGCCGGGAACCTCAAGAGTAGATGTTGACATTTCGGATGAGCCTGGCAGGGAGGAGGGTGTTCTGTCCCTGCGGATGGATGCAGAGCTGAGAGCGCTGCTGCAGGCATTGCCTACCAAAGCGGACATCGCTGACATGATTGCCCGGCTGGAGGAAAAACAGCAAGCAGCCGTAAAGGAGGTGAGGGGAGAGATCCATGAGATGGCGCAGAGAGTGACGGTAAATGAGAGTACCCTCTCTACTTTGGAAGGACGGGTAAGAGCTTTGGAGTCCCATACCAAATTACACATAGAGGCAGAAATATCCCTACAACTTCGCATGGAGGAATTAGAGGATAGAAGCCGACGTAATAACCTAAGATTGAGAGGTATACCAGAGGCTACAGATACAGAAAACTTAGAAGTGATTGTAAGAGACATTTTTCAAAAGACCCTTGGAGATCTGTATCCTACTAGACTGCAACTGGATAGGGTCCATCGTGCCCTGGGTCCCCGAGCTACTGATCCAGATAGACCTAGAGATGTTATCTGCAGGATCCATCATTATGTGGACAAAGAACTAATTGTCCGCATGGCTTGGGAAAAAGGCACAGTAGACCTAGAGGGGGTACATATTAAAATACTTCCAGATCTGTCCAGGGCTACACTGCAAAGACGAGCTATCCTCAGACCCTTATTGGATAAAGCCAGACAACTGGGACTGAAGTATAGATGGGGTTTCCCATTGTCCGTTACTTTTCGTAATGCTCAAAGTTCCTTTACCTTACGAGCATTAAGTGACCTTCCAAGCCTTTATACATTTATGGGAATAGATCCTATCCAAGTACCGAATTGGTTAACTTTTTTTCCTAGTGCGAGAAGGAGCAGAGACGTGGCTCCTCCGAGGAAGAAGCAATAGACTTATCGATACCTGCCAGAGATACTCACGGATACGGGGGATGTGGACTGACCTCTCTTAGAGAGGAAAGGAGAGGGAGGAAAAGAGAGAAAAGGGGAAGAGAATTGAAAGTTCCCCCCCTTCCCCCCCCTTTTTTTTTTTTGTGTTTTTTAGGGTCCCTAATGTTAAGGGGGATATAGTGTTATGAAGCAACCCCTTTTTTTTGAATAATTGGAGAATAATTGGAGAAACAGTGAGTGATTTGATACCATCTCTCCGCCCCTTCCCTCCTCCCCTTTTTTTTTTTTTTTTTAGATATTTATTGCTTCACTTATCTGAGGTGGAGGAACAGTGGACAGGAGGTGGGGGGAGGGGGGATGATGGTATATAGGGAATGTAAACAGAGGGAATGATAATATGAGGGGAGGCACGGTTCTGCAAGGCCCGCCCATCGCAATATTAAGGTGGTTTTTTCCTCTCCTTTTTTTTTTTCACTTCCTGGGTCGTTTTTTTTTTTTTTCTGAGCTTAACTCTCGTAATCACGGAAACGAGGGGGGAGTTGGCCTCCCTCTTTATATAATGCTTTTGCTTGAGTCTCTCTTTTTGTCAAGAGGCTCCTCACTTTGGTGATAGACACGGAAATAGGGGTTTTTTTTGTTTTCCCTTTTCCCTGTTTTTTTTTTTTTTTTTTTTGGTGTGTTTTTTTATATACACTAAAAGATGGGCGCGCGTGCAGAGCTATACCTAGATACATTAAGGGGTATTCATTCCTTGAATAGTTATATTAGGGAAGTATGAGTATAAATATCACCCACTTTTTCTCCAAGATAATGGTATGGTACATTACTTGCTTATTTAATATAGACGATTTAAGGATCTGATATAATTAAGGAGAGGAGGAGAAGGTTTGATCTGGGTGAGAACGAAGGGTCCTAAGGATACAAAACTAATGAGTGATTCCCTTCCTTCCCCTTTTTTCCTTTTTTTTTCTCCCCCCTTTTTTTTTTCTTCTTAAATTAGACGATAATATTGATGATTGGTGCTTAATGGTCAGATACACCGAGGAGGGGCGCCATGAGGACCCACTGATGTGAGACTTACACAAGCGAAGCCACCTATGGGGATGTTAAGGGTTCACTTTTTCTTTTTTTCTCACAATAATAATAGGTGACTTTTTTTTTTTTGAGGTCTTTTTATACAAGGCCTCTCCTTAGATGGGGGGGGGGGGGGGGGATTTTGCCCCCTCCTACTCTTTCCTTTTTTTTTTTTTTTTTTTCACTAGCAAGTTTATAAGGGCCGGAGTGCCCCATTGACTCCCGTTCCCCTTGGCTGTGGATGACTCCGCTTGTGTGGTGTTGAACACCAGTGAGTTATGAACCTTGATGGGTCGACCATGAGTAACCAACTACCAATAATACTTTATGGAAAGGATATTTAATGATCTGGATTAGTGTGTACTACTCTGACCCTATAGTAACTATTGTTTGTCTCTTGGTTGGGGCCCTTGGGTTTTCTTCTTTTCTTTTTTTTTTTTGAATAATAGGGCCATGGGCCATGATCTCTGTCGGTGAGGTTGGGGGGGTGGGGGGGCTCGGGAGAGCAGTGTTTTATTTTTTTTATTTTCATATTCCTGCTGCTGCGTATGATCTATATCACTCTCCCAATTAGGTCAGTACATTGAGGGGTGACTTATAGTCACATAGTGTACATGGGAAGTTTCCCTATTAGTGGAAGAGCGATAGGCTCTGAAGGAGGAGAAGGGTAACGCCACCCTTCTCGCCTTGGGAGGGTTTTTTTTTTTTTTTTTTTCCCCTCTTCCCCCCATCTTGACGATGGAGGACCTTACCATCTTCTCTCTAAATGCCAGAGGTCTCAATATACTGGAAAAAAGGAGGATGTTACTTAATGATCTTAATCGACTTAGGGTAGACGTTGCCTTTCTTCAAGAAACGCATTTTAAAAGGGATAAAGCTCCTAAACTTACGAATAGACTCTACAATACAGTTTACCACTCTATGAATACTGAAGCTAAAACCAAGGGAGCAACCATTCTGCTTTCATCTAGAATACCTTGGATTTTGAAGGAGACTATGACGGATACAGAAGGACGATATCTTTTTATTAAGGGGAAAGTAGCAGATACACTAATTACATTCGCAACAGTGTATGCACCAAACGACTGTCAGGCAGGGTTTTTTAAGCGAGTGTCTAAATTACTTCTGGAGTTTAAGGAAGGGCAGCTTATTCTAGGTGGAGACTTTAATGTACCATTACTCCCTCGACTAGATACATCCATGGGTAGCTCAGCTATATTGCCAGCCGCAAATAAAAGTATTGCACAAACGTTTTGTAACGCCCAATGGATAGATGTATGGCGAGTATTACACCCCGCAGACCGGGATTATACATTTTTCTCAGCACCTCATAAGTCCTACTCAAGGATCGACTATTTTTTAATCCCGCATAGCCAGCTACATGCGGTTAAATCGTCAACAATTGGGGATATAATATGGTCAGATCACGCGCCGGTACCTCTCCCTTACTCTGTGTCGGAATACGCTGCCTCTCGTCAAAGTTTCTGGAGACTGAACGAAGGCCTCTTACAGATTCCTGAAGTCTTGACGGATATTTCGTCGGGCCTTCAAGAATATTTTCAGATGAACGATTTGGAGGAATGTGAGATAAGGAATCTGTGGGAGGCCCATAAATCGGTCCTGAGGGGGCTCTTTATTAAACATGGGTCTAGACTCAAAAAAGAACGTGAGAAACAGTCAATACAGCTCTTAGATAAGCTTAGACATCTGGAAGCCCAATATAAACATTCTACGTCACAAACTCTGGAGTCTGAACTTATACAAGTACGGCAGCAATTAGCGGATCTCCTTCTGTTCAGAGCCAAAGCTGCTCTGCAGAGAAGCAGAGGTCGAGGATATGAACTTGGGGACAAATGTGGGGAGTTACTTGCACGTTCGGTAAAAGACCCAAATTTATCAATGTACGTCCCTAATATTGTCTCATCACAAGGGCAGAAATTGACCCCCCCTAAAAAAATAGTGAGAGAATTTGGTCGATTCTATGCGTCGCTATATTCCTTGATAGATGTCCCGGCCCCTGACTCGGAGATGGAAGACTATCTTGTAAAATCCCACTTACCTACTCTCTCTACCGAGATAAGAGAACAATTAGAAGAGCCTATTACCCTGACAGAGATTCAACAGACCATTAATACCATGAAGTTAAAAAAAGCTCCCGGCCCAGATGGTTACACGCTCCAATACTTTCAAGTTTTTCTCCCCATTCTGGGTCCGTATCTGGTTAGACTCTTTAATTCGCCAAGAGAAAACCCTAATATGCTTAGAGACACCTTAGCGGCACATATAACTGTGATCCTGAAAGAGGGAAAAGATCCTACAAGCTGTGGAAGTTATAGACCTATCTCTTTATTTAATACGGATCTAAAAAAATTTTCAAAAATTTTAGCTACTCGATTGGCTCCACACCTTCTTGATCTAGTTCACCTCGACCAAGTGGGATTTGTCTCAGGTCGGGAGGCTAGGGACAATACCACCAAAATACTAAATTTGATCCACGTTGCGGATACCTCTCGAATATCAAGTGTCTTTATTAACACAGACGCAGAAAAAGCCTTTGATAGGGTAAACTGGCGATTTATGTTTTCGGTTCTTAAACATATAGGCTTGGGAGGTAATATGCAACGTTGGATCACTAGTATTTACTCAAATCCCACTGCACAGGTCAAAGTGAATGGACTCTTATCTGATTCTTTCACTATAAATAACGGTACAAGACAAGGGTGTCCTCTATCTCCTCTTCTATTTGCGCTTACGTTGGAACCCCTTCTTTGTACGGTTCAGCAGAATCCAGATATACAGGGACTACAAGTGGGTGAGGGTCAGTATAAGATCTCCGCTTATGCTGATGACCTTATGTTTTCTCTGATAAATCCAACTATCTCGGTGCCGAATCTAATGCAGGAATTAACCAGATACGGATCCCTAACGAATTTCAAAATCAACTATAGTAAATCAGAGGCGATGGGAGTGGGGGTGAGTGCGTCACTTTCGCAGATGCTACAGACAAACTTTTGCTTCCGATGGACTAATAGAGCCTTACGTTACCTTGGCACTTACATTCCACCATGCCTATCTAGGGTTTATGAGTTGAATTTTCCCCCTTTGATAACGGAGACACGCATACTCCTGGATAAATGGCACATGGGCCTCCACTCGTGGTTTGGCAGGTGTAATTTGATAAAGATGAATATTTTTCCCAAACATATTTATTTGATAAGAGCTTTACCGGTTCGGTTACCTGCTCGATACTTTCATTTGATTCATGCTCTCTTTATCAAATTTGTTTGGGCAAAGAAAAGGCCCCGCTTGGCGCGGAAGCAATTAACTTGGCCAAAAAAGTGTGGTGGTCTAGCTCTCCCGGACATGCAAAAATATTTCCAGGCAGCCCATCTGAGTAGAGTGGTGGACTGGTGTAGACATCAGACACTTAAATTATGGACTAGTGTAGAACAAGCACAGACGAATATCCCCCTCAGAGGAGCACTTTGGTGCTACGCAGACTTACCTTCACAACTAAGACTCCATCCTCTTATAGGTACCACGTTGCGTATAGGTCATCTGGTTAATGTGAGATACTCTATTATTCCCCCCAGTTCTCCACTGCTCCCGGTGATTGGAAACCCTCGATTTAAGCCTGGATTTTCATCCTCAGACCTAAGCGCGTTAGGTATAGCTGGGTGTGCTCGAGCTGAGAAATTTCTGGTAGCAGATAACTGGCCGACAGTAGGGACTCTGATGAATCAGGATGGTGACTTTAAGCTAACCTTTTGGTCGGCTTTACAACTTCACCATTTCTTGAGTACCCTGTCGAATCCGGCAGAATACTCAAGGAGTCTGTCTAAATTTGAAGGATACTGTCAAGGAGAAGGAGCGCTATTACATACGCTCTCCTTATTATACAACTTACTAATGGTTGACCAAATGGGCAAATGATCTAAACCGTACCTTCACAGCAGCACAAATACAGAATATGATCTCGCTGGTTTTTAAAACATCTATCTGTACTAAAACCCAAGAGACTAACTTTAAAGTAATGACTAGGTGGTACTATACACCTAATAAACTCCTTAGTATATTTCCAGGTACACCAGCGAACTGTTGGAGATGTGGAGGAGAGGATGCAGGGATATTTTACATTTTCTGGTCCTGTCCGAAACTTTCGGGATACTGGACTGAGGTGAAATCCGTTATCCAAAAATTTACGGAATACACTATTCACGAAGACCCGGCTTTTTTTCTGTTCCATCTGTTAGATATTCCCATACAGAGATATGAGAAGTCAGTGGTGCGACATCTGGTTAACGGGGCAAAGGCTTGTATCCCTGGTATTATCTGGGAGACCTGGAATACCTTAATCACGTCAGAGGAGGGAGCTAAGTTGATGCAGACATGAGTGGAGAGGGGAGAGGGACCTACAGGATGACTGATGTGCAGGGGAAGAGGGGGAAATCTTTGTGGGAGGACTTGGGGAAGGGGGGGTTCCCCCCCCTGTTTCCCTCTATCCCCCCCCCCCTGGGTTTTTTTTTTTTTTTTCTCCTTTGGCATTTGTTAGTCTGTTTATGTATGCAATCGGGGTAATATGGTTTAGACTAGCAAATTACTAGACCGCATTAATGTTTGATGTGACTATAGATTGTGGGAAGATATATAAATCTAATAATTTAAGAGACCCCCCTGAAGAGACATACAGTTGATGAGGCGGGATTGGAATGACCTCTTAAGTATGTAGGAGTGTCAATTTTGTATAACTGGACAGTGCTGTATTACTTGCTTTTTTTTTGAACTGTTGTAAATCCTCATTTGTGTTTGGAAAAATAAAAGATATATTTGGAAAAAAAAAAATTAGTGGGTGGCTGTTTGGGCAGTTAATGGTGTGTAATACTACACAATATTCCTGTGGTGATTTCTGTTAGGTTCTCTTTTTTTTTCGTTCAGCCCACAGGCTGCATGAAAAAAAAAAAAAAAAACCTACACTATATAACAAGGACCAGCAATGTACTGGTACGTTGCTGGACTTTGAGTGGTTATACCAGAATGATGCCTGCAGATTTAGGCATCACCTTGGTATCGTTTTTTACAGCCAGCGGTCGGCTTACATGTAAATGCAATCCTAGTGGATAATTGGCAGCTAGACTGCTTTTACATGCAGAGGGAGGGGACTCCCCCGCCCCCCACACCGCTGCCTTCCGTGGTTTTTCTTGTTCTCGGGCTCTCCTGTCCCACTGGTTAACCCGAGAGTGCAGCCGGTGGTTCAATTATCTAACCATAGAGCTGATTGGAGATGAGAATGGCTCCAATCATCTCTATGGCCTAAGATAACGGAAGCTATGAGCATTTCATAACTTCTGTTTCGTCAGAAATAAACAGCGCCATTGGGAAATTGGGAAAGTATTTTATCACACCAATTTTGGTGTGGTCAGATGCGTTAAGGTCAGAGGAGAGATCTAGAGTCTAAAAGACCCCAATTTTTTTTAAAAAAGGGTACCTATCACTACAGATTGCTATCATAGGGGATATTTAAATTCACTGTAATGACAAAAAAAATTATAAAAAAAAAAAAAAAGGAAAGGATATATATACACATACAAACATATAGGTGTGAAAGTAGCGGAGTCCTATGCCTCTAAATAATTTCATTAGCGCAGGCATAGGGTTCTGCTACTTTCAAAACTATGTGTGTATGTGTATATATACATATATGTGTGTGTGTATATATACCCCTATACAGAAGTTCAGATGTTATGCCTCTGAGTAAGAGTTAGCCCCTCCCCCCCCTGTCATGCTGATATAACGTGCCCTTTAGCATTGGGGGTGCTTTTAGAGTGGTTTGCTTTAGTTTTACTAATACTATTGCTCAGGGGCATAACTACAATTTATGGGGTCTCATAGAAAAATGTGGATGGGGTCTTCCTAGTAACCTCTCTGTGTGGCAGCTGGCAGTGTCAGTTGGGAAAAGAGTGTAAATGATCTTATAGTGTATGTCCAATTAAATCATTTTTAAGTGACCAAGGATTAGAACATCTCTGTTTTTTACTGCTGTCTGAGACTCCATCAGAGTGATTTACCCTCATTTCCTGTCCTGCTGACAATGTTTTACCAGATAGGAAGTGAGGAGAACTCTCCAACAGCAATACATATAGAAATACAATTCTTAATTTAGTAAAGGCATGGCTAGAAGCCCTGTTACATTTTATTTCTGTCTGTGTCTCCACTACAGATTTCTCCTTACTTCATGGCTGGTGAAGCTGTTGTCAGCAGGACAGGAAGTGAGGGTGAATCTTTTAACAGAGTGCTATAGAAATCAGATTATTCTGTTCTAATCCCCCCCATTGCCTAGATCAAGGACAGGTACCAAGAGAGCTGTCAGCATAATTAGGACACTATTAGGGACCAGGCCTTTGGCCAAACAAGAGAAGCAGTGCAGAGCAATAACTTTACTTTAAATTTACTTATGATTAGCTTATCAACTTTCTCCAGAATCAGCTGATATTTTGTGGAGTGTAAGATTTTAGGGTCTTGGTGTAAAGCTGGTCAAGGATGGGTAGTTTTTTATTTCTGCCTGAACAGATTCTTCCATCCACGCAAATGAGGTGGATGGATTAATCCCTCCAGCTGGGAAATCTGATAGTGGGACTCACCTCAGAATACACTGATTAATGGCTGCAGCCACTGATTGACAAAAGCTTGTCCCATCAACAGAAGTCAATCAAGTTACTGATTTCTGATTATCAGGGATGGTCACACACTAGTTGAAATTTGTCCAGTCCCAACTGAACTAGCAGAATTTCACTCCGTTTATGGGCAGCTGGCTTAAGCCAACGTATACTGAACCTCGTACTTTAGCAGTCAGTAAAGAAAATATGTTTTATATTACAAACATAATTGTTGGTGCCCAATTTACTGTATAACCTTAATTCAAACAGAATTGCAAACCTCGAATTACTTTTAGCTAAGGGATTGTTTTGCTTTTGAATACTGCGTTAAGCTCCTAAAGAGAGAAACTTAAAGATTCCATCATCCATGCTAAACAGGGTGGATGATAGGAATAGTCTGTTGCAGAGCATTGTATTCTGACAGCTGACATCCACAGCACTCAGATCACCCAGACAATGACTACAGCCAATTTGGTTGCAATCACTGTTAGGCTGATTTTTTTTCGGCAGGACTATTTTGATTTCTCAAGTTTGTTGAGGTGATGGGAGCCAACGGGACTACAAACAGCTGGAATTTTGACCGATTCCCAGGTACAGCATGGAACTTTTTCTTAATCTGAGCTCAAGCCTGACGTGTGTTGGGCAGGTAAATATATTTAGGGGCAATTTGACAGAAACCCAGCAGGGCCTTAGCAAGCAAATGTGAGAAAGGTTGCTGTGTTACCCCCACCACCACTCCCCCTATCATCTGATAGGAGACCTTGCATAGAAGGAGCAGGAAAGCCAACAACTTGGTCATGGGTAGTATGGCCTGACTACACAGTGTGGGGGACTGCAAAAAAGGTCTCAATTCCCCAAAGAGAAGCAAAATTAGGTCCTTAGATACAATTTAGAGAGCACTTCTGCTTCAGGGAAATCATCCAGCAAGGTGCGCAGCGTTAAGGAATTTGGACGCATGACAACTACCTTTCTTCTTCTCCTGGCCCTCCTTAGCATGGCTTACAACTCCAACTCTATTTTCCTCAAATAGCTCCATTAGGGATGTAGGGGAGAGCAATGCAATGTCCAGCTGCCAAATGAGGTTAGACTAGCCAAATGCTCATTAGATTGTGATTGGGCACCTTTGTTAAACATTTCCATGCTCTGCCTATTCAGGTTTGATGACCAAACTCATCAACCGCATGCCTGGACCACTTCTTAATTACCGCATGCTGTTCATGTTGCATTTACCAAGCGTTTTCAGTGTTTTGTGGTAAATACCCCAAAACACTATAGTGAATTCACAGTTATGGGATCGCATTCGCTATTTAGGGAAAATGTGTCTAGACTCCTACATACCCCATGCGGTCTGGTTCTGTGATTGGAGCCCATTGTCAGCAGCATATATGTCATTTTCATTTTTTTGATTAACAGGCAGTAAGATCTAGAAGGCTTTAAATATGGCCTCTGATATCTATAAACAGATGTCACTGCTACGTGTATGACTTGCAATAGGTAGACATATCTGTAGCAGCCTTATAAACCTTTCTGTCACTGCTAACTCTCTTCAGCTCTTCTGATGAACAAAGCTGTGACAGCTCTGTTAGTAACAATAGTACATTGTATGACACTACATTTATGTGCCTGCTTCAGCAATCCTTTAGGTCACGGCACTTGTGCTGCCAGGCCTCTGTCAGCGGTGCGGCGGGCAAGCAGAGTGATCACATCATCTCTCATTGCCTGCACCGCATCACGGATGTTCCACCCTCACAGCAAGAAGCAAAGGCTGCTCTACATAGAACCCATTAAATGTGCATGCGCTAGTTTACCCTTATTGGGGAGAGGCTGCCAGAAGCGATGTAATTGTAAGTATTTAAATGCTGGTAAAAAAAAAATACCTTCTCTTTACATTTAAGTTAAATAAGTGACAAGCTGCTATTTTTTTGGTGGCAGGTAACAGTGACAACCTGTATCTGGTGGCAGGATAGTGACAATCCACATCTGATGGCAGAATAGTGGCATTCCACATCTGGTGTAATGATAGTGACAATCCACATCTAGTGGCAGAATAGTGACAATCCACATCTGGTAGCAAGCCACAACAGTGACAAGCTGTATCTGTTGGAAGGATAGTGACGATTCACATCTGGTGGCAGAATAAGTACAATCCACATCTGGTAGCAGGCTGCAACACTGACAAGCTATATCTGGGGGCAGGATAGTGACAAGCTGCATTTGGTGGCAGGCTAGTGACAATCCACATCTGGTGGCAGGCCGCAACAGTGACTAGTTGCATCTGGTGGCAGGATGGTGGCAATCCGCATCTGTTGGCAGGCAACATGGCAAGCAACAATTCGCATCTGGTGGCAGGCAACGTGGCAAGCGAAAATCTGCATCTAGTGACAGGCAAGGTGGCAAGTGACAAACCGCATCTGGTGGCAGGCGACGTGGCAAGTGGCAAGCTGCATCCGGTGGCAAGTGACAACCTTCATATTTATATTACAATAAAATAATAGAAATAATGTACTTCAATCATCCTGACACCATACCAACCATGGTGGCGTGATAATTGAAACGCTAACATCAGCCATTGCCCTAACAAATTGCCATTGAAAAACTGCATACACCCCCCGGGCCTTGGCACAATTTTCTTCCATGCAGCCGGTCTCCAGTGCCAAAAAGGTTGGGGACTGCTGCTGTAAACAATTCTGTAGAGGTGGGTGGAACACCCCCCCCCCCCGGTTCAGTTTGCGCCAGAATTCTCAATCATTGCAAAAGTTTGGACCCAAACAGTAAACCCCATTGAAGTCTATGGCACCCGAACTTGAAAAATCAAAAGTCCCCTTTTTTAAGGCTTATATACAAGTTATTGGCCATAAAAAGGGTATGGAGGCTTGGCTAATGCCCTGAGGGAAATGTGCCAATGCAAAAAAAAAAACATTTAAAAAAGATAGTTTTTAAAGGAGCAGTGATTTTATGATGCTTAAAGTGAAACAATAAAAATGAAAAATTCCTGCAGGGGTCTCCTTAGTCTACCTGTAAAGTGGCACATCTGTACCGTGTATAGAACCTGCTGCAGCAAAACTGACATTTACAAAGAAAAAAAATGACATTTAAATTGATTTTCATTTGGACAAGCTGGAATTTAGATTATCGGCATGTGGGTGGCAGGGAGTGTATTGGAGGGGGGGTCGGAAGAGCACTTGGGTGGGGGGCTGGACAGCACTGGGGGGCCAGTAAGAGCAGTGGGGCAGCTGCATATAGAGGAATTGATCTTTCCATAATCCTCCTGCAGCCGCTGAATGCCTGCAGGAGGGAGAGGAAGAGAATCAGGCATTCAGCGGCTGCAGGAGGAATATGAAAATATCAATTCCTCTATATGCAGCTGCCCCACCACTCCTCCTATCCAGGCACACAGGAAGGCTGCTCAGGCACTCACCTTCTTCCCACCCCCTGTGAGCAGAATGGACTGAAGGAGCAGCTACTGCAGCTGCCTTCACATGGAGATGCGGACCGGCCCGGTGGCGCCGGCAGGCACCCCTGAGCGACACCGGCCTGACACCTCTCCCCAGTGCCTGACACACTATACCCACATTGAACTAACACTCTACACTGACACTACACTACACTATACTGACACACTATACACACACACTAATACTAACACACTAATACTAACACTCTGCAATCAGAGTCACAATAGTTGAACACACTAACTTGCTAGTAGCAAACTGAGCCCTACTCTATATATCTCCAATTTTACACTGCAAATGCTTTTATGGGAAGGAACCTTATATAGTATGGGATGGGACTATGAGCACTAAGCCATGATTGGAGAAAGAAATCATCACTTTGTCCTATCTGGGCTATGACAGTGCTCTGCGCACTAATTGGCAAATCCTAGAATACACTGTGAAGCATACAACGCATTGTGGGGTCTCGGCGGGCAAACATCCCACCGAGCATCCCCCCCAAATTCGGGTGTTTGCCAAATTGGCTACCAGGCAATGTTCGGGCTGAACTTTTGTTTGACTCAAACTGTTCCCCCATCTCTACAATTCTGTCAGAAAAGACTCTGAACATCACATATGGAGGTGAAAATATACTTTTTTCTTCAAAGTGATGATATTGAATGCTAGTGATGAATGTTTATGAGCATTTCAGTCCTCCAGTAAATCACTATTACCTTATCCCCTGGCCGTATGATTTATTCTTGTTATACACTTCTAGATATACACTATACAGTTCTAGCTCTACAGTCCACTTGATTCTTTCATCCACACTTTACAGCATAGATGGGGGAATCTGCAATTGTGTTCAGTCAGCCTCTGAATACCCAAACAGTGACTGCATTTGATTTGATGCAGTCACAGTTCAACTGTCAATTTTCCACTTGGCTTTCTCAGTTTTTTTAATCCCAGTTTCTTGAGCCAGGTGGTGCCCACAGGGCCAATTGTGGTTTGAATTTTGGCAAAATCATCAAGAATTTAATTAAATCAAAGCTGTATATTTCTAGCCTGACTCACAAACTAAGATACAGTACATGTAATTCACAATAGATCTGACGATTATGGGTTCCTTTTACAATGTTATTTTCATGTTAGTGTAGCACTACTCCCATGGGAGCTGCTTGAAGCAGATTACCCTGGGTTACCCATAACAATGACTTGCAAATTCCTAGTACTTTAGGTTCTTGGCTCAGTCAGTAAACAGTCCAGGGGATTTGTTTTATTTTGTTTTGAGGGATGAGTGGGATACTCCAACTTAGTAAACTATGCACAATCTTGAGGACTTCTATCTATGTTGAATGTGGCAAGGCCACTGCTTCACCCTGCCACTGAAGTGAAGTATATGGTAGAAGTACTTGATAGATTACTCTTCAGGGTTCTACTTGGTACTCATTTCTCTCTGACTGTGTACACTGACCTTCTGTCCATTGACCTCACTGGAGTGGTCCCCTTCCTGGGCAGACCCATTGGCAAGCCCCCTGGTACTCACGGACACAGTTTTTCCCAGGTAGCTCTGCCTTCTACTCCACTGTTAGTTTCTCCAGGACCCTAAAGGCACAGCTCCACACCTGGCTCACCAGGCCGACTGCCTGTGACCACTTTTCTCAGCATTAAGAAGGAGAGACAACCATCACCCTCCTCCTGGGACTCTGCTTCCCACCAAAGACACCCTGCCTCATGTGCTCCTGCCTTTTAAGGTCAATCCCTGGATGCACTGCGGTGGTGCCCTCCCACTAGGACCCCCACAAAAGCCTGTGCATCATTGGCCAAGTTTCCTCCACTGTCCCAACAGGCCTCCCTATTGGATGCAGTGGGGACACTCCATCAGACCAAATTAATGCACACTGAGCACAGATTGCAGGCCTAACTAAAAGATAAGGCTCCCCTGATAAGCAGATGGAGCAAAACAAATGCTTTACCTAGCACCTGTCTAGGAGGGTGCTACATCAGTATACTGTAGAAGGGTTACCTAGGATTGGACCCCTCAGGCTACAATTCTGGGTAGAACTACCGTATTACTCAATATTGGCTAAAGTAGTTTGTAATATAGGAAGCTGTATATTACATTATCTGGATCAGTTCTGAAATTATGATTTTCACACTCATTTTTTTCTTTTTTTTTTCCACAAACCTCTATTTTAAATGTAAGATCTTGTCTTTTCCTCTGTCATCTCTATAATAATGGAAATGTTCTCTCAGTTAACAAAGTCTGATGCAACAAAAATACATTTTGTGATTACCTCTGCCAGCATCTCTCCAGGATGTTTGCATGCCACTTCTGCCATGAATCCGGATTGTAGAAGCTTCAACATCTTTCATGTTCCACCAAGATGTCCTTCCTCGTCTTTCTCATTAACATTTTGTGTACAGAACATTGATTAAAACAAATACTGCAGGCGATTTTCATTTTATTTGTTTATAATATAAATGTCACATCTGAACGACTAATGGGTTTTTCCTTAGCAGGTCCGGCTTCCTTTATGGCCCACCCTGTGAGATGTATACATGCTAGTTAAAGCAACATGGAGAATTGGTTAACCCCTGCACATTGTGACCATTTTTTGATACAAATTACTGTATGACTTGATGTATGGGCAAAACCTTAGTATATTAAAGTATACTGTATATAAACCCAATCACTAAAATCTAATACTAGCTGTAAGCTCATTTGATGTCTGCATGGAAACCAACACTTTCAGGATAGTTGAATTTCTGGATCCCCCACAGTTCTCACTGGTTCCTCCTACTTACCCCCACATCATTACAGAGCACAGTAAAAGGGATAGGGTTCGGTGTTACCATGGGTTTGCTGGAAATCCTGTGTATTTGGGGTTCATAGGTCTGGCAAAATAATACAGGAATTCACCAGTTTGTGACCATAATGCACAGCATGACCTTAGGTCAGGTGACTTAGGGCCAATAATAAGAGCTTTGTTATGTGCCAACCCATTCACTATAAACGGGTGGGTACCAAGCAGCCATTTGTCAGTGTGTGTTGCAGTAGTTCAGGGAGAATTGACAGTATGGGGTTGATTGAAAGACAAATAGACTATACACTTTGCAAAGTGCAGTTGCCCTCTGCTAGAGCATCTGCTCCAGAGCTTAGTAAATGAGGGGAATCTCTGCTGACTTCCATCATTCAATCATGTGCAAGAAAAAAAGCATTTTTTTTTAATTTTTCTTGCATGTGATCGGGTATTCTTTGCAAAGTGAAGCTTTATCTCGTTTATTAAGCTCTGGAGCAACTGCACTTTGTAAAGTGCACAGTCTACAGTATTTGCCTGTAGAAAATCAACCCTAATGTGTATAGGGAGAATTATTTGCTGTACAGTAATATTGTGTGCTATATTGTGCTAAATACAGTAATATTGTGTGCTATATTGTGCTAAATACAGTAATATAGTGTGCTATATTGTGATAAATTAATATGGGTTGCAGTGCGGTGGGCTATATATTATTTTGGGTATATTTTACCTTATTTGCTAGCGCTTTTCTTATATTTGGGGCCCACAATATACACTTATTGCTGAAACAGGTAAAGTTCTCCTTTGTTTACAGCATACTGTTGTGTTAAAATTTTGTGCACAAAAGCAACACATATTTATCCCCACTATTATCATAACCTAAATTAAATTGAAAGCAATATAGAGAGTATTGGCGCCTCCCTTGTAAATAACAATAAGAAATGTGAAGCTGCTCTCAATTTAAGTATAATCGACTTTAATGGAAATCAAGGAAATAATGAGGCGCTAACACATAAATGCAGGAGATATAAAATCACAACCTCAATAGATATTGTAATAAAAAATCACCACAAAGTGCTTAATATGTGTGCAAAATAGAAATAAATTACCTATAAATATAGATGATAGTGTAAATATAAACTTCACCGAATGGTGAAAAATAATATACATATATAAATAAAGTGCTGGTGCTCTATCCTTTTCATGTAAACAATCCATGTGTTGTGATTAAGTGCACTAATGTTAATAAATAAATAAATATATGCTTCATGCAATCAAAAATATAAGGAAAAAATTACTCCAATACAAAAAAAGAAGGATGAAGGTGTGAATTATATATAGGTGAATATGTGTTAAACACAAATAAAAACATAAATATGGAAGTGACACACCATATAAAATTTACGAGACTGCAAAATTGCCAAAAAAGTCCATAGGAAATAAATAATAAACGTTCCAAAGCAAGTGATAATTTCTTGTGCGTTTTCCTTAAAGTGCTTCTTCTCTTAGTGGGGTGCCAAAGTGACGTAGGGGGTATCTGATCCTTCACCCAGTGAGCTGAGGTCACTTACCAGATGCACCCAGGCCTCAAAGGACCTATGGAGGTAGAACTTTAAAAGATCTTTCAGCGACACCCTCCTCCTAGGTGAAGATTCAGGAATGGGGTTTTTTCTATATAGATATAGATGGCTCAAAGCTCCTGTGTGGATGGCTCAGATTCCAGGTGACTCAGAAAATACAGGGAGAAAAACTCATTGTGCAGTATGTTTTTATTAAAATTAAAATAAATAGAAGAAAACAACTCACATTTTCTGGTGCCACACAGGCACTTGACACAGGCAATGTAAATATGACAGGGAAGGGAACCGCTAGGAGACTGTTCCTTCCTTCTGTGTTCCACACTGTAGTTTAGCGCAAACCAGATGTGATGTCAGACGTGCTGGACCTCAGGTCTCCTAGCTCCTATGAACTATGCACAATCTTGAGGACAAATAACTGCAGAGTGCAGCAAGGCCGCTATTTCACTTTGCCACAGAAGTGAAGATAGTTTAGAAAGTTCCTGTTTTAATCATTCTCTTCAGGGTTCTAACTTGGCACCCCCTTTACTTCCCCTGCCTGTGTGTGCTGCCACCCGTCCACTGAATCTATCCACCGCCTGTGACCACCATCAACAGCAAACAGGAGGAGAGACAGCCGTCACCCTCCTCCCGGGCCCTGGCTTCCTGCCAAAAGACCCCCTATCACATGTGGCTTTATAACATATCCCAGGATGCACCAATGTTTGTGCCAACCCACTGGCATAGTTACAAAAGTCTGTGTGTCACTGGTTGGGTTTCCTCCACTGTCCAACAGGCTCCCCTATTGGATACAGTGGGGACACTCCCACAGGCCAGATGAATCACACATGGACACATGCAAAAGGCCAAACTAACAATCAGGCTCCCCTGATAAGCAGATGGAGACACTAGGCTTTTACCTACCTAGCACCTACCTAGGAGGGTGCTACATATATATAGAGTAAGTACACCACATAACCAAAATGCGTCAGTAATAAATTTGAATTAGACATATGCATGCAATTATAAAATAGGTACAAATATCCAAGTATATCATATCACATTAAGCATAAGACAGCAAAATTATTCGCTCCACTGTTGAATCACAGCAACAAAAAAACATGCTGGAATATAGGTACAGTGAGCTACACATAAAACGTATAAGGGCTAAGGTTCAGAGATACATACAGGAATTAAGTATCCAGAATAAGTCAATGAAAAGGATTGCTGAGCCAGGTAGGAGGCTCTTGAGAAAGGGGGTTTCATAAATCCCGGAAACATTGCTTTTTCCTCCTCCTCTCCCTTTTCAACAGCGTCTGGCTCAGCTGTTTTTGCATGTATTTTTGTACAAGCAAAATTGCTACATACTACAGTGTGTGGATGATCTTATGCATTACAGTCATTGGTGCATCTGTAGCTTCCAGGAGGAGACATCCACCCATTGCAACAAAAGCTTCATCTTGGGATCCTGGATGCCTCCTGCAGATGCAAATGCACCAAAGAATATAATGCATGAGATCATCCACACACACTGTGAGTTGCCAATTATTGTGTGCTGTGTCCAACTCTCAAGCTTGCTGCACTTACAGTAGATTGGCACTCCCTTGCTGTCTCTCTTAGCTATTGCAGGGGCCATCCAAACTGTATCCATTGTGACAGTTTCTTTGGTGTCCTCCCCAGCTGGGAATGCTTTTGAGAACCATTATATGCTTAATTTGCTATGTGGGTTGCTAATTGTCTTCCTTTAATAAATGTTTATACACTCACTACACTTCGTCTGCACACTTTGCTTTTTTTGTCTGTTTACCACTTTATCAATTCTCTGCCTGCAACCCAACTAGATTCTGCTAACTCTGTTCCTACTGCGTAGCTGGATTCCATTGACTCTATGTGCTGTCCAGCTGGATGCTAGTGCACGGGTTAAACTTCCACCTGCTGATGGGCCTGAGCAACTTCTGAGATTTCATTATTGCCACATACCTTGTATGAGTTGCCTCTTTGATCTGAGATTCTTTTTATAGTTGCCTTGTTTAAGTCCCTCTTGCAGTGTGTTGCTCCTTTGTTGCCAAAGCCTGGTGGTCCAGAGATTCCCTCCTTAACCAGTAACTTCATTTGCCTTCATGTTCCTGGTAGTGGTGAGCACCTGGGGAGTGGAAGAGTACTATCCGTGCCTTGCCATGACCCAGATGCACTTACCATGATTCCAGGTGCACTAGGAGACCATGATTGAGTAACCATTGATGTGCAGAACAAGTATTGGGAACCAGACAAGCTACGCAATTAAAAGAGGACACTCCAGTGTCAGAGTTCCAGTTTTGTCAAATAACCCCATGGTTAAGTTTGTGGGTAACCTGTGGTACCCCAGAGTTGCTGCACCTGCTGTGTTGAGGGACTTGAAGTATCAATTTTTGTACCTCCCTGAGAATCAACAGGACACCCAGACAGTTGCCAAACCTTAGCGTTGCTGTACCCAATCAGTTGTCAGACCCTGGCGGAGGAACATCTAACCTGTTATTTGATCCTGGCAGCAGGACATCTCGCTGGGAATCTGGCACTTCTTGGGCCTATGAGAAACTTCTCCTTTGGACTTTTTTTGCAGGTTGATATCTCTTATGGACTTGTAAAACTAAGGCTGGTTGGGGTGTCCAGGGTTCACATTGTAGAGGGAAGAACTGTCAGTAGTGTCCACCAGCAGGTGTCTCTCAGCAACCAGCAGTTCCTAGCAGTTATCACTGTGCTGGATTCTGGAAGGGTATTTAGTCCCTCCTCTGGTACTCCATCTTGCCTTGGTATTTTGCCTCTGTGTTCTTGATTTGTGTGCCTTATAACCTCTTGCTCTGTTTCTGATCCTGATTATTTGCCCGCCTGCATAAACTTGCTACTGTGTACCCTCTCCCTGTCCTGACTTGTTCCTTGCTTCTTCGGCTTGATCTTTAGTGTTTGACCCTGGCTCTGATACTGAAGACAGTGCTTTAGTCTTACCTTGCTATCTGTATATAATTAGTTAGTTAGCTTAGTTAGTTGATTTTTGTAGAGTGCTTATCACTCTCACTCTCACCTATTAGTTTCACTGGGTTTGGTTCATAGAGTTTTTGGTGTGTTGGATGTGTGTTTAGATTGTTTTTTTTTTCTGACATTGCCTTTAATAAATTGCATTATTTTATAGCATATTTGTTTAAAAATGTAGATGCTCTAAGTCCAACAGTACAAACAAATGGCCATTGCCCCCACCTATAACTGGCCTTCACAGCAAGGAACACATGGAAGGGCAATGCATGTAAAGCAAAACCAAAGAAAAATTCCCTGCTCAACTCGCCAGCCAGCCTTCTACCAACCAAATTATCTGTCTAACAGTTTGTGCTAAAAACAGGGGTTTAGTTAGCACACATTAGCAAATACATGCGAAAGCTGCGGAAGCCGCAACAAGGCACCTCTTTATTATCTGCAGTCCTAACTCGTTAAATTTTTGAGAACCTCCATATTAGAAGCATACAGGGCATACCAAGGGGTTGGCCAGACCGGCGCCTGGCAGGGGCACAGGCTGGGGAGGGGGCGCAAAAAAAATTGTCAGTGTTAGCGAGGGTTGTTACCCCCCTGCTCAGCCTGCGTGCAGCTCCAATCCCCGAGCCCTGTGTCCACTCCAGGCTGCAGATGGAAGAGGCAGGCATCCTGTGCTTCTTGCAAAGGGTGTGGTGTGGTGATGGGAAGGGGAGAAGTCGGGCTTGTTTTGCGGTCGCTACCAAGATGGTGAGGGGCGGGGAGCTAGGACTGGCCGATCTGCCGTCTGACCCTCTGCTTCCGATCCTGTCCTACCAGGAGTTCCAGGAGCTTCTTAGGTACAGAGAGCCGCTGTGTGTTCCCCCTGGGGAGCTGTGCTGAACTTGTGTCCTCCCTGGATATATTCCCCCTCCATCACCACCCTCTCTCCCTGTCGCCCCTCTCTCTCTCCCCCCCGCTCTCCCTGTCACCCCCCCCCCTCTCTCCCTGTCACCTCCTCTCTCTCCCTGTCACCCCATCTCTCTCTTCCTGTCACCCCTCTCTCCCTGTCACCCACCTCTCTCTCCCTGTCACACCCCTCTCTCCCTGTCGCCCCTCTCTCTCTCTCTCTCTCTGTCGCCCCCCCTCTCTCTCTCTCTCTCCCTGTCACCCCTCTCTCTCTCCCTGTTGCCCCTCTCCCTGTCGCCCCCCCTCCACTCTCTCCCTGTCACCCACCCTCTCTCTCCCTGTCACCCCCTCTTTCTCTCCCTGTCAGCCCCTCTCTCTCCCTCTGTCACCCCCTCTCTCTCTCTCTGTCACCCCCTCTCTGTCACCCCCTTCTCTCTCTCTCTTCATCACCCCTTCTCTCTCTCTGTCACCACTTCTCTCTCTCTGTCACCCATTCTTTCTCTCTCTCTCACCCCTTCTCTCTCTCTGTTACCCCTTCTCTCTTTCTGTCACCCCCTCTCTCTCTGTCCCCCCTTCCTCTCTCTCTCTCTCTCTCTCTGTCACCCGCTCTCTCTGTCAAATCTTCCCCTCTGTCTCTCTCTGTCAAACGCTCTCTCTCTCTTTCTCGGCCAAGGGCGCTGGAGACCCTAGTTACGCCTCTGGAAGCATATGCATTATAATAGATAGGCAGAGGGCAGGTGAGCCTGGAAGGAGCCTACCCCTCCATAAAGGCACAGAAGGGGAGCCCACCCCTCCATAAAGGCACAGGAGGCCACTGGTCCAGTCCACCTCTATAATTTTATAATGTATAGAGTAAGTACACCACATAACGAGCATATAGCAGAATAGCAGCAAAGGTGTCGAATACGTTCCTTCACCAGTATTCCAACAGTACAAATAAATGGTCACTGCCCCCACTTATAACTGGCCTTCGCAGCAAGGAGCACATAAAAGGGCAACACATATAAAACAAAACCAAAGAAAAATTCCCAGCTCAGCTCGCCGGCCAGCCTGCTACCAACCAAATTAATCTGTCTAACAATTTGCATTAAAAACAGGGGTTTACTTAGCACACATTTGCAAATACATGCGTAAGCTGTGGAGGCCGCGACAAGGCACCCCATAATTATCCACAGTCCTTACTCTATACATTTTTGAGAGCCTCTATATTAGAACACATTCATTATATAGTAATGGATAGGCAGAAGGCAAGTGAGCCTGGAAGAAGCCTACCCCTCCTTAAAGGCACAGAGGTGCACTGGACACTCAGCATATAGCACAATGGCAGCAAAAGGTGTCCAGTGCATTCCCTCACCAGCATTCAAAATTACAAAGAGCCACTGTCTCCACCTATAACCAGCCTTCACAGCAAGGAGCACATGGAAGGGGATGTAAAACTAAACCAAAGAAAAATTACCAACTCAACTTGCCAGCCAGCCTGCTACCAATCAAATAACCTGTCTAAAAGTTTGCAATAAAAACAGGGGTTTAGTTAGCACAAATTTACAAATACAAGCTTACCCTGGTGAGAATGGTGAGATGCATTGCTTATCATGGCTACGTAAAGACTGCAGGGTAGTAGGATGTCGCTAACAACTATCCATATAGCTTTCTAAGATATGTACCATATAATATTTAATACAAAAATGTATCTCAGTACTTGCTCTTGAATCTTCTGTTGGTGATTACTATAAATGGGCCGAACAACCCCCTGTTTGATTCGCCGCAGGACTTTTGAAAATCGCAAAAGTTCAGAACCGAAAAACGAACCCCATTAAAGTCTATGGAAATGAACTGGAAAAATCAAGTGCCCATTTTGAAGGCTTATATGCTGGTGTTGGCCATACATTGGTTAGGGGGGTTCTGGGTACTGCCCTGGGGAACATTTATCAATTTTTAAATGAGCAGTGATTTACTGACGTCTAAAGTGATACCATAAAAATGAGAAATAATAAAAAAAAAATGAAAAATTCCTTTAAATATAGTGCCTTAGTCTGCCTGTAAGGCGGCACATATGTACTGTATATAGAACCTGCTGTAGCAATAATGACATTTATAAAGCCCTAAACAATGATATTTTCCCTGCAAGCTTTCTTTATTTAAAAAAAAAAAATGGCTTGGGGGGCCAGTCTGTGTGATGAGGTCAAAATGTAGTGCACTCGGAACAAGAATAGAGGATTGTTTGGTTAAATTCTGTTGTCTGTTTTGCAGACTTTGGAAAGAAGTAACAGGTGCAGAAAAAATTGGGCTTTCGGTGTTGGTGGTGCCTTCACACAGTAACCCTATAGAGGTACTGTTGATGAATTAAGTAATGCCTGTGCATCTTCAAGGAGCAAGTGGCTGACGCTGTGTTCAAATACCTCAGCGTGCTCCTGCATGCCTGATGCTGGGGCTATGGCAGGAGTAGCTGTGGACAAAGAAGCAGAATAAGCCACTCAGGCAGCTGCGGTGGACTGTTCACCAGTCTCTGCTTGGGTGATGGAGGATGAGGAGGATTGTTTAGTAAGCCAGTCCACCACCTCCTCTGCATGTTGTGGCTGGATAGCATGGGCAACATCACTAAACAGAGGAAATGATGCCCTGCCTGAGGACAGACCACGTTCACCTTTTCCTGTGGACACATATGCTGCCAGCATCCCAGACATGATGGGGGGGGGGGGGGGGGTGAGGCATATTAACAAAATGTAACAAAGATAGTGAAATGTGTACGTGGATGCACTTTAATCAATGGAAAGTGGTGTTTGGTGCACTTTAACTTGAGTACTTACTGCACTGACACACTCCACTGACACACTACTATATACTGCAGTAAAACTGCACTGATGCACTGCAATATACTGCGGTAAACATGTACTAGTGCACTGAAATATACTGCTGTAAACATGCAATAATCCACTGAAATGTACTGTGTTAAACGTTAACTAACATACTGCAATTTGTTGTGTTAAATGTGCACCTACGCACTGAAATATACTGCGATAAATGTGCACTAACGCACTGCAATATACTGTGGTAAGCGCACAATAACGCACTAAAATACACTGCGTCAAACGTGCGCTAATGCACTGTAATATACCCCATTAAATGTGTACTAATGCACTGAAATATACTGCAGGAAACCTGCCCTGACAAAATAAACTGACACTAAGGTAAAAATGAACAGCCGCACTACACTCACACTGCACTGTCACTAGATTCACACTAAACTGATACTCTACACTCACAACACAATATAATCACAATAGCACACTACTGTATAGCAAACTAACTCACTAGTAGCACTAAACAGAGCCCTGTTCTATCTCTCTCCACGCAATATCACACTGCCAATGTTTGCTATGAGAAGAGATTATAGTGTTGATTGGGACAAAGAGAAATGAGCCACGATTTGATAGAGTTTTCTTGACAGTGTCCAATCATGGCTTTGACAATGCTATGTGCCCTGATAAGGCAAATTTCATTGCTTCAGCCAATCAGAGCTTATAACGTACTGTGCAGCGGAGCAGTACATTTTGGTCGTTTGGCAGACCGAAAATTGGACTAACGCCCTGACAACTCGGATGGTTGCCGAATGGGCGAACATCCAATGTTAAATCCAAACTCAATCTTGGGCCAAGCCGTTCGCCCAACTCTAGTGATTGCCTTATAGTAGGGCCCAAATATATTTTCCCCATCAAATAAAGAAATTAAGTTTGGTTAAATCCATAGGCGTGCACATAGGGTGTGCCAGGTGTGCCTAGGTACACCCTAATCACCCATAGTTGCCAACTGTCTTGAATTATGCACAATATCGGAACAAATTTCCTCCCCCTACCTCCTACCCCAGCAGTTTTAGGTGCTCCCGGCTCTCTGGAGGACTGCAGCAACATCCTTAATATGGACCCTGCCACCTCCTTGCTTTCTTCTAGTACTGCAATTAAGTTTGAGTGGGTGGGAAAGGGATGTACCTGGCCTTGAATATCGCACCTGGCTCGCCTTCTTCTGGTGGTGTGTCACGTGAGTACTGAGCAGAAGAAATCAGAGGGAGTGTGTACTAAAATTATATACAGTGTGTATATAAAGAGTATCTCACAAAAGGGAGTACACCACACACATTTTTGAAAATATTTTATTATATCTTTTCATGTGACAACACTGAAGAAATGAAACTTTGCTACAATGTAAAGTACTGAGTGTACAGCTTGTATAACAGTGTAAATTTGCTGTCCCCTCAAAATAACTCAACACAGCCATTTATGTCTAAACCGCTGGCAACAAAAGGGAGTATACCCCAATGTGTCAATATTTTGTGTGGCCACCATTATTTTCCAGCACTGCCTCAACCATCTTGTTTATGGAGTTCACCAGAGCTTCACAGGTTGCCACTTGAGTCCTCTTCCACTCCTCCATGATGATATTGCGGAGCTGGTAGATGTTAGAGACCTTGCGCTCCTCCACCTTCCATTTGAGGATGCCCCACAGATGCTCAATAGGGTTTAAGTCTGGAGACATGCCATTACCCTCAGCTTCTTTAGAAAGGCATTGGTCATCTTGGAGGTGTGTTTGGGGTTGTTATTGTGTTGGAATACTGCCCTGCGGCCCAGTCTCTGAAGGGAGGGGATCATGCTCTGCTTTAGTATGTTACAGTACATGTTGGCATTCACAGTTCCCTCAATGAACTGTAGCTCCCATCTTGACACCATCTGAACCAAATACATTTATCTTTGTCTCATCAGACCACAGGACATGGTTCCAGTAATCCATGTCCATAGTCTGCTTGTCTTCAGCAAACTGTTTGCGGGCTTTCTTGTGCATCATCTTTAGAAGAGGCTTCCTTCTGGGACGACAGCCATGCAGACCAATTTGATGCAGTGTGCGGTGTATGATCTGAGCACTGACAGGCTGACCTCCCCACCCCTTCAACCTCTGTAGCAATGCTGGCAAAACTCATACGTCTATTTCCCAAAGACAACCTCTGGATATGACGCTGAGCACATGCATTCAACTTCTTTGCTCGACCAAGGTGTTCTAAATGGAACCTGTCCTGTTAAACTGCTTTATGGTCTTGGCCACTGTGCTGCAACTCAGTTTCATGGTCTTGGCAAACCTCTTATAGCCTAGGCCATCTTTATGTGGAGAAACTATTCTTTTTTTCAGATCCTCAGAGAGTTCTTTCCCATGAGGTGCCATGTTGAACTTACAGTGACCAGTATGAGAGATTAGGAGCGATAACACCAAATTTAACACACCTGCTCCCCATTCAAACCTGGGACCTTGTAACACTAACAAGTCACATGACACTGGGGGGGGGGATATTTGGTCACTTTCACTTAGGGGTGTAGTCACTTTTGTTTCCAGCGGTTTAGACATTAATGGCTGTGTGTTGAGTTATTTTGGGGGGACAGCAAATTTACACTGTTATACAAGCTGTACACTCACTACTTTACATTGTAGCAAAGTGTCATTTCTTCAGTGTTGTCACATGAAAAGATATAATAAAATATTTACAAAAATGTGAGGGGTGTACACACACACACATGTTCGTTTGAGCTTTGGGGTGCACACCGTAATGCAATAGGCTATGCACACCTATGGATGAATCACAAAGAAAGTGCCAAGACAAATGGTTTAGCCTGGAATAGAAAATTCTTACCCCTTAATAATATTATCAGAAAATAAAATAAAAATAGTAAAAAGGCCATGATGTGCAGAAAGATGAGATAGTAGGAAACAGAATTAAAACAAAAATGTCACGTCTTCAATGTTTACATTTAGTCTTGGCAAGCACTGCTTGTTTTCTTAACTGCTGCCAACAAATCTGATTGGATGTTTTATCATCGTGGATTTTTTTTTTTTTTATGTCTAGGACACGTGCCTGTGTGTGTGGCACTATGTCACGTGTTTTATGATGTCACTGACTTTAACAAGTTTAAAAGAGGAGCTGAGATGTACAGGCAACCACCCACTGAGTTGAAATCAACAATCAGTACAATGAAGGTCATCCTGCTTTTTTCACTGTTCGGTCTGAGCTTCTGTCAGGGTAAGCACTATTAATCATTAAATAAGATTTATATTATATTAATAGAAAAATGTGGACACATTTTAAACTGTATTCTGGTAGTATTAAACTATGTATGTGTTTTACCTTCGCATTGTAGACTGTACACCAAAGACTCCTGCTAACCCAGACGCTGATAATTGTCTGATACTAGCAGTAAAGGTAAAGTGGTAATTAACGTGAAAATAAACAATTGTTTTTAGTTCTTTTTATTTGCTGAATTTGTCATCAAGACAAGGTAGAGCACACTATTTTTAATTTAGTTCAATAGGAATCTGGGTAATGCATTGTATGGGTAAGTGACTTTCAGTACAACTGCTCAAACACTAAATCATACTGTTATGTCACCCCTAATTTTATTTTAATATTGGAATGTAGAATGGATTATGGAGCCCAGTTATACCATGGTATAGAACTATTCTTGGTTAAATTTGCATTTTGCTTGATTTTGTTAAACAATCTTACATCTTGTATTACATTTTTGTCATCTACAGATATATTGTATCTTTAATTTTAACTTGTCATGCTGAGTTTTATAATACAAAGTCTGAATTAAAGGAATAGAGAGGGTGTTCACTTAGAAAAGTGAATAAGGAAAAATTGTGTTTATGTTTAGTACACGCAATATATAACTAAGTGTGATTGCATGATTGAAGTGAACATAGCGCCACTGTTTTACTAAGCTTCACCTTGCTAAGTAAACCGTCTCTATTCCTTTTGTAAGTCAGCTCTATTCATTTCATAAGTTCCTCTTGAATAATAAACTGCCATTACCCTGTACTATTACAATGCATTTCTTTATTAATAGTGTTGGATGTATTAATCTCTAACATATGTCATTCATTTTCAGGAGCTTTCGGAGTTTCCTCCTGCTTTAGGCAAATTCGCTTGTGCATACAGTCGATTTCAGGTACATTTTATTGTGCTGTAACAAAGTGTTACAAAATAACCCTATCTTATGCACTGTTTATAAAGAGCCAACATACAAAAATAATGTCTGTGGAGCATCTCATTTATCCAGGCCATGGTATACCTAGTCATAGTTAGTCACATTCACCTCTAGTTACCTTCTACTAGGTATAAAATAATTAGAATATTTTCTCATGAAGCAGTTTCTGTAAAACATTGGAGAGAGCTGAAAATAAGTGAAGCTGAGATGTGAGTTATGTGAAGGAGATGTTATTCTTGGTAAATCGGATATTACTAATTCTAAAAAATAATAATTTCACCATCCTCAGCTCACTTGAGATTATTCTATTAACAGCAAGACAGTAAACAAAATCATTAAAAAAAAAAAAAAAAAAAAAGGAAAAAAATAAAGATATATCTAAATAAGCACATAATGTGTTCATATCTCATAGTTTTTGTAATATAATATACTCATTGCACTTTGTTTGATCTTTACTTTATTGCTGTTTGTGTACCAATGGGGAGATTTCCATTTAATTTCTGTCCTGGAGGTGCAACAGGAAGTGAGAGGAAATCTCTATAAAATAGGGGAAATTTTCTTCTTAGAAGAGTTGTTGTAGAAACAGGTGTCCCAACATGTCAACATGTCAACTTTTAATCTCAACTCCTTTCCTGGCGACAACTGTAACATTTTGCATTATTTTATGTTCTGCGACAACGGTCATCAGGACAAACAGGGAAGGTGAAACTTTTGATCAGGGACACAATGATAAAAGATATATACAGTCTAATGAGAGCACCAAACAAACAGCCAAAGCTTTTATTAATAAAACTGGTTCATAGCCAAAAAAAAGCCAATGCATTTTAGGGGTCAGACAGAATCCCCCATCATCAGGTCCTTTACTGCTCTTTTTAACACTGGGATAACTTACCCTTTAAAGCTGATTCAAGCAGAAAACCACAGATTTGTCTGATGTCTTTGTCCATGAACAACTTGACCTCTGGAAGGTTTTACCACCTTCATGACCAGGGCATTTTTTGCTATTCAGCACTGTGCTACTTCAACTGGCAATTCTTGGTCATGCAACACTGTACCCAAATTAAATGTATATATATTTCTTTTCCCACACACGTTGTGCTTTCTTTTGGTGGTATTTAATCATAACTGGGTTTTTAGGTTTTCGCTATATAAACAAACAAATATTAAAAATTTTGAAGAAAAACCCACAATTTTCTTAGTTTTTAAAAAAATAAATAAATCTTTCTTCATAAATGTAGGCCAACATGTCTGCTAAAATGCCAGGACAGTACAAATATCCCCTAAATGGCTCCTTTTGGGAAGTAGACAGTCCAAGGTATTTAGTAAGAGGCATGGCAAGTTTTTTGCAGTTTTAATTTTTTGTCACAATTTTCTGGAAAAAGAAGAAATTAAATAAAATTTGTTTTTTTTTTCCAAGATTTTTTTTAACATACTGTCACCATTGCAGTACAGTGTTATCCAATGTTTGGTGTGGCAGTACTCTGGGATACTGACTGCTAGCAGTATTAAAAAAAAAAAAAAATTTTTAATCAATTTTTTTCTTTTTTAATTTAATATAACTTCTTTCTTTTTTTAAATACCGTTATCAGAGTAGTTCAGTGTCACCATAGTGGAAGTGAAGGGATTTTGTTTTTACAATGTGATTGCTTGTTAAATTTTATAGTTATTACCACCATCCTTTGATTGTGTATATATGTTTCTTGAACAACTGCTTATGATGCTGAACCCAAAGGTTCTCTCAAATATGCTAATTTACTATTTCAAAATCTATGATTTATTACATGATAGACCGCCATGCTATTATGGTGTGTTGTCTTAAGTAAAAGTTCTCCAGGACCCGTTTAAGAGTTTGTGTTTTGGACTGATACATAAAATTCTTAACCTTTAATACCATTTACAAAATACAGAAAATAATACAAAGAGCCAAGATGTTCAGAAGGTTGAGGTAAAAGGGAACAAATTGAAAAATAAAGGTCATGATGGTTTTAATGTTTGCAATTAATTTGCGCTGCTTGTTTTCTTAGGTGTCCATATAACAAGGTGCAATCTGGCTTTTACACATCATGTCTATTCACCGCGTATACATCTCTCAGAGGGGAGCGTGTTTATTAACAATTGTTAAAAGTGAATGGAATACGCAGTGAATCGTCGCAATGTGTATTAGAAGTCAGGGGAAAATTTTCTTCAGTAAAATAATCAGGGAAAGCAGGAAAAATAACAATTAAAAATAAAACTGATTGTTAATTAAAGATGTATTGGGCTGGGAATATCCAGGAATGTGATTTTATTCATATTAAGACATTCCTGTGACACTTGTAACTGGATGTATTTATGGCTTTACAAATACACTCTGGTACAATTGTCAAAGGAATGTCCTCATATAAAAAAAAAACACAATTATTCATGCATGGTCCTTCTCCAATAGGACTTTTATTATTGTTATTTTTAATGTCCACATACAGGACGGGAATATACTGAGGTCTTGTATGAGAATATACCCACACTAGATCCCAGGGAATATAAAGGACATGATGCCCTAAGCACTAGGACTTTTTTTAGGGGGTAAAAGTCCCCAAATTTTTATAAGCCATAGGGGGCACGTGAGATATTTCTCCCTAAAAAAACGCCATATATACGAGGGTTCTTCTGTATATATACACACACATACATTATGTTACCAAAAGTTTTGGGGTGCCTGCCTTTACACACACATGAATTTTAATGGCATCCCAGTCTTAGTCTGTAGGGATCAATATTGAGTTGGCTCACCTTTTGCAGCTTTAACAGCTTCAACTCTTCTGGGAAGACTGTGCACAAGGTTTAGGAGTGTGTCTATGGTAATGTTTGACCATTCTTCCAAAAGCGCATTTGTGAGGTCAGGCATTGATGTTGGAGAGAAGGCCTGGCTCGCAGTTTGTGCTCTAGTTCATCCCAAAGGTGTTCTATTGGGTTGTTGTCAGGACTCTGTTCAGGCCAGTCAAGATCCTCCACCCCAAAACTCGCTCATCTGTGTCTTTATGGACCTTGCTTTGTTCATTGGTTAGGAACATGAAATTGGCCAAAATGCCTTGGTATGCTGATGCCTTAAGAGTTCCTTCACAGGACCTAAAGGGCTAAGCCCAACCCTGAAAACCAGCCTCACATCATAATCCCCCCTCCACCAAATGATTTGGACCAGTGCACAAAGCAAGGTCCATAAAGACATGGATGAGCGAGTTTGTGGTGCAGGAACTTGATTGGCCTACACAGAGTCCAGACCTCAACCCAACAGAAGACCTTTGGGATGAATTAGAGCACAAACTGCGAGCAAGGCCTTCTCTCCAACATCAGTGCCTGACCTCACAAATGCGCTTTTGGAAGAATGGTCAAACATTCCCATAGACACACTCCTAAACCTTGTGCACAGTCTTCCCAGAAGAGTTGAAGCTGTTTTAGCTGCAAAAGGTGCACTGGGACTCTGTGCAGGCCAATCAAGTTCCTGCACCACAAACTCGCTCATCCATGTCTTTATGGACCTTGCTTTGTGCACTGGTCCAAATCATTTGGTGGAGGGGGGATTATGATGTGAGGTTGGTTTTCAGGGTTGGGCTTAGCCCCTTAAGTCCTGTGAAGGGAACTCTTAAGGCATCAGCATACCAAGGCATTTTGGCCAATTTCATGTTCCTAACCAGTGCACAAATGAAGGTCCATAAAGACATGGATGAGCGAGTTTGAGGTGGAGGATCTTGACTGGCCTGCACAGAGTCCTGACAACAACGCAATAGAACACCTTTAGTGAATTTGAGTGGAGACTGTGAGCCAGGCCTTCTCTCCAACATTCAATGCCTGACCTCACAAATGCATATCTGGAAGAATGGTCAAACATTCCCAGGGACATACTCCTAAACCTTGTGGACAGCCTTCCCAGAAGAGTTGAAGCTTTTAAAGCTGCAAAGTGTGGGCTGACTCAACATTAAACCCTATGGACTAAGACTGGGATGCCATTAAAGCTCATGTGGGTGTAAAGGCAGGCGCCCCAATACTTTCTGTAATACAATGTATGTGTATATATACATACAACCTGAATGATTTTACTGGGGCTGCCAAGCAGTGACATTCATCTGCTTCCTCATCACATTGTGACTGTTTATCTCTTCTCTTTCCCTGCTATTACCATCTCTGAGGTGGAGAAAGAGGGAGGGAGATCATTTCTCTCATTTTGCTGCAGTGGGAGACAGAACAACGTCTCCACTCCTCATCACAGCCACCTAAACCGCTGTACAGTGGAGATAAGTGATAGTCACTATCGCTGCATATATTGATTTCATAAATGAACAATTTAATCACCGCCAGCAGATCTGATTAGGTGTTCTGAAAGCATTTTGGTGTCTAGGACACTTTTTTTTTAAGTTGAATTTGCCATGGCACTTTTCATTAAAGTGTTATTGGTTTGCTTAGATTGCTTTAAGAGATCTGCTTTTAATAGGGCAGTTACAATAACTGTAACCTTCTCTAAAATAATCTTTCTATCTAACAAAATACATTTTATACAAAACATTTGCTGTGTATTATATGATTAATGCATTCACTTTCCTTTTATTAAGTTTGACTTTTTATTTTCTAGGAGGATCAAAACAAAGAGAATTATGAAGTTGCATTGAAAGAACTTATTGCTATACTGGTATGAAGTACTAATTTAAAGATATTATGTACAGATTAGCTGTTCAATAATATATATTTTTTTATTTCTATGGCCACAATGAACATAGAAAACTATTTACTAAAGCCTATTCAGTAAAAGAAAACGTGCAAATCTATTTTAAAATGAATAAGTGCAAGTACCTAAATTTGACTTTGTATAAATCTCTTGTAATTCCCTGATAACTCAGAGGGTAACCCATCTGGGAGAGAGGGTCAGCAGTATGTAGAGTGGTGGAGGATTTGGATACTGTCTCTGACTATGCCATTTTGTCAGCGGAAGCCTACACGCCGGTGCAATAAGGGTAACCTTTGCCAGAGGCGCACCCATCAATGCCCAGGACCAGTACCAGTGCCAGGAGAAGTGCCATGATGAGGAAAGTCTAACCTTTTGGCAGTCTCCAGACTCAGAGATGAGCGGACACTGCAAGTAGTATAAAGCCATATTTCTCTCTTCCAATAGCTGTCCCAATGCTATAATCTCAGTGCATTACATGTGTTGCAGTTGGGGTGGAGCCAAACCATGCCATTCCACCAGCCAGCATACCTCCACTACCTCACTCCCAGTTATGGAATGAAATCCCGCCGGACACATAGTGCAGGTTTCATGTGTGTCCTGTAATAACTCCTTCTGTACCGTACCTACTGGTCAGGATAGGGACCCCTGTAATGCTGGTCTGCTCCAGGTTGCTATGGGAGATGGGCCTGCTATGCTATGGGAGATGGACTGCTAGGGAGAGAGCTGGACTGGTGCCCTCTCATGACCAGAGGAAGCCACTCCTTACCAAAGTGCCACACCTTGACTGGTTGCTTGTAATTTTGTGAATTTACTTAGTTACCCTTAGTAGGGATGGGAGAACGGTTCGTCCCGAGCATGAGTTTGGGGCCGAACATTTGCCTGTTCCGCCATTTGCCAAACATACAAATTTTCAGGGTGTTCGCCCCGATGAACACCCTGCAATGCTACGCTCTGATTGGGTAAAGCCTTGCCCAATCAGGGCGTAGTATAAGCTGGCTTTTAAGGAGTGGGGCCGGGAACATGGCCGCGGCATCCTTAACAACTGATGAGTCATCAGCTGTCAATGGGTCAAATCACATTTAAAATGACTCGCGGTTACAATTGTCGGATGCCGGCTATTAAAAATGTAAAGAAAAAAATGGCGTAGTTTAACCCCGACCCCCCCCCCCCCCCAAGTCCATGCCAAATTAAAAAAAAAAACAGCGTTCCCCCCCAAAATCCATACCAGACCTTTATCCATGCACGCAGCCTGGCAGGTCAGGAAAGGGGAGGGGACAAGCGAGCAGCCCCCTCCTTAACCATACCAAGTCACATGCTCTCAACATGGGGGGCAGTGCTCTGGGGCAGGGGGCTCTTCCCAACAACCCTGAGCTGTGGTTGTCGGGGTCTGCGGGTGGGGGGCGTATCAGAATATGGAAGTCCCCTTTAACATGGGGGCCCCATGTTAAAACCCAATACCACTTTTATGGCCAATTACTTGCATATAAGACCTCAAAATAGGCATTTTTGATTTTTCCTGTTCGGCTCCCTTAGATTTCAATAGGGTTTGCCGTTTGGGTTAGAACTTTTCCTTGAGCCTGGTCTGAAGTTATTCATAAAAGGGTGGATATTTGGGATGGTATATAAAAAGAACCTGGGCCTATAATAGCCCTAGGGGGTATGAATTTCACAGTACTACAATGAGTAAGCTGCACTCTAATAACAAGGTTGTTACTAAGGGATAGGGATGGTCCGTACATGGGGGGGGGGGTATGAATTTCACAGTACTACAATGAGTAAGCTGCGCTCTAATAACAAGGTTGTTACTAAGGGATGGGGGGGGGGGGGGTACGGCCCATCCCTAACCCTTGGAAACAACCTTGTTCAACCTGTTCAATCATCTGTCTGTCCTCCATTTGTTTTCATTTATAGAAGCTCTAATAAGTCTTCTGTGAATGGCAGAGCTATGGTGAGCATAGTTGAGCCTGTGACAGCCCCTTAATTGTATTAACCCCTACTGTGCTAGAAGGTTACAGGGGTGGGGTTGAGTGGGGCAGGATGAAGAAAAAGGAATCAGCACAAGGTGCACATCCTACTATCTGTAAGTTATGTCCTTTGTGCTGATTTATCTGTTTTTGATGTTGGTTGCCCTCAGCTTTAATGCTACAGCTCATAGACATGGAAAAAGATACTACCCAAATCACAAACAGGAATAGAATTCCCTCATCTACCATTTTCATTTAGGTATTTTATTATTACTAATATTATTATTATGTCTCATAATGTACTTCATACTTTCTTTGCAGAAGTGTACAGGCTGCCATGCTGATAACCTTCTTGGCGAGGGTCACGATTTTGTAAGTCTCTCTCCATCTACCTACATTTTTTAAATCTAATTTTGATATAATATAATTTTTGATATGATATATGCAATGTGATTTAACCAATAATGCACAAGGCAACATTTTCATTTTATTTTCAAATGCTTCTCCACATTATTTGGCATTCAATGTGAGCATATTTTGCTCTGTGAAAAACATCAACCCTTGTAAACCAGTTCAATGACCAATGAAGATGCACAAAGAGCAGTAATTGTGCTAACCAATCACATTGAATTGAATTACAGCATTCAGAGCAAACAAATGTGACTACTGGGCAACACATTTGATTAATGACAGAAATTAAATAACTTCTGATTATCTCCATGGTTAGACATAAATATACAAACACAGTAGTGTACATATATGTATGTGTAACTATCTATCTATCTATCTATCTATCTATCTATCTATCTATCTATCTATATATATATATATATATATATATATATATATATATATATATATATATATATATAGAGAGAGAGAGAGAGAGAGAGAGAGAGAGAGAGAGATAATACTTTCATATATATTAAATACTCCATGATATCTGTTCTGCAACACATCGAGTGATTTATTTAAATATTTGCAAAATCCACAAACTTCGTATGTGATAAATCCATGCAATCTCTTGAACTGTCACGGTCTTTGATCAGGTAAAGTATGTATAAAACTGAAACAGACCATTTCCTTTTAAATATTAATTGCAGCCGGAAGCACATAACGCCTGTACACACATCCCTCTGCTACTTTGTATCAAAGAACCGCTCTTATAGAGCAACAAGAATGAAGAGTTTGACAGGTGATAAGGAAATATCTCACCTCCTTACCATATGTTTTAACCTCCTAAATGCCACCCACTGTGCTGCAACCATGTGTATTACATGTGGCTGTGGAGCAATTGTAGACTGGCTCCATTCACTTGAATACATCACGTTCAGTAGGCAGTAGTGCCCACCAAACGTGACAGTGGGTATAATTCCTGCCATGGCCGTGAAGCAAAGCATTGCTGCTGTAGAATGTATAAACCTGCAGTTGCTGTCTTTTTAGGTAAAGGGGAAGCAGTTGGGGGGCAGTAAAGCCACGGCTCAAATGTGGGTTTTTTCTGTTTCCCAACTTCCAGTGTGTATGAGCCCGAAAACATGACATTTATGTAGACAAAGGAGGTGGCGGCACTTCCAGCAATAAAAATTCATGCTTATTGAAAAATCATTAAAAACAAGGATGAGACATACACAAACAGCTCTAGGATAAACAGAAAACGTGTTGCACACTCCTGCGCTTAATCATTTCATAATGATTTTTCAATAAACATGGATTATTAATTCTTGAAGTGCCGCCACCTCCTTTGTCTACAAGGTATCCTTGGTCGCGGACCAGGCAGGCACCCGGCACCTCACAGCAGTACGGAATTCTGCTTGGTGATCTTTAGGAGCGGTGCACCCCTTCTGCTTTCTATGACATTTATATATTATATACAATAAACTGGAAACAAATGATCTTGGTGTTTATACTCTATTCTCCATTCACAGTACTACCTGTAAAAAAGATAAATAAAGTAAATACTGATAAATCTCACAAGAAAAGGAATAAATCCAAGTCGTCATTTAACCCTTTGGGTTGTATAGTGTCCAGTTCAGCTATCTATTTAACCTCTCTGCACTTTAACTGCATTCCCTGTTGGCACCCCTCTGGGATCTAGGAACATGATCAATGATTATAAATCTAAGCTAGGAGATGGAATGTCTGCATAGAAAAATGTTTGGGAACAGGAAGCTCTGGCTAATCTGCCCCCTTGAGGATTTATGTTGTGATATTCTATCTTTCATCCTCTGTGTCATCTCCCTGATATGGTGCGAACCATATCATTTGACACAGTCCTGACCTCAGTATCTGAGGAAAGGGATTTAGGAGTAATTATTTCAGAAGACTTAAAGGTGGGAAGACAATGTAATAGAGCAGCACGAAATGCCAGCTGAATGCTTGGATGTATAGGGAGAGGTATAAGCAGTAGAAAGAGAGAAGTGCTTATGCCGCTGTACAGAACACTGGTGAGACCTCACTTGGAGTATTGTGCGCAGTACTGGAGGCCATATCTCCAGAAGGATATAGATACTCTAGAGAGAGTTCAGAGAAGAGCTACTAAACTAGTACATGGATTGCAGGAAAAAACTTACCAGGAAAGGTTAAAGGACCTTAACATGTATAGCTTGGAAGAAAGAAGAGACAGAGGGGATATGATAGAAACTTTTAAATACATAAAGGGAATCAACTCGGTAAAGGAGGAGAGCATATTTAAAAGAAAAAAAACTACCACAAGAGGACACCGTTTTAAATTAGAGGGGCAAAGGTTTAAAAGTAATATGAGGAAGTATTACTTTACTGAGAGAGTAGTGGATGCATGGAATAACCTTCCTGCAGAAGTGGTAGCTGCAAATACAGTGAAGGAGTTTAAGCATGCATGGGATAGGCATAAGGCTATCCTTCATATAAGATAGGGCCAGGGACTATTCATAGGATTCAGATATATTGGGCAGACTAGATGGGCCAAATGGTTCTTATCTGCCGACACATTCTATGTTTCTATGTAAACTACAAAAGGGCTCTGACATGCATTGTACCCTTTGATGTTTATGTCTATATTTCTTCCTGTGTGTAAAAGATGAACCTTTAATCATGTAGAACAATGTACACAGGACAAACATGGAAAAGGTCCACTTTGTTTAGATCCTAAAAAGGTCAAAGCCTGTAGTTGAGGGAGAAACATATCTGCCCTAACTATAGTGTCCTATATGATTTTTAATTCATTCCCTATAAGAGCGCTTCTCTGATACAAGGTAGTAGAAGGATGTGTGCACAGGTGTTCCATGTTTCTGGCTGCAATTAACATATAAGATGGAGATGATCTGTTTCAGTTTTATACATACTTTACCTGAGGAAGGATTGTGAGCGGCTCACAACTGTTATACAGATTGCATGGATTTTTCACATGTGAAGTTTGTGGATGTTGCAAACATTTGAATTTATCACCTCAGGTGCTGCAGAACAAGTATCGTAAAATATCTACATATGGGAGCAGATGGTATACCTCATGTAATGTGTGCGCTCATGAGGACTTGATTGGAGGTGGGAGTTCCCAGCAATATATATATATATATATATATATATATATATATATATATATAATATACACACACACACAGACATAACTATATAGTTATATATGATATAAACTATTCCATTCTCACATACATATACAGGATATCAGAAGTTGCAAGCTTTCAAAAACAGTAAATGTCCACATGCTGAAAATATAAAGACATATATAAAGTATGTGTGCCCATGATCATTAAACATCAAAGCTCTTAATGCTGAAACCTCTTAATGCTTGGGACCTCTTACTATGAATAATGTAGATGTGGTCACTTTGTAATCTCATAATGTAAAAGTAATGTATTCAATAATCTAAAAAGCAAAAAAATTGCAACACGCAAAACATAAATGAGCACTGACCACACCCACAATTACAATGCCCAAAATGTTTTTATTTATTTATTTTTAAATATGGGTTAATTTTACAGAAATTTTAACTGTTTGTCATTTGTAGTCTGTAAAGCTGCACCTTAGAGGTATTAAGTGAGATATTTGACATGCATGCATACACAATTCTGTTGCATTGTGTTTTTAGGATGAACTTTTGAAAGGGGTTGGAGAAACTGGAAGCGAAGCTGGTGAGGCTCTTGTAAAGGTTTTGGTAAGTTTTCTTGTTTCCTCGCTTCATTTCTGTTTGTACGTATCAGCTGGTCAGAGATACTGAGGCTGATTGAGAATGTTCACACATTAAATTGTTGAATATTCACTTCAATTACCCATTAATGTGCAGATGAAAAAAAATGATCCGGAAGTTGCTTTTTTCATGAATAGATAATTGAAGTCAATCTTTATACAATTTATAGTGTGGACATTCTCAGTTCCTTTAGTAAATCATCCTCAGTGAATCAGGCCAAGGTGGAGTCAGATGAGTGCTTGCTGCAGGACTAATTTGCACATCGTCATTTCTGTATCAAATAAGCCAATTGGTCTATAAAGTAAGAGCTACTTATTCTTCAGGGACATTTCTGAAAAAAATTAAATTTTATTAGAATAGACATAATTAAAAAAACAAAACAAAAACGGAAAAAACAGTCAGTTCTATGGATGTCTTAAAGTGTTACTAAACCCAGAATCCTGTAAAATGTTACTAAACCCAGGATCCTGCATTCACTGTATCTGGTCTCCCATAGTGCACAGAACATGGAAATGCAATTATTATGTTAAATATAAACAGATAATAACTTTTCTCATCAGCAGTATATAGCAGCCTTGTGACTTGTATCAGTTCCTAGTAAAGCTTGTAGGAGGAGTTTTCATTTCCCCCTGATCCTCTGTCTGGAAATGTCTGGACAGTGCTGATTGGCTCTGTACTGATCACATGCACTCTCCCAAGAAAAAAAAAACTCTCTAGCAATACACATCAAACTGAGCATGTGCAGCCTGTCCCCGACTCTGTAAATATCAGGTTATGAAAGTGAAAGAAGAGAAGGATTAGAGAGACAGGATCAAACAGCCTTTATACATAATGCAGAGGATTAACCCCTTAGGTTCCACAGTGAGTATAGCAAGCATATACAGACTGAATTTATTGTTGTGGGTTTAGTACCAATTTAAGCCTAGTACACACTATCAGTTTTTTTTTCCATTCAACCCAGTGGGCTGAACGAAAAACAAAAACAGAATAGTTCGGGAGGAGATCCTGTACTAAGAATGCGATATTAGTACAGTGATCTCCCCATTGAGCTATTGTGTTCTGACAGGGGGATTGGCCCCCAGTAGAACACACCGGTCAAGAGCGCTGATCAGATGACAATTGGCAGACCTTTTTCGGCCATGCCCCTTCGACAGAAGATGGATGTTTGCCCCGACTTCTGTTGGACCGGCTGCCGTACACACGAGCTGAATGTCGGCTGGTTTTTGTGTGTGTACGGGCCCTAAGGGAGCAAAATGAAAATGTATGAAATGAAAAACATAAATGACATCAATCTCAAAACATTTAGTGGCATTTTTATGAAGTAATGAAGGTGGCATTCACTGAAAATTCACTGGTGGTGAATAGTTTACTGCATATTAAAACAAATTCACTAGGAATATTCACCTGCAGTGAATTATTGTTTGATGTCATATTCACTGCTTTAAAAATATGTCCTTCAGTATATGAGCCGTTACTCCCAAAAGGATAAAACACAGCAAAATATCACTTGCCAAAGACAGCTTGCTCACCGGACCTGCAAGGAAGCAAAGAGCGGAGTAATACATTTATCAATAGGTCCCAGAGTGCCACAGTCCTAGGAATAGGAGAAGGTGAAAAGGGGATTTTAAATAAAGATTTCTGGTAGATTTCTTTCTACTATAGTAAAAGCTAATTCTTTGTTTCCTAAAGGAATATAGACTCACAACTTAACTTAGCTATAAGGAAGTAATTTTCACTTTAATCATCCAATCACATGCGGGTAAAAATCCTATCGGTTTATTTCCATTGCACATGAATGGGCATCCAAAGTGAACAAAGCTTCATCTAGTTTGCTAAGGCTAACCAATACATCACTTGATGTATCTCATTCAGCCGCATAGGCTGTAATAGAGAAATCCATCTATTCCTCCATCCAAGCTGAACACCATGGATGAGGGAATCTTCATTGCTGGCTATTGAATTCAGCAGTTATGAGGCTGCCCGAATACCCAAAGAGTGACTGCATCTAATAGGGTGCAGACACTGCTGGGCTGATCATTTTCTACTTGACTTAGTTAAATTTTAGATTGACTTTTGTTGAGCTGGGTGGTACTTACAAGGCCACCCATGGCTTGAATTTTAGTCACTTCAGCAGGAATCATCTGAAACATCACTGGGGGACCCAAGAAGAGGAGGATTGGGGCTGTTCTGTGCAAAACCATTGCACAGAGCCGGTAAATATGCCATGTTTGTTGTTTTATTTTAAACAAATTTAACCTTTACAACCACTTTAAGCGAAGTCAACATTTAATTTGCTATGTAAACAGTCTCTATTCCATTAGTAAATCAAGCCCCTCAGTTTTCTTCGTCTTCCAATATAAAGAGAACCTGTCTGAAGAAAGTAAGATAATAAAGCTGAGACTGATGAGAAAGAGCCTTGACATACACTTGGAAAGCTGGACAAATGGATGATTGGGGTACAAATTATCTTTTTTGGGCTTTTGTTTTTTAGAACTCACTGGGACTAGATGAAGCCACGTTGAAGGCTGTTTGTGCATTGGTAAGTTTAAATCTGTATATTGACAACATCTTATATTGTTTACTATGTTAAATATCATAATATTTTTCAATGCATTACTGAGTAAATAATATTTGTTAGGCAAGTAACAGGGGACTTTTTATAAAATGTAGTACATTATTGCATTGAAATATGGTGTACGTTCATGAATCAGAGAATTATTTTCTCAGTTCACTTCTCGGCAGTTTTCAGTGGAAAATGATCTCCTGTTTATGAAGCGGAGAACTTCATTTCCCACAGGGAGAAGTTTTTCCTCTGAAAATGGCCAAGATCCATGTAAAAGAGGGCGGGCTGCCTGTAATCTTGTGAGACCCAAGCCTATTCTGACACTTCACATGTAAAAATCTATTTTTTTTGCTAGAAAAATTACTTGGAATCTTCAAACATTATATATTTTTTTAGCAGAGACACTATAGAATGTGTGTTGTAATTTTTTTATGTCACACAATATTTGCGCAGCAGCTTTTCAAATGCAATTTTTTTGGAAAAAAAAAAACACATTCATGAATAAAAAACAAAAAACAAAACAATAAAGTTAGCCCAATTTTTTTGTATAATGTGAAAGATGATGTTACGTCGAGTAAATAGATACCTAACATGTCACACATTAAAATTGTGCCTGCCTGTGGAATAGCGGAAAACTACGGTGCCTAAAATTCCCCTTAGGTGACGCTTTAAACGCCAGTTTAGAGTGGCACATAAGGTTTGGGTTATAATTATTGCTCTCACTCTGACGTTCGCAACAATACCTCACTTGTGTGGTACGATCACTGTTTACATATGCGTGCGGGAGTCACGTATGTGTTCGCCTTTGCACATCCGCACGAAGGGACGGGGGTGCTTTACATTTTTTTATTATTATTTATTTCTTTTATATAACATTTTTTTTTTTTTTTACACTTTTTTAAAAAAAAATCTCTCCTCTGGCCCCCAATGCAGCCAATCGGACTGAGATTGGCTGCTTCTCTGGCCGCTGGTGTCCAGGTAAACAAAGGGGCAGAACCGGAGGTGACGAATACTTGTCGCTCCCGGTTTCCAGGGTGACAAAGAGAGGGGAATGATGTCAGTTCCTCTCTCTTTGTCTCAGGCAGCCATGCGATGGGACGGAGAGCCCGGGAGAGGCGGTGGCAGCGGGAGGGTGTGGGACCCACTTCCGTCACACGCAGGACTGATCGAGTGGCTAATTAGCCAATCAGATTACTTCTGCTTTGTAAGGAATCACCGGCTGAAACTATCGGTACTGGGTTTATGCCTGTGGGTGCTGGCATCATCCCCGTATAACCACTGAAATCCAAGGACGTACAGGCACGTCCTTGGATGGGAAGTGATTAAGCAGTAGTAAATTACCACTGATGAGTACACAGGCATCCTCAGAGGAGACCCCCACCTCATATTAATAAAATAGTTAGTCCCCACACACAAAATATATATATATATATATATATATATATATATATATATATATATATATATATACACACAAATTTTATATATAAATATATATACTACACACCACATTTAAAAAAAAATATATATATATACATATATATATATATATATATATATATATATATGGCAGGGAGACATGTTTACTGTCTTCGGGGGTCTGATCGAGGAAGAAGGAAGTCAATAGTTTTCCCTATTCCCCCTCAGTTGTCCTCAGATTCTGTCTTCTCTCTCCGATGCTCCACCTCTGGGCTGGTGAATCTGGGAGTGTGAATTCCCAGATCGCCAGTGAAGTGCGGAGATCGCAGCTTCATAAACTGGCCGTTTCTGTGCCAGTCAATGACAGATTCTCTGTGTGTGGAGATGAACATGTTCTCCCCCGATCATCTCTGTTTCATAAATCAATAATGATCCGAGATGAGCTGTGATCATCAGGATCGCTGCTTACCTGGGTTTCATAAACGGATACCTATGTGTGACTATAACAAAAATGAGCAATTTATCTATTAGACCATCACAACCCTTTGAAGAAGAAATCAGCCACACTGCTCATGTAAAACTTATATAGTTGAATAAATACAACAATATGAGGAAGCAATATTGTAGCGGCCACCCCTATGGAAAGAGGAGTTGCGCCTCCAGAGATGTTCTCTTCCCCCTAGTGGGAGGGATGCTGTAGAGTAGAGCAGGAACCGCTCTTATAAGAGCTAGTGATTTAGCGATCCAAGCAGAAGAGTGAGAGAGCTAGTATAGCCTTCTCCCACAAACATGAGATGAGACTCTATGTTGAGGGTAGACAGGAACTATTTTTTGAACCCACTCACACACATTATATACACTATCAGGTCAGGTGAATCTGATTCCAATATCATATGCAGATTAAATTGTTTACAGAAATAGAATTAACCTGAACTAATTATCTAGCCATCTGGACAGAAACAATATGTGAGTTCATTAACAATTAACAATGGGACAGAAAGGCTTAACAGAATCCACATCACAACTCAATACACAGACAATAGGAAGAATCCGTCTCTGACATTGAAGTACAATACACATTATCAGAAGTGTAAACACAGAACCCCCAATAGATAACAGGTGAGTATCAGTATTAGCATATTCAATGATGTGTGGAAGACAGGTGGTTGAGCTGGTGATATTAGCAATCTGCTAGGGGTCCGACTGTTCGGTTGTTTGTTCGGTAGATGAATAAAGTGAACATAAAATGAAATAGAAGGCAATGTCCTGAGCTCATAGGAGAATGCAATTAGGGGGTTTACAATCCAGGGACAGGGTGATCCGTCACAAATATGTTTTCTCATATTGTATTAAATAAATAGTGTTTTACCTATGCATGTCTCTGTTTACTGTATTATATGAATATTTACATGATTTCTTTATGTAAAATTTGAAATACCTATATATACTAATTGGAAATATCATTCTGCAATAGGGGGAGAAACTTTTAAAATCAGAGTGCCTGAAGGCAGCTCTTGGGGTATGTATATATAATATCATCTGTAAATTAGAAATGGCAGAAATAATAGATTGTATAATGTCGCTTAGAATTACTGGATGCTATGGGACCAGAATCTGAACTTTTACATAGCATTTGGATTGGATATTTGTCTAATACTAAACCCACCCTAGGATTTTTACTGAAGAGACTTTTACAGATTTATCACAGAGGATTATGAACATTATAATACATCTTCATGCTATTCAAATCAAGATGAACCCCATGCAGATAGAACAAAAACTATTTGATCCAGGCATTCAGTAAATACAATTCATAAATGTTTTTTGACAGAGACAGCTAGAAAGTTAGTGACCAAACTGTTGAGAAAAATCAGGCCTACTAAGGTTGCCTTCATCACAAAACTTCATGAACACAATGACAAATCTCTTGGCAGGTGAAAAAGTATATAGATTTATCTGGAGCTTAGTTCTAAAGCATGCCATAAAGTAGTCAGAGAAATATTTGTAGATATAAACAGTTTTGCTATTGTTTCTGATTTTTCAATCAATGTTTGTCATGTGAATATAAGTTGTTATGTGAACTGCTGTATTTCATTTCAGACTGTTGCTCCGGGCGTATTAGCTGATCTGATAAAACTTTATTGTGAGGTAATATTATAAACTATCTCAAACTGCAATTTATTTTTTATTTTAAAAAAATGTATTTTTTTAATCCAAACTCATTAATAATATAACAATTTCAGCATAATTTATAGACTCATTTTCTTGCAGTAGTCCTTCTATCCCATTTTGTTCTCAAGTCCTTTGTGTATCGCTAAAACCCCTACTGCATTAAAAAAAAAATGAAATTCAATAGCTGAGGGAGTTGTCAAACCGGCTGAAAACAGCCAGGGCATGTGTAAAGCCCTGCAACATCAGCATAAAACTCTTTCCAATCAAATCCTCCGAAAATTAAGGATTCTGTCTGTTGAATGCTAATTCATAAAGTGCATCACATGTTATAAATAACAAAAAAAAAAAAATGTAAATTCATATATATGAAATAACATAAAACTGTCCCGCGTGCTGAAAATTGTTTGTGTCAACCGATATTAATAAATATCACTAAAAACTAGCGTATGCAAAACAAACATCAAAATCTATAAAAATACAACAGATCAGTCCGACTCCGGTGCTCATCAAGTAAAAGTGCTCTCATGCTTCAAGTAGAAATATTTCCGGGTGTATCACCCTCTGTGCTCATACCACGTTTGCCTCTAAATTTGACCCATAAGGGGTCTCAACACCGCTATCCTCCTTCCAGGATCCTCCTTTTCCTCTTTCACTTTAAATAAGTTGCAGCTAAAGGTAAAAGGTATGTGTTGATTTCTGCATTTCAGTAAGAACATGTGGTCCGGTTAGGGTTAACTGTAACATTGATTTGCTTTGTAAATCCAGCAAACAAAATAGAAATCTTATAATCAGTATTTTGAATGCCATAAGCACTGTGTTGGATAACATATTAATTTACATGTATTATTTTCTGTTTTAAAGTTAAAGGGAAGCGGTGCAACTGATGCTGCTGCTAAACTAGCAGAATTACTGGTAAGAACCTTTTGTAATGTAATTGCAAAGTATTGTAAAGAATGGAAACCAATTACCAATCATTTCCTAACTGATGGGAATACGTTGAAATCTGATTGCTAGGTGTAGATACATTTTGTACATCCAGTTTGCTCTACTTGAAATGTCCTCTTGAATAAGCCCACAGGGCTTGGCAACTATACACTGTTCACATGTATTCAATTCCAAACCTGCCATGGTAAATGACAACTGAAGAATAAAAGTTTTAATCCTGAACATTTGCTATAATATATTCCAAAAAGTCTTAAAACGCTTTGCTATAATGTAACAACCAATCATAAAGCATCCTGTCCATCCTGAAATTAGTAAAACCAGTTATAATTGGCTGCTATGTGTCCCTTCATGTTGGTAAAATATTACATTGAGTAAAATCAGTAGGGATTGGTGAGATGAACACTGTAGACAAAGAAAAGGCCATATTTTTATTGGGCAATATGAAGAGTAATGCTGGCCATACACTAGCAGAAAAATTGGTTGAAAATCTATAATGACAATCGTTCGCCCGATATTCTGATAGTTAGTGGATGACGAACGGTAATCTCTTTCAACTTTTTGGCCTTAAAAAATCGTTTGAGAAATTGGAAATATTTTTGCTGATCTAACGACAGTCTTGTGTTTTTTGGCTGCCTCGCTCGAGAACAATCGTGTGACTTTTCTTGCGCATGTGCCAAAACCTTTAACCCAGAAGGTAAACATATTACAGAATGAACATAATAATAGACATGTACGATCCACAAAAAAAACATTTTGTATAAACTGCATTTCATTTCCATGAACGTTCATTGCTAAACTCATCAAACAAGGGCACACAGCTAGCTTTTGCATAGAGTATATAATAACCAACCAAAATTCTGCAATAATAAACAAACTTCTGATTTCATGAAAACTAACGATAAAATGGTTAATTTATGATCATGGAACAAACGTTTATCTTTCGAAGTTTGATGGTTCCATGATGGTAGTATCTTTTGCCATTTCGATAAATCGTTCGATTTTATAAAACGCACACGCCCGATTTTTCTGCTAGTGTATGGCCAGCATAAGGCGAATTGTCAGCATTGCAGTGTAGTTTTGAAATACAAATAAAGGTGTAAGACTCCATTCACACTGATCCGACTTGTCAGGCGACTTGTCAGCCTGACAAGTCGCGGTCCTCACGCTCCCACTGTGTAGTACAGGAGCCGTTCTAATAGGAGCGACACAAGTCGCTCCGACTTAGAAAAAGGGTCCTGTACTACTTCGGGGCGACCTGGAGGCGACTTGCATAGACATTCATTTTATGAAGTCTGTGCAAGTCGCGCCGAAGTCACAGGTCGCCCCCAAAGTCGTGCAGATGTCGTGCCGCTGCAGTGTGAATGCGGTCTAATAGACAATGTTTACCAAACTTCTGAACAAGGTATATCTGCTGATGCATTGGACAGATTGTCTCTGCAGGTGGAACAGATCACTTTTTAGTAAGAGCCTCAAACTGCTGTCACTTCTTAAACATCAGTCCCCAAACCAATTTGGCAGACACCATGTCACCAATGTCATGAGGTTGAAATGTGACTGTTTGCCAGAGGGGGCCAAGAGTCCATATATTATAGTAACATGGATACTTTTCTGCAAGCTGCTGACATTTTATTTATATTTTAATGCTTTTCTGTTTTACCATACTTAGTTTTCTTTTGGACTGTGTCAAATGTGAGCTTAATTTATTTATATATATATATATATATGTATACACACATCATGTATGAAATCCCTTTTTACCTATTTTAAAACAGAAAAAACTTGGATGTGTCTTGGATGAGGAGCTTGGTCTGGAAAACGATCAAACACTGGTAAGAATGTTCTCCAAGGTGTTTTTAAATGAATGTTCATCCTTACAATTCCATTCTTGAAACCTCTCCAGCAGGTTCTGTTGCAATTAAACTATAGATTAAAAAAACTTAGGTATGTAAGCAATGGGCATTTTCTCAGGCTTTAGAAGTACTGCAATAACACAATTCAGCTTAAAGTGACTCTTAAAGTATAACTAACTGCAACAGTTTTTTTTGTCTGGTTTTTATTGCTGTCTGTGCCCCTGTCAGGTTTATTCCCCCTCTCTATTTGCTCTTTTTTATCATTCTTAATGAAAATGAAAGTAAAAGAAATTTCCAAATTTTGGGTTGACACCAGAACAGAAAAAGAGGGGAAGTCTTCCAATGGGGACGCTAGTTCTGGTGACACTCAGATTCCCTCACTTTGGAGAGATTTCTGCTCACTTCCTGTTTTGTCTATGGGACAGGAAGTGAAGGGAAATCTCCCCAATGGGACACATATTGAAAAAATACTGACAGAGGTTATAATCCTCACGCACTCTATCAAAAATGAAAAAAAATGTTGCCTTTAGTTCTACTTTAACCGCTTGCCGACCGCCCACAGTAATATTACTGTGGCAGAGCGGCTTGGCTGCGTCCAGTCACGTAGCACTATGTGACTGGAGTGCATGTATTTAGACACAGCGGGAGGTGGGCCGCGGGAGGAGAGGTGGTGATTGCCGCCTTCCTCCCGCGATCATCCGGGAAATGGAGAGAAGACCCACCTGCTTATGTAAACAAAGCAGGCGGATCTTCTGTGAGACAGGCAAGGACAGATCCCCCCCCCCCCCCATACACACACACACACACACACACACACACAGTTAGTAAGCACATAGGCTCACATTTAACCCCTTGATCACCCACAGGGTCAACCCCTTCCCTGCCAATGGCATTATTACAGTAACAGTACATATTTTTAGCACTGATTACTGTAGTAATGTCACTGGTACCCCCAAAAGTGTCAAAAATGCCAGTTAGGATTCCGATCTGTCCTCCGCAATGTTGCAGTCCCACTAAAAATCGCAGATCGCCGCCATTACTAGTAAAAAAAAAAAAAAAAACAATAACAATGACATAAATCTTTCCCATCGTTAGTAGACGGGATAACTTTTGCACAAAATATGCTTATTGCAATTTTTTTTGCCAAAAATATGTAGCAGAAAACGAATTGGCCTAAAATGTTAAAAAAAAAAATGTTTTTTTTTTATTATTTTTGGAATGTCCTATAGCAGAATGTGAAAAAAAATATATTTTTTTTTTTGCACAATTGTCGCTTTTTTTGTTTATAGGGCAAAAAATAAAAATCGTACAGGTGATCAAATACCACCAAAAGAAAGCTCTATTTGTGGGAAAAAAAGGACGTAAATTTTGTTTGGGTACAGCGTCGCACGACCGCTCAATTGACCGTTAAAGTAACGCAGTGCCGAATTGCGAAATAGAGCCTGGTCAGGAAGGGGATAAAACCTTCCGGGGCTAAAGTAGTTAACCAAATGCTGCTTAAAGAGATCTGTGCTTGCAAGGAAGAAAACTAATTACTTACCTTTCCTGCTGCCCATAAACACCGAACATTGCTCCTCTGCAGGGAAATCCCGGGGTGAAGTTCCTTCTTAAAAAGAAACTTCTGGGAGTGTCCATTTCCTGTAACCTCAACTGCACTTAGTGATCCTCCCACCATCCCCCTCATCATTACTGTATCATGTACTGCACCCCTTGACAAGTATATATTGATCATTGGTATCCTTTGTGTATAAATCTTTACAAACAATAAATCGAGTTTTTAGAAATATAAGGTAAGATCTGTTTTATATATGACTTAATTTGCTAAAACATTGGGCTGGTAGTAATGGATTATTTTTTTACAAGCGGGTGTATCCCCTGACAATGCTTGAAGTATCTCTTGGGGTACATATGGAACTGGTTGATAAGCTGTGCTCTATACTGTGGAAATCACATTTTTAGATTATTCTAAAGAGCCAGGATGAGATTTATACTTCCTGCCACCCTAAGCCAACTATCTTGTGCCCACCTACTGCAAATGACTGACTAACCTTAGCATTATACCAACAAGACCTGACCCTATAGATGCACAAGTCACACTGAGGCTAGTAGTGGAGAAGATGAACAAGACATATTCCCACACAGTACACCTAAAACTGATGATTAGAAGATGGGGAAAATGCTCACCCTGCTCTGCTAGAAGTTCAGTTTTAGGTGTACAGGCTCAATGTGGTTGAATGGTAAGCACACAGTATGAGGTGTGACAATTTAATTCCCGGAATACCTGCGGCATAGCACTATGGTGGTGAGTCACACAACCATTCACACTCAAGCGTCTTCTTACATGTTCTAACTTGCACTCACCTGGGTTGCAGACCAATTGACTCAGTCTTTACAGAGTAGTAAAAGAAATAGTACATGTGCGCATTGCGCTGTTGGCAGAAAATAAGTGGCAGAAATCTGGAGCAGTGGATTAACAACAAATTTTGCATAGAAATTGGAAAAAATGCAAATGAAAATGTAACTCTGTTACAAAAGGTGAACATTCCACAAAGATATCAAGTGTTTTTGAATGGAATAGGCAGTTTAAAGAGGGTTTGGAAAATGTCCACAATGACACAAGAAGTGGGCAGCCAAACACACAAAGGACGGATGCAAATGTGGACAGAGTGAGAATCCTCGTACACTCAGATTGAAGATTGAGCATGCGAATGATGAAAGAAGAATTGAACATGAACAGAGAAACAGAGCAGCAGATTCCAATGGAGGATTTGGGAGTGAAAAAGATGTCTGTAATGATGGTGCCTCAAATCTTGACAGAAGATCAGAAAGAGTCTTCAAATTTAATCCAATCATTTGAAGAATGCCGAGCTGTAGGGTTATTTCTGGTCCATTCTCAGAAATTAAATTGTCACACCTTGTACACTATTATTCCATCAACCAAAAAGCTTGTACCTGTATGCAGGGCAGCAGTATGGAATCCTTTTATGAAACAATAGAATGTGTTATTGACAGCAAAATGATGTGTGGGTGTCTATGTGCTGACCCCGGAAGCATTGCTGTCCAAAGCCATGGTTTGTGGTGACTATGCAGAAAACAAGAGCTTTTGTAATCGATATAAGATAAAATGTAACAGTGAGCAATAGGCAAAGATTCAATGTATCCTATGAAAAATAAACACAAAAACAAAACAAGGAAGTAATGTGAACGTTTAGCAAATCTCTTATGGCAAGCAACATTAAAAAAGACCTAACTGCTCTCTCCAGCAGATTGTTAAAATTACAGTTTTCAGATGTCTCTGTAAATGACAGAACTGTCTTGTTCACTCTCCCTCCCCCTAGTACTTTTCAGTAGAGTAAAGGGAAATATCTTTACCTTCATTAGCAGGGGCTGACTGGCAACTTTCGGCCCAGGGGGCAAGTACAAACCAGAGGCCCATGGTGCAGCGACTCAGCCCTCTTCCCCCTCTTCCTGGCCTCCTCCTGACCCTCATTCCAGGCTGAAGCTCTGCTCCAGGTACTCTCTACTCACTGACCGAATCTGGGTTCCCAACCTGGCCACCAGGGGGGTTGGGGGGAGCTAGGACAGCTTGGTCGGGGCTGGCCAGAGGAGGGGATTCTCCAGTGGGGCATGGAACTGGACTCTGCTCAGACACAGTTTACACCATCCATGCTGGGGGGGAGGCCTGCACTCTTTCCCTGTCTTCATCCCACACTCAGTAGGTCAGCAGTGGGGACTTTTTACTTCTCTTCCCCAGGAATCTTTTAGGTCTGTGGCAGGAGCAGTGCAGCCTTTTTATGAGGCATCAGAGTGGCCCGGGGGGCAATTGCCCCCCTTCCTCCTGGCCCAGTCCTCCCATGTTCATTAGTCATTCTTTAACAAGCTTTCTTCTAATGTCACAGCAAGAATTATAAGTGTTAAAAGCACCAAGACAGAGGACCGTTGCACTAACAATGCCAAAGTCAATGCTGTAAAAAATTTCTCCAAAAAGAGCATAGCAATTATAAAACCAACTAAAATATAAAGCAAAGATGTAAAGCAATAAACATGTTAAATAATAATAATGTATTTGTATTAACCTCTAAAACAGTTTGTTTGTTTTATTTAAGGAAAATTTACTGGGATCAATTGGCAAGGAATTTCTTCAGGGACTGCTTGGAAACATACTCGGTCTTACTGGGGTAAAATGTTTTGTTGGTTTATGATTTAAATATGCATTCCTCATTCTGCTGTATACAGCTAATATTACACTGGGTGAACTGTATAGTGGGATTCAGAAAAGCAGCCAGGAATTGAAAAACACTTTTTTAAAATGAAATTTTCCACCTAACTACTTTACAGCTAAAGAAAAATAAAAACATGTAACCTCTTTATTATGTTGTTTACAACTGCAAAAATGTAACCGTATAAATACTTAAAACAATATTAATATTATTAAATAGCTTTACCACAGTGTGTTAATTATCTTTTCTTATCTTTATTATAGAAAGTTGATTTGGCTAACAATTTATTATGTACCGTGGTAAGTTTGAAATGCATTCCTTAGTAAATACAGCTTTGCATATGCTATCTTTCAAATAATATTATTTTGAGATTCTGCATTGGGTTTGGCTAAATCATATATAAAAGTATAATCATTTCTTTAAGTACAGTTTATGTACAGCAACAGTATATGAACAAAGACAAAGTTCACTCTAACAATCATAGCTTCATTGTTAATGAGGGTGAAAAAATATCTAACCTTTATGTTAACTATTACATTCCACTACACCTACACATAACTTCTCTGGTCTAAACCAAATTTTCTCCATAACTCTGTAGAAGTTATGGTTAAGTTAGAAGTTAAGTTGGACGTTAAGCTGTCAATAATTCTAATTTCTAAAGCTGTGCTATCTACTAATACACAAATATGCTGATCTCCTAAACCAGACTCCTCACAAGGGTTTATTGTCTGTGTCTGCCCTGCATTTGGGTCATGAAAAGAATACTGCCATGAAAATGACTATAGTGATAACAGCTAAGCGTTAAAGCTTAACTCCAGTTTCTCTCACTTTAAAATAGTTTGTTTGGATCAAGCAGGCCTAAGCAAACCATTGTAAAAATATAACTTAGCGTCAAGAAAAAATAATATTTAGTGAATCAATGTGTAAGCAATTTTCCACCAGCTGCAGTGCTGCTGTAAGCTTACTTGCAATATAACATGAACATGTATAGAAAAATACTCCATGTTTAGTGTTTGGTTGATAAAATATCAGCAATAGTCCATAACTGTGACAGCTTATAATGAATAGATAAAAAGTTCCGTAGTGCTGTGTTTTATAAAGTGCTCGTGCTCTTGTATTTTAAACAAACAGTGCTCTAAAACAGTGTTTTGGCTCAAAACAAGTGCCCCACATGGATGTACACTCACCCTGAAATCCAACCACCTATCTCTAGTGTGGTCTATTGCACTTGATGGGGAAATATCCCCTGGGTGGTTTCTGATTACTCCTCAGATATAAAGGGGGGGAGACAGATGACAGAGGGAAACCTCATAGCGTAAAACCGTATGATTTATTACAGAGAAGAGAAGGTAAAATTTGTACACTCACATTCTTAGGTACCTATATCCTGGCACCCATTGTATACAGCATGGGTATTTAGGCTGTCCTGGTAGGCATATGATGAGTTCCACGTATCACGGCTAGGCACGGTCTCTGGGAGTGGCATAGGCGGAAGTGTCGTTGTGATGATGCATTCAAGCCTTTAACGCGTTTCAACCGTTAAACAGGTTATCACCAGGAAGCTCTAATCAAACCATTAGCTTCACTAACAGATTCACTCGCTGTGTTCCAGCAGCAGTACAGGGACTTCCCATCCCACTCCCGGAACAAAATTGAGTTGGGATGAGTGCTGCTCATCTATTCACAGGAAGCTTTGTATTTTTTAAATGAATAGAAAGCTTTCTCTAATTGCCAGAGGTGGAGAGTAAGGCCAATGATGTAATGATCCCAACCAATCACAGGGAGCTTTGTACTCAATCAGAAAACACAAAGAAGTTCTCAGCCCAACTCAATTTTGTTCCAGGAGCTAGATGGGAAGTCCCTGTCCCGTTGCCCAAACACAGCACTGTATACTGCATGAATCTGATGCTACATACAGTTTATACAGGACTTTTAGCTGGCCCTTCTGTTAGCGAAGGTAATTTGTTTGAACCAACCTGATTTAAAGTGACAGAAGGCTAAAGTTTGGCTTTAATATACATAATGACAGCGTTCAATATAAAAATTCAGATTCATTTTATATTCATGTTTTATCACTTTATTGTCAATGACATGGGGCATATGTCAGTATCAGCAGGGGGTTTTGTGTGCACACACATCAAATCTTTTATATTTTTCTAAAAGATTGGCTAATATATTGCATTTGTGTGCCCTAAAATTAAATTGGGTTGCAAAGGTTAATTTTTTTCCTAAAATAAAAAAGTTGTTACTGTATACTTACCTGCTCTGTGCAATGGTTTTGCATATAGCAGACAAAACCTCCTCTTCTGGGGTCCCCCCGCCGGTTCTCTCAGCAACTAGCGATGCTGTGTACATCTATAGATACACAGAACAGCTTGGCCCGCTCCCCGCTCCCTCCTCACAGGGCTTCCGGTGCTACCTCTGAGTCCTGTGAGGAGAGAGAGATAGAGAGCAGCGCTGGATTAAGAATGGACTCAGGTAAGTATTTAGAGAGGGCTGGGGGCAGATGATCATGAAAGGCCCTTTACCTTAGAGCAGAGAATTCATTAAGGTAGAAAAATCTTTAGCGTTTACAACCACTTTAACTTTAGTGTATTTTTACAGAAAATTTGCATTTGATAAACCTTTGTGCTAATATTGAGTGACATAAAAAAAATTGGAACTACCAATATTTTATTCTCCAGGGTCTCTGTTTATAAAAAATATATACTCTTTGTGGGTTTTAACTAATCTTGAGGCCTAAAATGATTTGAATGTGTGCAAAAAAATGCAAAAACAGCTCTGGCCATGAATTAAATGAAACAATACCGATACCTATCAAATACAAAGTTTTTTTTAGCTCCTGCAGATTTGGTTCAGATTAGGCAAAATAAAACCCCTTGGGAAACGGTTGTTATTCCCACAGAGGAGGAAAAAAGTCTCTTGATGCACCAAGGGCAGTTGGATCAAATCCCTGGACCAAAATACTGCTCTACTGGCCTTAGTTTTAGGACTTTCGTAATTGCAAGAATATCATTCATCCCTTTTTTAACCACTTGCTGCCGGCCCACCGTCAAATGACGGTGGAGCGGTGCAGCTCTCGATCTGGGATGACGTCATATGATGGCCCCCCAGAACGGCCGCACTCGCGTACCCGCGGGGGCATGCACTGCGGCGACCGTGGCCCCGTCGTGTTCCTAGGACACGGCGCGACCCTGATCTTGAAAAAGAGCCAATGACTTGGCTCTTTACCCATGTGATCGACTGTGTCCAATCACAGCCGGTCACATGTAAATGAGGAAGTGCCGTTTACCGGCTCCCCTCTCCTCACACTGTGAGAATGTGTGGCGAGGAGAGCCGATCAGCGGCTCCTCCTCAAAGGGGAGTCTAGGAAAGGTAATTAGGGCAATGATTATCAGTGCCCTGATTACAGTAAAGTAAAAAAACAGTGCCCATCAGTGCCCACAATCAGTGTCCACAGTGCTCACAATCAGTGCTCACAATTAGTGCCCACAATCAGTGCCTATAGTGCTGCCAGTCAGTGTCCATCAGTGCCTGCTCATCCCTGCTGCCCATTAGTGTCCATCAATGCCCGTCAGTGCCGCCCATCAGTGCCACCCATCAGTGCCCATAAGTGCCGTCTGTCTGTGCCCAACAGTGCCGCCTATCAGTGCCCATCAGTGCCGCCTGTTTGTGCCCAACAGTGCTGCCTTTCAGTGCCCATTAGTGCCGCCTATCAGTGCTAATCAGTGCCGCCTATCAGTGCCACCTATCAGTGCTCATCAGTGCTGCCTATCAGTGCTCATCAGTGCGGCATATTATTACCTCCTCATAAGTGCCACCTCATCAGTGCCCATAAATGTCACCTCATCAGTGCCCATCAGTGCAGATTATCAGCGCCCATCAGTGCCGCCTCATCAGCGCACATCAGTGAAGGAGGAAAATTACTTATTTTCAAAATTTACTGACAGAAAATAAGAAAAACTTTTTTTTTCAAAATTTTCTGTCTTTTTTTTCTTTTAGTAATAACCAACTCTCATATCCCACCTGGACCTTTAGTTTACGTTTCTACAATGAGCTACTTGATCAAGTACCACTTGTCAATAGTACTCCATTACCTCCCCCTCCCCCCTCTTTTTTCCATGTCCTTCTCCTTCTTCTCTCCTTTCTACTCATCTTCTTTAATTCCTATCTTCGCTTCCTTCCCTGCCCCCTAGTGGCCTTCTTTGAGACAGGCATCAGTCTTTGGTCCTGTCTCATTTGAGGGAGGGTATCTAGTTTAGATACCCTCACTGTACCTCTTGAGTTCACTTAGATATTTAATGTTGTTGCACTAATTTTTGATTCAACATGACATGATGTTGTAATTTATGTACCTGTTGTACAGTTATACCAAAATGTCATACTGCCATTGTTAATACTGTACATGTTATTATAGCTGTTCAATAAAGCTTTTATTGAAAAAAAAAAAAATAAATAAATAACACAGCAGTGATTAAATATAACCAAAAGAAAGCTCTATTTGTATGAAAGAAATAATTTGAATTTAATATGGGTACAGTGTAGCATGACCGCGCAATTGTCATTCAAAGTGTGACAGCGCTGAAAGCAAAAAGGAAGGGGGTGAAAGGGCCCAGCATTGAAGTGGTTAAATTCCATTTTCCATGTCATTATTAATCATGCAGTAAAGCATTCCACAGCTTACACCCTTACTGTAAAGAAATTCTGTCTAAACTGATGGTAAAATCTCCTTTCCTCCATACACAGCAGATGTCCCCTCGTACTTTCTACAGTCCTTATAATAAAAAGGCAATTCACATTTTTTTTTTTTTTTTTTACTTTTATAATATTTAAATGTTTTATTTAAATTACTTCTAAATTTTTTTTCATACCAATATACTCAAGTGTCCAATCTTTCACTGTAAGAATTTCCATGTCTTTTAGAGCTCTTTCACAGGAGCAGCAGTAAAAATAGACTGTTGAACTGCCGTTTAACCACTCTCCCAGCCCCACCTAAATTCTAACATTGCAGCCATATTGGGGATGTACACATGTTGTGGCTGTGGCAATTTTAAGCTTGCAGGGTTTGTCAGGTGACACCACCTGTGAAACTCTCTTGTTGAGGTCAATGTGAGCCCTCTGCAATCATGGGCCCAATGCTTGACATGAGGTTTCTGTTCAGGTTTAGCATACAAAAACAGACAGACATTCAGGAGGTAGCAGGATTGCCTGCCAGTCACTGCTATACCACCCTCTGAAAGGTGATCCACTGCAAGTTGCTTTTCAGAGGGCAGTATGCACTGCCACCAGTGTGAAAGACGCCTCAAGCATTTTGTTGCCTGCCTCTGTATGTAACCATAAATCATAGCTACTGCCTTAATCAATAAAAGGCAATGCCATTCCCTTGGTTTATCTGCTTAATGCTATAATAACATGAATTTGTCATGTAACTGCCCGTGCTATCATTCTGCCAAAATCTTTCAGTAACATGCCTGCCACTATCTAGTACTCTGACTTAAAATGGTTATAAACACAAAAGAAAACATTTATTGTATTGCAGCTTACCAATTCTTAGATGTGATGGCTGCATTTGCTTTCTTTTTTAGACTTTCTTTCCTTTATTTTCATCAAGTGACCCTGCCAGTAAGAAAGTTGCTTTTCAACAGAAAAAGCTGTCCTACAGATGTAGCAGTTAGAGGGTTGAGACAACCCATAAAACACTGACAGGGGTGCATGCAATGATCACCTTTTATTTATTTATGTAAAACCTTTATCCCAAAGGGAAAAAAAACTGTTTGCTGTAACTGTGTATATTTTAACAGTCCATATATTGCAACCCTGACATGAAGCAATATGGTTCCTTGCTTTCTATCTACAGCTAATGTATATATATTTTTTTTTCTTCCCAAGACTAACCCTGGTATTCCAGGTGTTCCAGGTATAAATACAATAGGGTGATTTTAGGCTGGAAACAACTGACTGCATTAATATCCATGTGGTAAGTTTATTATTATATTTATTTTCTTTAATACATCTACCAGGATTTCACTTCAAGAAAATAAAAGAAATGGACTTATAATAAAATCAGACATTTCATCTTAAGGGAACCTGTGAGGTCAGAAATACGGGGATTGCCACTGCTGGCTTGGTATTTAATCTGCAGGCTCCAGGGCAGTTATCCTGAGTCTCTACCCATTGAATTGCTATCCTTGGGCACACAAGCAGGAACTGAGTTTTGTCTTTTAAAAATACACCGGTTGGATGTTTATTCAAATGTGTGACTACTTCAGAGCCTGTTCCTTTAAACCCATATCAGTAATGACCGCTTCTGTACTATTATCTTTACAGACAAAATTTATTGATATGTTATATTAAATATTTTATATTAGAATGGAACTATCATCTAATTGTTCCCCTCAAACTGTAAAAAAATAAATAAAAATAAAAATACTACTTAAAGAGAAACTGTCACCATATCCATTCAGGACACAGTGACAATGTCTGTGCAAAGGGACTTCCCCGACACACAGATACTCACCTTCCCTCCCTCTCCACTTCTTCCTCCATCACAGCCGGCTCCAGAATCCTCCATGTCAGACACTAGGGGGAGCAGTGACATCACTCCCTCTATAATGATTCATTGCTAGACCCAAGCACTGTCACTTGGTAGAAGGTCACATGCTCCCTCGTACCTGAAGCACGGGGTATTTTCTGTCCAGCAGCCAGAATTTTATTGCAGAGACATACTGGGGGAGATTTACTAAAACTGAGGTACACATAATCTGGTGCAGCTGTGCATAGGAACCAATCAGCTTCTAATTTCAGTGTGTTCAATGAAAGGGTAACTCCACTTTTGTGGGGAAAAAATAGCAAATAATATAAATAATAATATAGCATATACAGTTGTGACACAAGTCATATTGGAATTGAATGCTATTAAAAATGACCTTTCCTTTTCAAACTGCAGCACTGACATTTTCTGTAAAATTCAATGCAATATGGCTACCTGGAGGCGTTCTGTGCACAGATGGTGCACACAACGCTCCCCCAGAAATGTAATTTCCAGCTTGTGTGATTGGCTTACTGATTTTCCCAGAAGTCTGCACTAAGACACAACTTAGATTTTGAGCATCCCCTGTAACAAATATGTCATTTTTGGTGTAATACTCTCAAAGGGAAATCACGTCTAAAGGGATGCGGGCCCTGCAGCCCTCCACATTAGAGCCCTGCAGATGCAGCAGCTGATTGATAATTATAAAACCACTCCCATACAGATTCACTGTACACATGGACACAGACAAACAAACATCATTTTCCTCAGAACAACAAAAGGTAGGAAACTGCAACAAAGTTAGAGGGGAATGTTTTTTCCTCAACAAATGTAGAGTTACTCTTGAAACTTTGAGAATAAAACCTAGAAGCTGATTGGTTACTATGCACAGCTGCACCAGATTCTGTGTATAGCAGTTTTAGTAAATCTTCCCCACTATGTCTCTTCTTCTATAAAACATTCTTACCTGCCTGTTCACAAACTTCCTATGAATGCACAGCTCAGTGTACTTCCTCAGCATTCCTCAGTGCTGAAATGAATCCATTCCTGTGCATATGTGTGGGAGTTACATCATCCTGGCCCAGCCAATCAAAGTATTTATAGATGACAAACCTTGTAGAAGACCAGGTGAAGATGTCAGCGCCGGTGAGGGAGTTCCTGGACAACATTGGAGCAGAGGTAAGTATTGCAGGCATAAATTCCAATATCAGAACATGGCAAGGTTTGAAACTTTATTTCAATGAAGTCTTACCCTCAGATTCCATCAATAAATGTGAAATGTTATTGGTATTTGTATGCAGTAAGCAACGCATTAACTTAGTGCAAACAACTTTTTATTTAAAGTGACATCTTTAGGTGCATGACTTAGATGTCTGAGTTAGTATTGGTGATCTATACTGTTGATTTCTGGTATTTCTCCCAGCCAGCTGAGTTCCAGTCTGACACTAGCATTTGCTCTCTCCAACCAGTATTCTCATACATAGTATACCTCCAAGGGCTGTCATGAACTGGTTGTTTCATGGCTAAAAGCTGACATAATCTTTTTAAACTTATTGCTTTAAAAGTAGCAATTATTCATGCAAAAATAGTTGTTCCTCTATCATTGCTTGCTGTATTAGAGCCCATTGCTGACACTTTGCATGAGAACTCAGTGTATTTAAAACAGCACTGATTGATAAAAAGGGTTCTTTATTTCTACAAACTTTGGGGTTGATTTACTAAAACTGGAGAGTGCAAAATCTGGTGCAGCTCGGCATAGAAACCAATCAGCTTCCATTTTTTTTCAAAGCTTAATTGAACAAGCTGAAGTTAGAAGCGGATTGGCTGCACCAGATTCTGTACTCTCCAGTTTTAGTAAATCAACCAATGTGACTGTTTTAGGTCCAGGTTCTGAGAATTTCTTGAAAACACTTTGCACTCATTGTTCTGTTTGTGAGATCGGTGCTAGTTACTATGTTGCCCAAAAATATATTTTCGACATGACCACAACAGAGGTGGAGCCAATGTTCACACTACTTACAATCCAAATGTCCAAACATGGTGAGGGAGGTAGTGGCAGCAGTATTGGTGAGCAGACTGCATATGCAGCACATGGTGGCTCTCTTTCCTCTTATTCTGGTCTCATACTTCCACAATAGTCATCTTTATTGAGAACATCATACATTTGTGCTTGAAGTTGCAGGAAAGCCACCAGGCTATGACATTGTGACATCAGGCCAGGGCAGGTTTCAAAGAAAGAGACATTTGAAACCAGAAGCAAATAATCCTTCATTCCGCTGGGTGATGCCGGTGTCGCAGAACTTGGGGATGTGCTGGATTTGGGTGGGAGGATTGTATCTGGGCAAACAGGGTAACCTTACTCGGTGTATCAGATTTGGTTTCTAATCAGAGCGGCACAAAATATGAGAACATGAATAATGTCTGGGAAATGCTTCATGGTATGGAGTAAGAGGAGACATCAGGGGGTAGAAAGGAAGAGAAGTGTGTACAGCAATTTACATGATAAAAGAAAGTAAAGGGGAGGAAGAAAGGCCTGGTAATTTCATAGGATAGAGAAAGTGACACAAATCTGATGAGTGAGTGGTGGTCAGAATAGGAGAACCACAGCAAGGGATGAGTAGAGCAGAGATGGAGGATGGAGGAGGACACTAAATATTCATGATTTTCTTCTTGGATACCATTAGTGTTGCCATTGACCATAAAGATTTTCAGTTTCTTGTCTTTTATAAGCTCAGGTACACAACACATCAGACACATCACACTTGTGGTTGCCAATAAAAACGCATAGACTTCATTGCCTCCATATGAATAGAAGCAGTGTTATAGGACTAAGAGGTTCATTCTCATTATACATATTACTGTATATTGTTATCAAGGCCTCCACTTTTAAATGCATTGAATTTAATCTAATTACTGATCAAAACACTTCCCAGAGTCACATCTCTAAATCTATATACACTTTTTGTAATGTGTTTATGTGCAGATAAGAGATACACACAAAATATTCTTAATGTTGCAGTACTGAATGCATTATATTTAGTTGTTTATTGATATGGCTGATTTTTTTTTTTCTAGGTGCAACTTCAAACGTAGCAAATAGGACAGCAAGAATGAAAAATACAAAAAAAATATAAAATCTAATTATTAATTTCTTTCTGATTTTCTTACATTCCCATGTGCCACAAACTCTTAACTCTAACTTTATTCTCTAATCAATAAACTTTATTCAATCAAATGAATTGTGTGCGGTTGTGTTATCTTTACCCAGAATATTTAGGATATGATGGGTTTATTATTTGGGAAGGATTACATCTGAAGCTTTCAGTATAAGGTCATGTACTATAATTTGAACACGCTACCTAATGTAATTCACATGACCTTGGTTTTAAATTGAAAAATGAAAATCTTGCCTAACATCTCTCACAACAATTACCCTTAGCAGTCATTATAAATAAGTTAGCAGTATATAACTTTAGGTTATGTAAGAAGATTTCAAATACACATTACAGTATACAATGTGTCTTTACAATAATTTTACATAAATAATAATAGTGCAGGGCAATCCTAATAATATCTCATAGAAGCATGCTCAAGATAAGTCCCAAAAAGCTCAGGTGCAGGTGCAGATAGAGAAATACAACTGTCCAAGTGGTCGATGGTAATACTCCCAGAGCGAATCATTCAATCCTTTGATGTGACAAAAAGGTGCTCAAAAGATCCCGCCACCTGTCATTCTCTGCCTCTCACGTTATCTTTGTGACCCTACAGGGTCAAACCAGCATGTAGTATCCAAAGGAGCAAATATATTCCACCTCCACTGCTTCTCTCCTTAATACACAGCACTCAAAGCATAAAGATTGCAGACCTCAAATAACCAATAATAGCTGGAGTCCTCAGTAAACATGCAAATATCTTCCTAAAGGTGTCTCCATAGCATACATGGTAAAGAGAAAGAAGATCTAATGCTCTTTGTATATACTTGAATATGCTTTATTAATATAGGTAATACACTCAGGTTTGTGATGTTAAAGCATAGCATTATTGCAGAGCCTGCAAGCGTGCGTGCGTGTCGGTATCCAAGCAGGAAGGAGTCTCAAAATGGCCGCGGGTCACGTGACGTCCCCCGTGCGGGTTACGTCCAGAATGGGCGGGACTTCATCAACCATGCAATAAGCCCCCGTTTACACTGGTGTGATTTGTAATGCATTTGACAGTTCAAAATTGCACCCCATTGTCAGCAATGGAACGGTTTAAATAGCTGCGACTCAGAAAAAGGTTCTTGCACTACTTTTTGTAGATTTCATTGCGACTTGCATAGACTTCTGCTGTATAAAGTCACAAGCCGCAATGAAATTGGCAGTGCAAATTGCACTGATGTGTGGCTTTGGAATTGCGCTGAAGTAGTGTGAACCGATGCTTAAAGAGAATGTCCGTGCAACATTTCAGAGCTGGTGGTGGTCTGGGAAGGCTGAAGCTGGCTGCAAGCAAAATCAGGGCAAGTGCACACTGGCTTGCACAGTGCTATTTGTTTAACACTGTGAACATGCTTACTCAAAAGGAAAAGCTTAAAATGAATCATCTTCTTCAAAGGATTGGCAACATAATACTGTATTTAGTTTTTTTGTGGAAAAGAGCTTTGGTCTGAGGAAAAATTCTGTTTAACTTGTTCATGAACAATATAGAGGTTGGAATTAATAGTTCATTCTCAGTGTATGCTAATGATTAAAAAAATAAGCAGGGCAACAACTTCACAACAGGAAATAGCAACTTTACTAGAAGACCTTGTTAAAGTGGAATTCCAATCAAAATCTTAAATTTCACATTTGTGTCTATGAACCAATGAATCACCTTTTGTGATTGAATGAATGAAGAACGAATCACAGTCTTGTGTGTGTCACTCAAACTAACCTTTTTTTCTTCCATTCTGCCCCGCTCTTTACTATTTCCTCTCTCTGGCCGACAACATTATTATATAGCTGCTGAATACCGCTACTGAATCCGACTTCCTTATACCATTGTTGGACCCGCATCTCCCTTCCTGTCCTGTGACGTATGTCAGATTATTTGTACTGAATGAGGGTCCAAAACAGCTCCTCTCATTCACTGTCCTAAGGGGTGACGGAGAGATGTAAGTATGGAGGAATATGATCCGAAGCAAACACATTGACATGCCTCCATCCCTATTGGTTAAAGCAAACAGAAAACAGAGGTCGTGGGACTTTGAATGAGGCAGGTCACAAACTAAGATATACAAAATAAGATTATAACTGTAATAATTTATTGTACATACAGTCATTGATACAAATGTTGACATCAGTAACAAATATGATGCAGACATGTATACAGAAAAGGCTGACACAAAAAAATGCATATAGCAAAAACATTGTTATAACAGTAAGATATATTCAGTAAAAAAGTACATGGTCATCACTAAATGTTGCATTTATGCGTTTAAGTAGCGCTACGTGTTTCGTGGAACCCGGTCCACTCATCAGGAGCTTAAAACCAAAGGGTAACCTGTAAATGTATAATATGTAGGTTTGTATAGAAATACACAAAATCTCCAAAAAAAAAAAAAAACAGGAAAAAAAAAAAAAAAAAAAACCTGTAATGCCTCATCACTTACACGTGTCAGGATCAAAAATAAGCCCAGCATCTGGGGGGGGGGGGGGGGGGAATGAATGCACCAAGGCAGACGTCTGATCCGGGGCCGTGGCAAGAATGAACCACCCAGTCCAAAGGGGGAGGGGAGGGAAGAGATGGGAAGGCAGCCGGAGGGCACACCAGGACATGAGGAACCATTCCAAGAGAAGTGAACATACATGTAGACAGGTGCTAATCTAAAACAAAATGTATATATGTATATATAGCACCCTCCAGGGTAGGTGCTAGGTAAACTATAGTTGGGCCATGTCTGCTTAACAGTAAGGCCATGTTTTCAGCAGGCTGTCATGTGTTCCCAGGTGTGCTGGTTGTGTTGGGGAGTCTCCCCACTGTGTCCCAATGAGGGCTCTCATTGGGCAGTGGAGGAAACCTAACCAATAGCACACCAGGGCTTGTATCCATCCTGGAAGGGCAAATTCTGCCGCAGAGCATTCTGGGAGGGGGCATAAGTCTGTGGGGAGCACATGACAGGGGGTCTTTGGCGGGAAGCAGAGTCCCAGGAAGGAGGGTGCGGCTGTCTCTCCTCCTGTCAGGAAGAATCGGGTATCCCAGATGGCTTGCCTGAGGGGATACAGGGCTAAACTGAGGCGCAGGAAGGATCCAGTGTGCTGAGGACCAGCGGAGCTGTGGGGGTCGAGTTCCAGGAAAGCTTTAGTGAGTACTGTGAACTGTCCCTGGGGGTCTGCATAGCAGAGGGGACCACTCCAGAGAAGGTCAGAGGGATCCTGGAGCTAGCTAGCCAGTGCAGAGAAAAGAGTAAAGAGGGTGCCAGAGTTTGACTCTGAAGAGTAAGAGGGGGTGACAGTGGTTGGGCCCTGAAGTACAGTGTGTACAGTGCAGAGTGTGCAGTGCAAGTTGCACAGAGTTGAGTGTTGCAGCAGCAGTAACAGTACAGAAGGCTACCTCAGTCAGTGAAGACTACAGGGCGCACTTCAAAAGACTTTTGAGCTGAGAGGAAGTATCAGAAGATGGATTCAAGTTCACAGACAGCAAGTCAGTTTTCCAAGCGCCAACGGGCATTGACCGGCATTCTACCAGTGTCAAAGCAGCGCTTGCAGGCATTTTTCACAGAGTGTCCCAAGTTGTACCTAGTTGAGCCAGAGGAGTATCCCACTCATTCCTTTCGCCCATCCCTATACAAAATAAACAAAACAAACCAAAGATGCCGGACTGTTCATTGCCTCAGATATTACACTTGGGGAATCAGCTCAAAGCGGCTGTTGGTATTACCGGTAACCCTGGCAGACCCATATCAGGCCCAATGCCTGGAAATCCTGCTACATATATATAAGCATTAAAAAGTGAAAAGTATATGCTAATAAGTAAAAAGGTAGAGATTAGTGTCTGATAGTGTGTTCACCAAAGTCATGGGAAATTCAAAAGGTACTGAGGGAGATCCGTGAAAGACACCAAACAGTGCTCAGTGACCAAAGGATGAAATGGAGGTAAAGACCATGGTGCATGGTGAAAAAAAAACACAAACAAAACCTAACCTGGAAGACCAAAAAATATGATCAGGAAATGTGAACAAAGTGCAAAAATATAGTGCAATGAGGGTGACAAAAACCCCACAAAGATCTTACCAGTTGTGTAAAGAGTTTGCTGTAGGTGCTCCCAAAATCCCCACCACATGAAGAGCTGACCAGAATGAGAGACTGATTGACCGCAGCTAAATAGACCCAGAGGACAAGGGCGGAGCCCTGCCAAGAGCTAAATAGAAAGAGAGTCTGACTGACCACAGCTACACAACCCCAGCCAAGGAAAGGCCAGGTCAGCGAGACACCATTTCCCAAGTAAGGTTCTTGTCTTTTCATTTCTAGCACTGGGTTTCTTGGTTTTGGTGTTTGTCTTTGGTATCCAAGTTTTGGTTTCTGTTTACTAATGGTCCCCCTTTGGACCCCTGTGTTTCTTACTATTCACCTAGTACTTGCAGTCACTTTCTTTATCTCATAGTGCATCATTTAAAGCTTGACATACATTTCATATAACTTTATAAATTCTTAGACAAACGTGGATGAGACTAGTTTCTACATATCCCTACTTGGGAAAAAAAATATATATTTTGTGCGATGCAGGAATGAATTCCCTCACATGTCAGCTCTTCTCGACATATCTACCTATAAATAACCATAGCATGGTAATGGAATGAGGTGTCCCTGACACGCCGAGCCGCCGTCAACCCCAGCCCACCAAGGGATTGGAGTGGGGGACAACAGCAGCCCTGCCCGCCAGGTCCCATAGTACTTTATGCAACATTTCGGCTTATCAGTTTTAAAAGACTAGTAGGTATATTAGAGTGTTTATCCAACGGGTAGGGGTTGAATGCATGGAAGGTCAAGGAGTGGAGGGGTTCATATCCAGAAATTCCTGTGAGAAGGCATGGGTAGCCTTATCAGAAGGCAAGGGCTCCTGTAGGGCTTCCTTATACGCCATCCATTTCTTCCAAAAGCGTTGAGGGTTGGCTTTGTTTATGGTTAAAGCGGAGTTCCGGCCTCAAAATCGATAACATTGATTTTGGGCCATCCGCTTGCTAAGGGGAATCTGAAAAAGAAATGGATACTGGCAATTTTTTTTTGGTCACTTACCTTATTACAGATTCCACTTCCTCCCTCTGCGGCCACGGTTTGCGATGACTCCTGGGAGCTGAACGTCATCGCTCCCAGGAATCAATGCGCCTGCACTGGCCCCGCTCCTCACTTCTGGCGCAGGCGCGGCATTCACTGCTAAACAGCTTCTGGGCATGCCCAGAAGCTGTGCAGGGATGCTGCGCCTGCACCGGAAGTGACGAGCGGGGCCAGTGCAGTGCATTGTGGGACTCCGACGTCACGAAGAGGGATGCTGTGGCTTCAGCTGCCCAAACCTGAGATGGCAGGGCTGGAGAAGAAATTTTCTAGGTAAATATTTCTTCTTACAGGTAAGTGCGACCCGGGACAGTTCAGAGGCTATCCATTATGGAATGTACTAGCCCTGACTGTCCCGGGGGTATTTTTAGCTCAAATTGACCCCAGAGGCCAGAACTCCGCTTTAAGTCCAAATGTTCCTTAGTGAAGAGGGATTTCATGTCCGTTCTGACTTCCTGAATTGTCTGTGGGTTAGAAGAAGTCCAATTTCTCAATATCACTCTTTTAGCAATCATGTAGCATATTATAATCCAGGGTTTGTGGGAGTTAATAATTCTAACAGAAGCTTTGGTGTGTATCTTTGCTGATGGGAAAGGAAGTTCATCCAGATAGCCAAAGAGCAGGGCAAAAGGATTTTTTGAGGGTGGAAGTCCAGTGACCCTAAGCACCAGAGTTTTGACCTGTGCCCAAAAAGAGGAGACCATTTTACATGACCAAAGACAGTTATAGAGTGTGGGGCGCTGTTGCAAGCACCACGAGCATCCTTGAAATGGCGAATGCATAGGTGAGGAGGAGAAAGGTGCATAAGCATGGTGCATTATCTTTAGCTGCTGCTCCCTCCAGAATTTGTTGCAGATAAACGTACAGGTAGAGTTGTAGCCCGCTATTTTAAATGGTTTTGATCCAGTACAGGATAGTGCTTTGTCCCATGAGGTATGCAAGGAATCTTTCGTGGTGGATTCAAGCAAAGTTTGTACGGGACGGTAGAGGTAAGAGAGTGAGCGGGGTTCTTTCCGGATGCATCCAAAGCATTGGAGGCAAAGCGAGTGGAGTCATTGGAACACAGTGAATTTATATGGGCAGTGAGTTGGTATATGTAGATATAGTGGCTAGATGGTATTTTGTACCGTTCTTGAAGAGTCTGGAATGATAGAGGAGTTCCTAATGCAGGATCGTACAATTGAGCAAAGTTTTTAAGGCCCCTGGAAGCCCATAAGGCATATATTGGCTCCAGGCCCAGTGGTTGGAGAGCTGGGTTACCCTTGATAGGTAAATGGGGTGATAAATGTTGGGGATATCGCAATTTTTTCCGTATTTCTCTCCAGGCTACTCGAGTGTCTCTCAGCAGAATATTTTGGCGCATTGTAAGAGGCAGGTCTTTTTGCTTGCAATGGAGAATGGCTGCCAGATCAAAAGGATGAGCCAATTGAGATTCCATCGAGTAGTCCGAGAATACGGAGGTGCCATTGATCCAATCCATACCCACTCTTAGCAGACAACAGATATTGTACAATCTGATATCGGGGAGGTTAACACCTCCATTGTGTCGGGAGGGGAACAATTTATGGAGGGTAATTCTGGGCTTTTTGGCAGACCAGAGAAACACAGAGAGAGATTTTTGTTGTAGTTTTATGTCGATGTGCTTGATAAGTAATGGTAGCGTTTTCATAAGATACATTAATTTGGGAAAGCTGACCATATTAAATAGGTGACATCTACCCAGGAAGGAGAGAGGAAGTTTGGATTCATTTGTTGTTGGGAAAGAACAGCCAGAACCTTGCGGATATTAGCTGTTGCCGAGTGGCCTTTGGTGAAGCCTGCCTGTACACATGAAAATAAAGCTTGCCATGGTGAAGTATGTAAAGCAAATCTTTATTGAAATATAAAAAATCCACTTACAATAAGAATCTAGTAAACAGCATTATGCAGCCTGGTGGTTACTGCTCCCGCAGCGTGCGTTTCATCGGCCGGATGTGACGTTGTGCGCTCTGCCTCGCTAGACACGTTTCACCCTCCCCCTGGGCGTCACCTGTAGCTCCAATTACAATTCCAGCTTACATACTTCACCAGCACTACCCATTAGCAGACTTCCACACATCTATACAGGAACAGCCTTTGGGACAGAGATTCTGGATCAAAGGACATCCCAAAGAGGGCATAGCAGCCCCGCACAGTCTTGTAGTGTCTTACAGGCTTGGATTTCATACTGTTTCGGTGAATAGGGAAGCAGAGGATGAGCACGAGCACTTTCTTCTGATTGGAGCACAGAAGCACTTTTGTGGCACAGTTTGCACTTATGAACAACACATACTGAATTTTTTGAGGACATTTATTCATTTTTTTCTGCACTATATTTGGCACAAATTGCACTGAACACTATATAGTTATTTATTTGATGATTAATAATTGATTCATTGTAATAAGTGGTTTTATTTAGCAGCACTGACTTTCACACACTGTCAATTTAAAGGCACTTGCACCTTATTTGTCAGCAGCAGCTTCATTTATTATTTAATTATACACATTATTAGCACTTTATTTATCCATAAGCGCAAGGATTTCCCTTTGTTTTAATAAAATCTACAAACACGCATGATCGGACTCAAAGAACTACCCAGAAGAAGTTGGGTACGAAAAACAGCAATTGTATTCAAGAAAGAACATTCATGTCGCGGCTAATTCAAGCTCTACATACAGCGAACATTAGCATCTTGTTTAATGTGGCAATAACGAAACTGCTGTTGGTGATAATGAGGATACGTCTTTTTAACCAGTTCCTTACCGGCAATAGTCAAATGACGCTGGCAGAAACACTCGATCCTGGCGGCCGTCATATGATGCGGCGATCGGGGATGAGGCTCGTCCCTCAGACAGAGCCCATCTCTGATCAAGGTAAAGATCCACGTGATCGGCTGTGTCCAATCACAGCCGGTCACAAATGTCAACAAAGACAGGGTAACTCACTGTTACCAGGTTCTCCTCCTCACACACTGGTCCAGTGTGAGGAGGAGATCTGGAAACAGTGAGTTACCCTGTACTGTGCATACTACTGTGCCCTGATTGCCACACCAAATAAAGAGGACCTGTCACCAGCTGATCCTAGTACCTACTGTATCTGTGAGCCCATCAGAGTACCTGTCACCTGCCCATCTGAGTACCTGTCACCTGCCCATCAGAGTACCCGAGTACCTTCTACCTGCCTATCAGAGTACCCGAGTACCTGTCACCTGCCCATCAGAGTACCTGAGTACCTTCCACCTGTTCATCGGAGTACCTGCCACCTGTCTATCAAAGTACCCGAGTACCTTCCACCTGCTCATCAGAGTACCTGCCGCCTGCCCATCAAAGTACCCGAGTACTTGCCGTCTGCTCATCAGTACCCGAGTACCTGTCACCTGAGTTTTGTGTGGGATTTATGTCCCCAGAACGCATGATGGTGCTCCTTGGATACTGGGCCCCTCTTTGTGGCTGGGCTGTGAAAAAGTCTTACACGTGTGGTATTGCCATACTCAGGAGAAGTGGCAGAATGTATTTTGGGTTGTCATTTTTGCTGTGTACATGCTGTGTGTTAGGAATATCCTATAAATTTACAACTTTGTTTAAAAAAAAAAAAAAAAATAGGTTTTCATTTTTTTCCCACATTTTCCAAAAACTTGTGGAAAAAAATGACATGTTATAAAGACTCATAATGCCACCTAGAATATACGTTGGAGTGTTTTCTTTCCAAAATGGGTTCATTTTGTAGGTGTTTCTATTGTCTTGGTGCTCTAGGGCCTTCAAAATTGTGATAGTTAGTCAGAAAACGATGTGTGTAATTTATGCTCCTAGAAAGCCTGAAGGTTTACTTGGTTGTTGTGTCTCTTTATGTGGCCGGGCTGTGTAAAAGTTTCACACATGTGGTATCACCATACTCAGGAGGAGTAGCAGAATGTATTTTGGGGTGTCATTTTTGCTATGTACATGCTGTATGTTAGAGAATAGCTTATAAATTGAAAACTTTGTGGGGAAAAAAAGAAAAAACATTTTTTTCTTCATTTTCCCAAGAATTTTGGGAAAAAATTACAACTTCAAAAAACTGACCATGCCTCTTACTAAATACCTGTCTACTTTCCAAAATGGGTCATTTGGGGGGTGTTTGTACTGTCCTGACATTTCAGGGCCTCAAGAAAGGAGATAGTCAGTCAGTACATCCGGTGTGATCAATTTTCAGTAATTGGTACCATAGCTAGACTCAATAACTTTCACACAGACAAAATAATATACACTAATTTGGGTTATTTTTTTTACCAGAGATATGTAGCATTATAAATTTTGGCCCAAATGTATGAAGAAAAAATAATTTTTTGCTAAATTTTATAATAGAAACTAAAAAAAAGTGTTTTTTTTTCAAAATTTTTGCTTTTATTTTTTTGCTTATATCACGAAAAAAAAAAAAAAAACAGTTGTGATCATATACCACCAAAAGAAAGCTCTATTTGTGTGAAAAAAAGGATAAAAATGTTGTTTGGTTACAGTGTAGCATGATTGAGCAATTGTCATTCAAAGTGTGAGAGTGCTGAAAGCTGAAAATTGGTCTGGGCAGGAAGGGGGTGTAACTGCTCTGAATGGAAGTGGTTAAATAATATTTTTTAATGTCTTCTGTTGCTATGTGAATGATTTGGCCAGTATGCATGTTTCATGGTTTTTAGTTTGACTTACAACAACATCATTATCCATGTTTTAATAAGAGAAAAAAAGAGAAAACTAGTTTGGGCCCTCTTTCTTCTTCTTTCTATTTACTCCTAAACTTATACCATCTACTATAAATATGTCCCACAACACAAAAGATAGGCAAATATTGTGCTCAATAACTTTTTTTTTTTAAATTAAATTTTTAAATCACATCAACCAACCTATATTTCTTGTATTTCAATTATACAAACATATCTAGCTGATCAACAAAGTGCAATTAGTACTCTAACACCTAAAAAGAGGCCATTAATCAGAAACATAAAGTATTTAAACAACCACATCAATATTTAAGTGTTTTTATGAGTGGGTATAGTGGAAGATTTGTGACCAGGCTTGATGGTAAGTTGTGGTGATAAGGTGCAGATTTTTGCCACTGAGTGGCATGATGCTGTGGTGGCTGTGGTGTGACGGTGGGGGCTGGTAGTCTGACAGGTATGTATGTTGTTTTTATTTCGCCTCTGACCCCTTTGTTCAGCACCTGGAGTAGGAGACACTCAGTCAATTGGCGGTGCTCATCTGTCATCAGTCTCAATTTGTTAGCATAAAGAAAGCCAAAACAAATCAGATTCATCTGGCTTTTTTTGGAGGGCCGCAGAGGTATGTGTAGAAAAAAGAAGCAGTGACATCCTCCAGGTTTTTAGTTTTTCTGCTTGTTGCTGGAGATGGTGTTGGTTGAAGATGCTCTTCCACAGTGCTTAGAGTGGTATCCTCAACATTGACACTTTACTGTGTAATAAAATTTAGCATTATTACAAGGTTAGCTAAAATTTGCCCATCAATAAATCTTGACTTTGTAACCTGAATGAGTATATGTTAAAAGTCTCTCATTCTGTCCAAGGCATTTTTATGTGACCTAGAAATCTGTTATTTGGCAAATGTGTTTAGAGATGTCTATAAATTGGATTCCTCTAGGTGATGGAATTGTGAAGGGCAACTTCATTTATACCAATAAAGCATTGGAAAAAGTAATAATAAATCTAGCTTAAAAATTCATATTTTATTTGAACCACATATTATAAAACCCCCAAACTGGATTATACCCCCTAAAAATACTTTAAACATATGCAAACAAAGTCACAATGGAACACAAACCACCTTTGTAGCATGTATTGGTACATGTATAGAAATTGGCACATTGTGGTAATTCCAGCTACTTGTTGTTGACATTCATCATAGTTGCACATCCAGGCACATTGGATGCTAATGAGAGCTGGAAAAATTCTAACGCGTTGCAAACATTCAACTTTTCCTTCCTCTGGGAATATTTACCACTCTGTAAACATAAATGGACATTACTAAATACAGTGCCTTGCGAAAGTATTCGGCCCCCTTAAACTTTGTGACCTTTTGCCACATTTCAGGCTTCAAACATAAAGATATAAAACTGAAATTTATTGGATATTTCAAACTTTTTTAACAAATAAAAAACTGAAAAATTGGGCGTGCAAAATTATTCAGCCCCCTTAAGTTAATACTTTGTAGTGCCACCTTTTGCTGCGATTACAGCTGTAAGTCGCTTGGGGTATGTCTCTATCAGTTTTGCACATCGAGAGACTGAAATTTTTGCCCATTCCTCCTTGCAAAACAGCTCAAGCTCAGTGAGGTTGGATGGAGAGTGTTTGTGAACAGCGGTGTTCAGTTCTTTCCACAGATTCTCAATTGGATTCAGGTCTGGACTTTGATTTGGCCATTCTAACACCTGGATATGTTTATTTGTGAACCATTCCATTGTAGATTTTGCTTTATGTTTTGGATCATTGTCTTGTTGGAAGACAAATCTCCGTCCCAGTCTCAGGTCCTTTGCAGACTCCATCAGGTTTTCTTCCAGAATGGTCCTGTATTTGGCTCCATCCATCTTCCCATCAATTTTTTTTTCACAAAAAGGTGCTTTATTGAGATAATAAAAACATTAACAATAGAACAAGGTAATTGTTAAAGTCAATAACATATCACAAAGAATATCACACATTTCGTCAGTTATTGCCATAATGTAGTTGAGCAAGGTAAGTCGAGCCACATAAGAATGTGTGTATGCGTACTTTCTATAAACAACTGTCAATGTTCATAAAAGTATCAATTGGTAGTTTAGAACAGTAATCACCATAAGATAGAGATGAATATGGTGACAAATTGAGAAAGAAGAAAAGAGAAGAAAGAGAAGAGAGAGCCGAGTGGGTGAGAGGGGAAGGGAGGGAGGGGGGAAGGGGATGCATGAGGGGAGAGGGGGTAGGGAAGGGGTTTCGTTTCCAGTTTTTGTATTTCTAATACTCTTTGAGGGACTCAGTTGTGGTGAATGTTAAGTTGGCATTAAGCTTTAGTATATAAAAGGAGAAAATGCAGTCTTTAGGATGGTAAACTAGTTTATGTAGTAGATTTCAATGTATCGTACTCCTGGGATACAGAAAAGTGTCCAGTTAGCCCACAATTTACGGAAAGGTTTGTGACGTTCCAGTTTTAGGGCGATAGTTTTTTCCATCTCGTAAATTTGATCTATTCTCACAATCCAGTCTCTAATCTGTGGGATTTCAAGCAAATTCCATTTCAGTGGGATTAAACTTTTGGCCTTATTCAGGAGATGGCGAGCAAGGGATTGTTTGTAGTTTTTGTAGGTCATAGGATTTATATGCAATAGGAAGGTAGAGGCGTCAAACTTTAGGTCTGTCCCAGTGATTTGTCTGATCCAGTGGGCTACAGAAGTCCGGAATGGAACAAGTTTGGGGCAAGACCACCAAATGTGTAGAAATGTACTCTGTGCTCTCCCGCATCTCCAACAGGAGTCAGTGAGCCCAGGGTACCACTGCTTCAATTTGACCGGGGTCCTGTACCACTGTGTGCGGATTTTAAAGGCAGTTTCCTGTATTTTAGTACTGAGGGAGCACTTATGCGAAAAGATGCACGACTTCCTCCATTGAGCTTCAGAGAATTGTAAACCCAAATCTTTTTCCCAAATCCTTTGGTATGAAACCGGTTGAGTTTGGGGGGGGGGGGTATGCATAACCATTTATATGCCAACGAGGTAACCCTTCTCATCGGAGACCCCGATAGGCAGCGTTTCTCGAAATCCGAAAGATTTCTAGTGAGCTGGGATTTGTGCTTGCTGTTATGGAGGAAGTCGTGCACCTGCATGTAATTCCAGGCAGTCAAGGGCTGGGTAGGGGAGCATTTGTTCTTCAGCTCCGTATATCTCAGGAATTTAAAGTTATGAAAACAGTTAAGTGCCAATATGGGTCTAAGTGTATCTTTATCTGATATGAGGAAGGTTTTGTTAGCCATGCCTGGCGTGAAGTCAGGGTTGTTATAGAGGGATGTAAGTGGACTCGGGAAAGAGGAGAGATTAAATTGAACCATAATTTTGCGAAAGATATTCAGGGTTGTGCCAATCAGGGGGTGTGATCTGATATCCGAGGGGATCATAGAATATTTAAACCAAGGGAGGAAGTGTGTATCATATCTAGACCAGTTTCTCTCTATAGTCACCCAGGCTTTAGATGAGCTATGGCAGTGCCAATCGATCATTCTTGTCAAGTGTGTCCATAGTAATATTTGAGGAAATTTGGGATACCCATACCTCCATTTTCTCTACTGCGTTGAAGATATTGGAATCTAATTCTAGGGTGTTTATTAGCCCAGATAAACGTTCTTTGTAATGAGGTGAGACGTCGAAAGAACGAGTTTGGGATGTGGATCGGGAGAGCGTGAAATAAGTACAGGAGTCTTGGCAAGATCGCCATCTTTACTATGGCAGCTCTCCCGAACCACGAAAACTTGCCTTTATCCCATTTCTTAAGATCTTTGGCCAAAGAGTTTAGTAAGGGGGTAAAATTTGTTTCAAACAATGAGTCAAGGTTGGGTGTGAGTCTTATACCTAAATATTTTAGGGAAAAAGTCTCCCATATGTATGGGCAGTTGGCTTTCGTTAAGGCAATCATGTTAGCGGGCAAGGTCAGGTTCAGGGCTTCCGACTTAGAATTATTAATTTTAAAATTGGAGAGGTATTTATAGTAGTTAAATTGCTTATTTAAGTTGGGGATCGAAATGTGGGGTTGTGCAATGTAAAAGAGCAGGTCGTCAGTGTAAGCTGAGATCTTGTGTTCTTTATTGTGAATATGGATACCTTGAATGGAGGGATCCAAATTGATGGATCTAATCAGGGGTTCTAGGGTTAGGATGAAAAAAAGGGGAGAGAGGGGACAGCCTTGTCTTGTGCCGTTGTGTAAGTCCAGCGGATCGGAGAAGACCCCATTGACCCTCACCTTTGCTTGCGGGCCTGAGTAGAGAGCACGGATCCATGATATGATGTTTGGGCCAAAGCCAACATGTTCGCAGGTGGTAAACAAAAAATCCCATGCTACCCATTCGAAGGCCTTCTCTGCATCTGTGGATAGCAGGAGACCTTTAAAGTTGACCGATTTGGCTCTGTGAATCAAGTTCAAAGACTTGATCACGTTGTCCCTTGCTTCTCTGCCGGGCATAAACCCAACTTGGTCCAGTCCAATAATTCTCTCCAGATGGGGTCTAATCCGATCCGCCAGGATCTTTGCTAATATTTTTAGGTCAGTGTTCAATAATGAAATTGGCCGGTAATTCGAACAAGCCGTCACATCCTTATCGGGTTTTGGTATTACTGCAATATGTGACATCAAAAACTCACTAGAGGGTTTGTGTCCATCTTTAATGACATTAAGTGCTGCAGTAAGATGTGGGGATAGAGTGTCGATGAAAGTTTTAAAATATTGTGCAGTAAAGCCGTCCGGTCCCTGGCTTTTGCCTGGTTTCAGCGCCTTCACTGTCGCCTCTATCTCCTCCTTAGTTATGTCGAGCTCCAGGTTAGTAAGGCTCTCCACATCCAAGGACGGGAGGCCACTCTGAGTCAGGTAGTCAGTTATGGACTGTTGTCTTGAAGTTATGACATCAGCAGGGGTATTATGAGGTGGTATATTGTAGAGCTTAGCGTAGAAATCTTTGAAGATATTAGCTATCCCTCTGGGGTCATGTACAAGGTGTCCTTTATGATTTTTGATGTTTAGTACGTTGTTGGTTGTTTGTGCCTCTTTAAGTGCTTTTGCAAGCATTTTTCCCGATTTGTCGCCTTGCTCGTAATAGATGGACCTTTTAAAAAAGAGAATGCGTTTTGTGTTTGAGTCTAGAAGAGATCTCAATTTGTTTCTAAGTTTAAGCAAATCTTCCTCTGCCTGTTTAGCCAGTGTCTGCTTGTGTTTCAGTTCAAGGTCACTTATTTTGGATATCAGATTATTCCTCAATTATTCCCTCTTACCCTGCGCACCAGTGAGAATCAGTTCTCCCCTAATAACTGACTTATGTGCCTCCTGTAAGAGGAGAGGTTTCAGCGGAGCAATTTTCGCAGAAGTAGTTAGTTAGGGTGGATTGAATTTCATTCTGAGTGGTTTGGTCGAGCAAAAGATAAGCGTTAAGCCTCCAAGACCGATCGCCCCTGTGCGCAGGAGAAGCCTCAAAGTGGAGGGAGACCGGAGCATGGTCAGTAATAGTAATCAGACCAATCTCCGCTCTCCTCACATCAGCCAGGTCCCTGTGGGAGAAAAACAAATTATCTATCCTGGTGTAACAATTGTGGGGAGTAGAATAGAAAGAGTAATCTTTGGTGGATAGGTGTAATGTTCTCCAGACATCCACTAATGTAAGTGACTGTAGAGAGTGCTTGATTTTTTTTAAGGGCTGAAAAAGCAAGATATGATTTGCCCAAGGAAGTGTCTTGGAGGGGATTCAAAGGGATGTTGAAATCACCCCCAAGAATAATGCAACCCTTCCCAAAGCTTTTAAGCTCCAAAATCATTTGATTGCAGAAGGAGACCTGTGCGCTTTGTTAGGGAAATAGGTGTTCACGAAGGTGATCGGTTTTTTATTCAGAGTGCCTGATACAAAGAGGTATCTGCCATTGGGATCAGCCAGTTGCTTTTCGAAAACAAATGGGGTGTCTTTGTGAATCAGTATCGCCACACCATTAGTTTTTGCTAGTTCGTTACTAGCATAAAATGCTTTCGGGAAAAATTTGTTTGTTAGGTCTGGGTGAGAAGGTCCTTTAAAATGGGTTTCTTGTATAAAGATTATTTGAGGTTTACATTTTTTAAGTTTGTATAAAAGTTTTTTTCTTTTTTCAGGGATATTTATTCCATTTACATTATGTGAAATTAGGAAAGGGTTCTTACCTAATTGCGAGTACACCATCTTGACTGTATGCAAAATCCCCAGAGCAGGGGTCTATACCTGTAGAGTCCTCTACCAGGAATTAATAAAATTAGTATTCTGCAGAGGGGGAAAGGGAGAGGGAAGTCAGAAGAGAAAAAAGAGGGAGGATAAAGAGAAGGACAGGGAAAAGTAAAGACTAAGAGTAGACACAAAGTAGTGCGTGGACAGCCTAACTCCCGAAGTAATCAGGCTGTGCACGCCAAATTGTAGGATACAATCACAAATGTGAAATATAAAACTTAGTAATAAGTTATCCTTTTTGGGGAAATGGAAGGTCGAGCAGAAGGATGACCTTGGTTCCAAGTTAAAATAAAGGTCAATCACTGCAAAGAGAACGATCCCGGTCTCCAAAAGAAACAAGAAAAAATATAAAAAACAACTATAACACCAACAGGCATCCCAAAATAAGAAAAAACTTGGTAATCCTTTATAAGTAACTTATCAACCACCTCAGATGTTTAGTGGGCTCCGGAGAGATAGTCCCCACTCACGTATACCCAGTGGGGGACCTAGAGTGGTCAATATTAGAGTTCTCACGGAACAAGGCCAGACTGCAAAGACACGGACTGGTCAAGGTGGAGTCTTAAAGGAAGTGCATAGAGCATGTGCTTCCTTCAAACAAGGTCAGCTGTATTGGTGATACCTTTCAGTGACCATCATCAGAGTTTGGATCCTCCAGAAATGGGTTGCAGATCTTCATGTGTCCCTGTCCGTGTGGAGATCTGTATGGAAAATTTGCACGCGGGAAAAGTAGAAATAAACAAAAAACATGAACGTTTAACTAGGGAAAATGTTGTAGAAAGTGCCACCTCATATCTATATTTAGTCCTGTTGTATGTAGGTAATTAGATATAGTGAGAGGCAGTTCTCAACAGTCAAAGCATAAGGAAGACAAAGTCCAAAGGGTCAGGACAGTATGCAGGAACACATCCATATGCTTGAATTGAAAAAAAAGAAAAAATTAAGATTTGCATTACAGTATTTCTTGTGTAATGCCGCCACCTAGCGTCCAAACCTGGAATTGCATAGAAAGAATTGTGAGTTTTTCACAAGCTTGGTTATAACAGTGGTTATATGAAATTTTGAAGGGAATTCCACGAAAATATCATATCTTGTAGATGACAACAGTGAGTAAAAGATGCAAATAAAGTACGGTCAAGTGAGCAGGAGGGCAGTAAAGCAAAAAAATAGCAGGCAGTTTGCCAGGGTATATCACATATGATCCCTAGATCTTGGAGTTTTGGGGGTTTTAGGGGATGCTCCAAAGAAGGGATTCAGTTTGCGCTTTCTCTGTTGTTTCCCCTTTTTATGGTGTGGGGATCGAGATGTGGATGCCTCACATTCCTCTGGCGAAGTGCCAATTGGGTGGGGAAACAGGAATTCAGCATACAATTCGATTTTATCAAGGTGGAGATTGGCGCAAAAGTCTGGTAGGTCAGCCAGAGTGTGTAGTAGGTACTGTTTACCCCCAAAGGAGGCCTGTAAGGCAAAAGGGAACTTCCAACGATATTGAATGTTCTTGGTTCTGAGTACCTCTAACAGGGGCTTAAGGTCACGTCGGTTTAAGTGTAATTGGCGAAAGATCCTGATACAGTTGAATTGTGTTCTCATTGAAGAGGATACGGTCATTCTGCCTAGCTTTGGCCAGTATTTCCTCCTTTAGGGGGTGGCTGGAGAGGCAGCAAATAATGTCTCTAGGTGGTGCGTCATCAGAAACCCTAGGACGCAGAGCTCTGTGAGCCCTTTTGAAGTCGATGGGTGATTCTTCAGGGCGTTCAAGTAAACTATTGAACACTGACTGTAGTGCAGGTTTGATCTGCTCCCTCTCCACAGATTCAGGGATCCCCCTGATTCTCACATTATTTCTCCTCCCCCTGTTATCAAGATCCTCAAGCTGTCTGTTCATTTTGATTAAATGTGATGAGTGTGAAAGGGTGACATCTTCTAATCTCTTAATCACTCTGTCTCTGTGTCTCCCTGCCTTCTCAGTGGTAGCCATTTGGTCAGAGAGTCGGGTGATATCCGCCTTAAGGTCAATAATGGCGGCGGTGAAAGAGCTTTTTATGTCGGCTGCGATAGCAGTCATTGCCTTATAAGTGAGGGGATTGTCTGTGGGTTCAGTGTCTCCTACCGTCTCCTCTGTATCCGCCTGAGAGTCTGTCTCGTAGTCCCCCTCCTCATCATGCAGCGCGGCCCGCACCATCTTGGATCCCGGGTTGCCTTTCCTAGCTGAGCGGGGTAATCCAAAGAAATCGGGTATATTTTTTGTGCTGCAGCCGGAGCCGGATCGCGGGGTTTTAGTGTGTTGTGCTGGCTTTGTAATTCTGCCCATATTTGATTTCCAGGATGCCTGTGAGAGCTGAGCAGACCGGATTGTTCAGAGAGCTCCTTCCTCAAGCAGCCATCTCTCCCGCGCGCCAAGCCACGTCCCCCCATACGTTTTAACCATCTTCCCTGTCCCTGCTGAAGAAAAGCAGGCCCAAAACATGATGCTGCTACCACCATGTTTGACAGTGGGGATGGTGCGTTCAGGGTGATGAGCTGTGTTTTTTTTACGCCAAACATAACGTTTTGCATTTAAATAAAGTTGCATATAAAATTTGCAATGTTGAAATAAAGCAGATTAAAACGCACTAGCAGCGCTTGAATAAAATGCAATCCAATATGCTAGGAGATAAAATCAATACAGTTCATGCATAGTGCCCGAAGGGTGTCCACTGACGACAGTCCTAAGCACACAAAAGTCCTTTGTCTTTCACCACACCGGACCCTCCACCACACCAGGGTGCTCACCCTTATGGAAATGCACTCACCAGAACTCTGGTAAAAACGAGCCCAACACATAAGCCGATCACCAGCTGAAAGTAGATCATCCGATCTCCACTGTACAGGACCCAACTGACTCCAGACAAGGCACCTGATGGATCTCAGTCCGATCGGTATGTATGGCAAACCAGGAGTGTGTTCCCAAAATTCAATGGTGGTACATGTGGAAATAATAGGTCTCATAGAACAGTACCGTTTGGCTAAAAAACTCTTTATTTCCCCAGCAAAGACAATCCCCTGTAGCAATTGCATTTACATGTCATGATACAATACAAGCATAAAGGAGTAGCAATGAGGCATAACCTGCGTCCTGCAGCCGATCCCCGTACTAGTAGTTCGCCGCTGGTACCAAGCTAAAGCGAGCCTCCGGGTTCCGGCGTCTGACGTTAGTCGTACCTCGTGACCGTGTGACCACAGCCTGACGCGTTTCGTCAGCAAGTGACTTCAACAGAGGGCGTGGCCACGCGGGTACGGTCACTTCTATTTGACAGCGCCAGAGGGGGCGGTGGCACCAATTAGCCGTATGACGCGGAACACTCCGCTCTAATCGTCACTTCCGCCCACTCTGCGAGTCTTACCATGTACTGCTGACATCCGCCCATACATGGCGTCACCACCGTCTCTGATCAGGTTTACTTGCCGCTTCCGGTGTCCGAGGACACATATACAGCGAGCGTTCAAACAGTCGGATCATAGGCAGATCATACAGCCTTTACATGTGAAGAAAAAGCATTTATAGGCGGCTCAATGTTACTTATTGAATACCACCTTTAAATAAACACATAATGCATTTAAAATGACACACTGTAAAATATACATTATAAAAGAGATGCATCCCTGATATATAATCAAATTAAAATGCTAAAATACTAAAATACTAAAATACAGAACAAGGGAAGAAAAACCAAATAAAAGGAAACCTCAATAATCACTAATGAAACAGTTGATGTCAAGGTCTACATTTAACCCCTTAGAATACAGGGAATCTGTAAAAAAAATCCAATGCGTTTCACGCTTGGACAGTTCTCTCACCCTATTGGAGTCCCTCCAAACAGGGTTAACATGCTCAATACCCCAAAATTTTAGATCAGAGGGGTCTTGATTATGATGTTCCTTAAAGTGTAGAGAGACGTTATGGTCCTTAAATCCCTTCCGAATATTTGCAAACTCAGTACACCCCAGTGCTTTCTGATAATATCCTCCACCTCTCTGTATTGGGAGTTGTACTGTGTTAGGAAACTCCACTCCTGTTTCTTATCCACTGGTCTCACAGTTTCTGCTAGGCATTCCTGCTGGGAAATGCCCAAGACATCTAAGATGTTTTCATCAAGTACCCGACTATCATATCCTTTCTCCAGGAAACGTTGTCGGAGAACGTGGGATTGAGACAGAAAATCCATGTCTGAGGAACAATTTCTCCTGACTCGCAGAAACTGCCCCTTTGGGATGTTCTGCAACCAGCGGTGGTGATGACCGCTGTAAATGGGAAGATACCCATTGCGGTCAGTGATGAAAACATCTCAGATGTCTTGGGCATTTCCCAGCAGGAATGCCTAGCAGAAACTGTGAGACCAGTGGATAAGAAACAGGAGTGGAGTTTCCTAACACAGTACAACTCCCAATACAGAGAGGTGGAGGATATTATCAGAAAGCACTGGGGTGTACTGAGTTTGGATAGGATTTTGGGTAATACTATTCCATCTAAACCCACCTTTGTATATAAGAAAGCTCCTACTTTCGGTGATCAATTAGTACGTAAGGTTCTAGACCCCCCTACCCAACCCACAATGTTTTGGGACAATAGAACTGGGTTCTATGCCTGTCGTCGGTGCAAGACATGCAGACAAGTGCGAACGCATCTACGTGGCTTTTCGTCTTTTTGCTCTTCCGCTAATGGTGAAGTTTTTGATATTAAAGACCTTATCACATGCCACACCACCCATGTGGTGTATGGCATGGAATGCCCGTGTGGGCTTATTTACATCGGAAGAACAAAGAGAACGATTGCAATAAGAATTTCTGAACATATTGCAAATATTCGGAAGGGTTTTAAGGACCATAACGTCTCTCTACACTTTAAGGAACATCATAATCAAGACCCCTCTGATCCAAAATTTTGGGGTATTGAGCATGTTAACCCTGTTTGGAGGGGCTCCAATAGGGTGAGAGAACTGTCCAAGCGTGAAACGCATTGGATTTTTTTGACAGATTCCCTGTATCCTAAGGGGTTAAATGTTGACCTTGACATCAACTGTTTCATCAGTGATTATTGATGTTTCCTTTTATTTGGTTTTTCTTCCCTTGTTCTGTATTTTAGTATTTTAGCATTTTAATTTGATTATATATCAGGGATGCATCTCTTTTATAATGTATATTTTAGAGTGTGTCATTTTAAATGCATTATGTGTTTATTTAACCGCTTGCCGACCGCCGCAAGTAGATTTACTGCGGCGGTCAGCCCCGGCCAGGCAGAGTGACGTTAATTAACGTCACTAGCCTGGGAGGGTTTGGGGAGCGAGCGAGCGTGCGCCCGAGGAGGCGCGCTCCCGCGCGGTCACGGACCCCCCCGCGCGTGTGACCGGCGGACCCGATGTCCGCCGGTCACTCGGCGATCGTCGGGGGAGAGGGAGAATGTCAGGCAGCTTGTGTAAACAAGCCACCTGTCATTCTCCTCAGTGTAAAAACAATGATCAGACGGATCTACTATGTAGATCCGTTGATCAGTGTCCTTACAGCTCAAGCCACAGCCAATCACAGTAGAAAGCACGCCCCTAGGGACACACATAGCCCCGCCCTTTAAAAAAAGTTAACCCCTTCACTGCCAGTGTATTTTTACAGTAACAGTGCATATGTATAGCACTGATTACTGTAGAAATGTCACTGGTAACCCCAAAAGTGTCAGAAATGTCAGTCAAGGGTCTGATCTGTCCGCCGCAATGTCGCAGTACCGCAAAAAAAATCGCAGATCGCCGTCATTATGCGTTAAAAAAAAAACAACAAAAATGACAAAAATCTTTCCCTTTGTTAGTAAACGCGATAACTTTTGCGCAAACCAATCAAAATACGCTTTTTGCGATTTTTTTTTACCAAACATAGGTAGGATAAAACAAATTGGCCGAAAATGTTAAAACATTTTGATTTTTCCTTTTTTTTGGGGGGGAATTTCATATAAAAAAATGTGAAAAATATTGTTATTTTTGCAAAATTGACGCTCTTTTTTTGTTTATAGCGTGTGATCAAAAAATCGCACAGGTGATCAAATACCACCAAAAGAAAGCTCTGTTTGTGGGGAAAAAAGGACATCAAATTCGTTTAGGTACAGCGTCGCACGACCGCGCAATTGTCCGTTACATTCACGCAGTGCCAAATCGCAAAATACCCCCTGGTCGTTTAGCAGCAAAATCCTCCGGGGCTTAAGTGGTTAAAGGTAGTATTCAATGAGTAACATTGAGCCGCCTATAAATGCTTTTTCTTCACATGTAAAGGCTGTATGATCTGCCTATGATCCGACTGTTTGAACGCTCGCTGTATATGTGTCCTCGGACACCGGAAGCGGCAAGTAAACCTGATCGGAGATGGTGGTGACGCCATGTATGGGCGGATGTCAGCAGTACATGGTAAGACTTGCAGAGTGGGCGGAAGTGACGATTAGAGCGGAGTGTTCCGCGTCATACGGCTAATTGGTGCCACCGCCCCCTCTGGCGCTGTCAAATAGAAGTGACCGTACCAGCGTGGCCAAGCCCTCTGTTGAAGTCACTTGCTGACGAAACACGTCAGTGCGTGGTCACGCGGTCACGAGGTACGACTAACGTCAGACGCCGGAACCCGGAGGCTCGCTTTAGCTTGGTACCAGCGGCGAACTACTAGTACGGGGATCGGCTGCAGGACGCAGGTTATGCCTCATTGCTACTCCTTTATGCTTGTATTGTATTATGACATGTAAGTGCAATTGCTACAGGGGATTGTCTTTGCTGGGGAAATAAAGAGGTTTTTAGCCAAACGATACTGTTCTATGAGACCTATTATTTCCACATGTACCACCATTGAATTTTGGGAACGCACTCCTGGTTTGCCATACATACCGATCGGACTGAGATCCATCAGGTGCCTTGTCTGGAGTCAGTTGGGTCCTGTACAGTGGAGATCGGATGATCTACTTGCAGCTGGTGATCGGCTTATGTGTTGGGCTCGTTTTTACCAGAGTTCTGGTGAGTGCATTTCCATAAGGGTGAGCACCCTGGTGTGGTGGAGGGTCCGGTGTGGTGAAAGACAAAGGACTTTTGTGTGCTTAGGACTGTCGTCAGTGGACACCCTTCGGGCGCTATGCATGAACTGTATTGATTTTATCTCCTAGCATATTGGATTGCATTTTATTCAAGCGCTGCTAGTGCGTTTTAATCTGCTTTATTTCAACATTGCAAATTTTATATGCAACTTTATTTATATGATTCTATGTTATAGCAGCAGCTTATGTGGTTTCACATTGTATTTTAACTTTTATGTAAGCGCCGGTTGAGCAGGTTTTAGTCCCCCGGTTTTATCTTTACTTGCTCCTTGTCTATAACGTTTTGCATTGTTGCCAAAAAGTTAGATTTTGGTTTCATCTGACCAGAGCACCTTCTTACACATGTTTGGTGTGTCTCCCAGGTGGCTTGAGGCAAACTTTAAACAACACTTTTTATAGATATCTTTAAGAAATGGCTTTCTTCTTGCCACTCTTCCATAAAGGCCAGATTTGTGCAGTATATGACTGATTGTTGTCCTATGGACAGAGTCTCCCACCTCAGCTCTAGATCTCTGCAGTTTATCCAGAGTGATCATGGGCCTCTTGGCTGCATCTCTGATCAGTTTTCTCCTTGTATGAGCTGAAAGTTTAGAGGGACGGCCAGGTCTTCGTAGATTTGCAGTGGTCTGATACTCCTTCCATTTCAATATTATCACTTGCACAGTGCTCCTTGGGATTTTTAAAGCTTGGGAAATCCTTTTGTATCCAAATCCAGCTTTAAACTTCTCCACAACAGTATCTCGGACCTGCCTGGTGTGTTCCTTGTTCTTCATGATGCTCTCTGCGCTTTAAACAAACCTCTGAGACTATCACAGTGCAGGTGTATTTATGCGGAGACTTGATTACACACAGGTGGATTCTATTTATCATCATTAGTCATTTAGGTCAACATTGGATCATTCAGAGATCCTCACTGAACTTCTGGAGAAAGTTTGCTGCACTGAAAGTAAAGGGGCTTAATAATTTTGCACGCCCAATTTTTCAGTTTTTTATTTGTTAAAAAAGTTTGAAATATCCAATAAATTTCGTTCCACTTCATGATTGTGTCCCACCTGTTGTTGATTCTTCACAAAAAATTACAGTTTTATATCTTTATGTTTGAAGCCTGAAATGGGGCAAAAGCTTGCAAAGTTCAAGGGGGCCGAATACTTTCGCAAGGCACTGTATGTGTTCATTGACAGTTATCATGATAATTCACAATCATATATTTCAAACCACTTACATCATATAGCTGGCCAAAACGTTAGCCCACAGACACCGCCTGTTCAGACTGCATCAGTCCTCTTCCCAGTACACAAGTCACTGTCTATGAATATGTACTTATTTATTCCTGTAATTCACCAGGTGTCCACTAGGCCCCCTCCTCGGCACGCGCAGGCCCCGTGCTCTGACATGTGGGGCCTTTTTACATGGGGCCGTCTCGTGTGCGCCAGGGATGATGTCTCCTTCCATGGTGCACAGACTATGTCACTCTGTCGGTGACGTGGCTCCCATATGCGTGTCGGCGGTCCATTGGCGTCTGACGCCACCTTGCGATACATGCGCAGTGGCGCTGGATGCCACTGCGACTGGTGAACCAGCTGGAAGCCATGGAGATCTCTCCACGGGGGAAGATGGTACAACATGTAGACACATAATTACCAGACCAGACTTTCAAGCTATAGGGACACCACACAGGGGAGATTGATACCAATCAACCTCTGACACATATATAGGGATACTCTATGCTCATTGGGATAATCGAACTTTTCAAAAGTTTGGTTCGACCAGAACACTCGAACTTCCCGAAAGTTCGGCCCGGATTTCAGAACCCCATTGAAATCAATGGGACCCGAACTTCGGTAATCAAAAAACACCCTTTTGAAGCCCTAAAACCCAATAAATGTAGGAAGTCCCTCTGTGACTTGAGTTGCCTCTCCATACAGCTGTACACAATCATTGACTCTTTGTTGTAAAAGGGAATGATCTTTTTTCTTGAGCTTAGCTTGCTCTAAGATGCTGTTCAGAGGGCCTTCCATTTGCGACAACAGGCGGTCACACATTTCTTCAAAGTGACCCCTGTTCCTTTTTCCAGAGACATCATCAACATTCCTTCCACCAACGCATGGGTCAAAGGCACCAACACAGTCTATTACAGGTTTCTTCAATGCATGTTCTACTATTGCACTACTTTTCCCTTGTAGCTCATTTAGTATTTCCTTGCTTTGGTTGAATTGCATCTCTGCTGAACTATTTGACCGCTTTCTTTATCTGAACTCCACGTGGAATGTATCTCAAGATCACGATCAAACTTCTGCCACCTGTCTTTCACCAGTTCCATTTTGGAAATATTCCCTGAAAGGCACTTATTCATTTGCTTCACATTTTCACCAAAAGTCTTAGTTTTCTCCACTAGGTGGTGTTTAAGCAACATGTCATCAAATTTCTGATGCTCACTCAAAACAGACCCCAAAACACTGATCCTTTTATAAACTGCATCAGGCACACTATCCCCTCTTTGGGAAAGATCCTCTTCAAGTTCTTCCAACTGAATCTTCATTTCTTCTACTTGCTGTTCTAAGGCTCGCTTAGACTTTTCTAGCTCCTAAACGCTTTTCCCAACATCATCCTCGGAGCTGACCAAATCTTCCTTCTCTGTACACAGCTGTTTGTTAACTCTTTCTAGTTCAGCCTTAGACCCTAGAGCTTTCTCCAAAGAGCGAGCCAAGAACAGGGCTTTGCTCTCTTTATCACGCGCCTCCGCTTCTGCACGGTCGCGTTCTTCTGCATACTTTGCAGACACAGTCTACTCCTCACCAAGCATCTGATCAAACTTCTTTTTCACATTTTCAACCTTTTCTAATGAACCAACACTTTCTTCCATGCGTTTTTTCATATCCGCTATCTGAGCTTGCAGTGGTGCGACTTGCTCTGAAAGGTTTTTCTTTGTTTCCTCCTCCTCTTTTAATTGTTCCTGGAAACCATCTCTCTCATGTTCCATTTGTTTGAGTTTTGTACCAAAACTCAGCCCCTGACACCTCTCTTCCTGTAAGAGTTCCTGCGTGTCTTGCAGCTGCGATTCCAAGATAGAGAAATCTTTCGCAATTTCTCTAGATTTGCTGTCTGCTTGAGAAAGCTGATTTGTGACATTGTCCAACTCAACCTGCAGTCGGTTTGCCTTCTCTGACAGCTTAGCACACATTCGGTCACCTTCTGACACTTTGACTTGCAATTCCAGAAGCTGTGCCTCTACTTTTTCCCTCTTATGTTCACAATCTCCTTTTCCCTGCATAAGAGCCTTCACCTCATTGGCTAGTTTCTGGGAATGAGAATGTAATTCTGCCACCCAGGCTTCTTTCTCCTTTAACTGCTGCTGGGCACGTTGGGTTTCATCTTTCCAACTTTCACAATCCGTACGCAATTCATCTACCACATTGCTCAAAGTGGTGAGCTCATACACAGTACTCAGTAATTTAGCCTCTCTCTCATTTTTCTCCTTGTAGCTGAGAGACAATGTCGTTTTCAGAGAGACATTCTGTTCCTGCACATCCTGCAGGTCTATTTTTGTAGCTTCCAAAGACTGAAGACTTTTTTCCAGCTGATTACGCAACTCCAACATTTCACCCATACTTTGCTTCTGCAAAGTCTGAACTTCAATTTCCTTTTCCATGAGGATGGTATCTTTCTCCATTATAGTCTCTCCACGTTTTTGTAACTCGGAAAAAAGAAGAGCAGTGGATTATTCCCACTGTAACACCTGAGCCTGCAAGTTTCTATGCTCCATCCTAAGCAACTCCAGGGCTTGTTCCTTTTCTTTCATTTTCCGTTGCAAGGCATCCAGCTCAGCCCTGCACACATACTCGGTTTCCTCCAAACCGATGGCCTCCATTTGCTGCTGGCGCCTCTGTTTCCAGCCTGCCATGCTCTCTTGGTGAGCCTTTTGTTGAGCTGCAAAGCTCCGCTGAAAATCCGCATTTGCCTGCTGTTGAGCTGCATTTGCCTCAGTGTTGCTAGGGACAACAACCTTTCTCTTTAGCAGATTCTGTTCAGGCATGGATGGGGCTCGTTCAGGCGGTAACATTCCCTCCATCCATAGAATCCGGTCTCTCATTTCAGCTATCTTTGCATCTTCAGGCGTTTTGATCGCCCTATCTTCAATAACTCCACAATAAATTTTTCACAGTCCAGCAAAAAATTTTGAGACCACTGTCTCTTTAAAACTAGTAGTTTTTCTCTCTCTTGCAGGATCTCCTTTCCTGCAGACACAGTTTGTGCAATCTCATGCACCAGACAAAGTTCATCGAAACTTTTTGAGACCACTGTCTCTTTAAAACAAGTAGTTTTTTCTCTCTTTCAGGATTTCCTCTCCTGCACACATAGATTGTGCAATCTCATGCACCAGACAAAGTTCATAGAACATATGCACTTCTTTGCAGGGATCTCTGCTTCTGCCCAATGCATACCTCCACCATATGTGGGGATTTTCTCGGTGGCGGGTGTGGATGACCCCTTGGGGGGGTTAGTTACACAGGGAGATAGCCGAGAAGTGGTTGCAAACAACAGTTTGGTTTATTCATGCAATTTTCTTCACCAGACTGCAAGCGTCAAAAACATCCAAAATAAAATAAAACACAAAATAAATCCTTGCCACTGTGGGCGGCTACCTTCTCACACACAGGAACCTATCTAAGGAAGTCTGTCCCCAACCTACTGTTGCGCAGACTTGGCTGATCATACAGCAGACTATCAATAGTCCATTTATTATCTCTTCACATAGAGAATGTCCCTTTTCTCTTCACACAGCATATGTTCATTGGACTTTCCTTTCACATAGAAAACATCCATTGTTTTTTCTCTTCACACTCTTCACATAGAAATAGTTCATTTTCTCACTTTGAGAAGTCTTCACCCTTTTTACCCTCCTCAGCGCACATCGCTTCAGGAGGTCTTTCCCATGCTCACACAGCTTCAGGGGGCATTCCTTCTCCCATGCTCACACAGCGTCGGGAGGCACACATCTGACTGTCCTCCTCTCCCCAGCTCACACAGCGTCAGGAGGCAGCAATCCTTAGACTTCCTCTGGACAAATTATAGAGACCTTAATTTCCTCATTCTGAACAGCTGAAGTCTGTTCAACGTCCTTAGACAGTTCTGGCTAAACTTAGACAGTCCACAAAACTTTGAGAACCTCTGCTTCACTTAGCTTTGTTCCAAGTAGGGACTCTTGAAGTCCCTCTGTGACTTGAGTTGCCTCTCCATACAGCTGTACACAATCATTGACTCTTTGTTGTAAAAGGGAATGATCTTTTTTCTTGAGCTTAGCTTGCTCTAAAATGCTGTGCAGAGGGCCTTCCATTTGCGACAACAGGCGGTCACACATTTCTTCAAAGTGACCCCTGTTCCTTTTTCCAGAGATATCATCAACTTTCCTTCCACCAACGCATGGGTCAAAGGCACCAACACAGTCTATTACAGGTTTCTTCAATGCACGTTCTACTATTGCACTACTTTTCCCTTGTAGCTCATTTAGTATTTCCTTGCTTTGGTTGAATTGCATCTCTGCTGAACTATTTGACCACTTTCTTTATCTGAACTCCACATGGAATGTATCTCAAGATCACAATCAAACTTCTGCCACCTGTCTTTCACCAGTTCCATTTTGGAAATATTCCCTGAAAGGCACTTATTCATTTGCTTCACATTTTCACCAAAAGTCTTAGTTTTCTCCACTAGGTGGTGTTTAAGCAACATGTCATCAAATTTCTGATGCTCACTCAGGACAGACCCCAAAACACTGATCCTTTTATAAACTGCATCAGGCACGCTATCCCCTCTTTGGGAAAGATCCTCTTCAAGTTCTTCCAACTGAATCTTCATTTCTTCTACTTGCTGTTCTAAGGCTCGCTTAGACTTTTCTAGCTCCTAAACGCTTTTTCCAACATCATCCTCGGAGCTGACCAAATCTTCCTTCTCTGTACACAGCTGTAGCTCTTTCTAGTTCAACCTTAGACTATAGAGCTTCCTCCAAAGAGCGAGCCAAGAACAGGGCTTTGCTCTCTTTATTCACCAGACTGCAAGCATCAAAAACATCCAAAATAAAATAAAACACAAAATAAATCCTTGCCACTGTGGGCGGCTACCTTCTCACACACAGGAACCTATCTAAGGAAGTCTGTCCCCAACCTACTGTTGGGCAGACTTGGCTGATCATACAGAAGACTATCAATAGTCCATTTATTATCTCTTCACATAGAGAATGTCCCTTTTCTCTTCACACAGCATATGTTCATTGGACTTTACTTTCACATAGAATACATCCATTGTTTTTTCTCTTCACACTCTTCACATAGAAATAGTTCATTTTCTCACCTTGAGAAGTCTTCACCCTTTTTACCCTCCTCAGCGCACATCGCTTCAGGAGGTCTTCCCCATGCTCACACAGCTTCAGGGGGCATTCCTTCTCCCATGCTCACACAGCGTCGGGAGGCACACATCTGACTGTCCTCCTCTCCCCAGCTCACACAGCGTCAGGAGGCAGCAATCCTTAGACTTCCTCTGGACAAATTATAGAGACCTTAATTTCCTCATTCTGAACAGCTGAAGTCTGTTCAACGTCCTTAGACAGTTCTGGCTACCTTTGCAGCCGACACCCTATAGTAATTGGTGAATTTTCTAAACCAGGTGGAAATGTATCTCCTGTCTGTGACTACATCCACAGATTTACCTGACTTCCTGTCACAGTATATATACCCCTATACCGAATTTCAGATGTTTTGCCTGCCTCCGAAGACACCCAAAAAATGCCCAAAAAAAACGCCTGCGCCAAAAAAAAAAAAACGCCCAGGTGTGTTGTTGCAGGCGTTTTTTTTTGGGGAATTTTTTGGGGGTCTTTGGAGGCAGGCATAACATCTGAACTTCTGTATAGGGGTATATACACACACACACTTATATGTATTTATACACATACACACATATAGGTGTTATAGCAGAGAAGCCATATGGGTGTTAATTATTTCATTAGCGCAAGCATAGGTTTCTGCTACTTTCACACCTATATATGTGTATGTGTATATATACATACATGTGTGTGTGTATATATACCCCTACACAGAAGTACAGATGTTATGCCTGACTCCAAACATGTCCTCAAAAAAGCCCTATAAACGCCTGCAACAAAAAGCAGGGTGACAGGGGCGAAGCCACTATCCGGTTCTATAAGTGTTCTAAGAGAAACAATCTTTTCTCTATAGCGGTCACCCTGACATGGAAGGGTTTTGTCACCCTGCCATAGCAGTCAGAGTCAGTTAACCCTACACTACACTACGGTCCCCTTACACTTAACACTTTCCCTACAGAAACTAGATTATTAAATCTAACTATAGTGGAAAATAGTACCCTAACTACACTAGATATCCCTTTCCTCACACTAATAATTGCTAAATGACACTTTGAAGCAGAAGTAACAGAACTGCTTCCACTCTCTTCCACAGCCCTGTATTAAAATGGTAGAGATTTGGCAGGGCTATCTTATATACTGGGGAGCGTATTCACTAATGATTGGCCTCTGGACCCCCTAGTCACTCCAATCACATTCCTAGCATTCTCCTGCCCCATCAATTGGCTTTTACTGATGGTTCTGGTCCAATCACGGGCTTTTAAAGCCCAGTTCCTGTCCCATTGCATTTTGGTCGGTTCTGGTTGCCGAATTCCGAACTTTTTCAGCAAAAAGTTCGGAATTCGGCCGAACCTCGAACAGTCAATGTACGGGTCGAACCGATGGTCGACCCGAACCGTTCGATCATCCCTAATGCTCACCACACCCATGGTCAGTTCCCTGCTGTCTCCCTGTGGAATCAGTATCAACAATACACAACTGTTGATCCAGACATACCTGTAAGTCTCTGTTTATATCAATCCCACTTGGGGCTGTTTTTTCTTACTATATTATTGCCATATATTGATACATTCTTCCTTTCCCTCTCTCCCCCTCCCCCCCCTTTTTTTTCCTTCTTTCCTCCTCTCTCAAGATCAGCTTCCTTTCCTCTTTTGGAGTGGTTCATGTCAGCAATTCTGATACACATACAAGGGGACATGCAGCAACTATAGCTAGCTGCTACAGGCCTGGCGCCATTCACCAAATATTGTTTGGGGTATATTATACACTAGATTCTTCAGTGTCTTCCTTCTCCTTCCACCCCAATCCCTTCCCCCCTCCTCTTTCAGAGAGGACAGCTTCAAGAGCCCTGGGCAAATTTCCATTATAAAATACTGACACACTTCCACATTGTAAGAATGGTGGCCTGCCTGCATGTTTCAATAACATTGATGGATGTTTTTTGGTCTAGATGTTTCACTTTATGTACAATTCAGTACTAATACATGTTTATTGCATTTGTAGAAGAATATGTTTGCTCTGATCTTCCCCTGAAGAAGAAATCATCTCAGATTTCGAAACATGTCGGGATGTCTATATGAACTACGATTATTTTGAGCTCCTACTATATCGGACCAACTATATGTTCTAGACCAGGGGTACTCAAATATAAAATTGAAAGGTCCACTTACCAATTTTCCTTTCAGTCCGAGGTCCGGAAAAGTGACCGTCAAATTCCAAATATAGAACACTAACAAAAGAAGGCATTCCCCAAAACTTTTGAACTATACACAAAAAAATGTGGTAGACCTTTAGTGTGAAAGGTGACACCTTTGACAGGGAGCAGTGCCATACCAAGCTGACCAAGATTTCCCATTGAGGCCAATGTTAAAACCTGGGAGTAGTGATATACCAAGCCGACCAAGATTTCTCATTGAGGCCAATGTTAAAAATGGGGAGTACTGCCATACCAAGCTGTTCATAGTAGTGAATGTACGTAAATGCCTCTGTACTGCACCTCTTCCCAGCTGCTACAACCTCTGAAACACACACACCTCTCCTCTGCCCTCATCTCCCCCAAAGGTCCCCCATCTTCCACATGATTACCTTTCTAAAATACCTTTCTATTGCTGGCTGCCATATCTTCCTTCTCCTTCTTCCCTATGTACGTGTTGCTTGACACAAGGGGTGGGTTTGGGTAGCAGTTCCGCCCATTCCCAACATCACAGCTTGAATTTGACAGGTGCAGTCTCTCATTGTGGCTGCACAGTGCCCTGAGTAGATGTCTCTTCACTGCCTGTCGCCGAAGCCCAGCTTCCCTCAGCTCCATGTGTCCACAGACTACTACGGAGGACTACAACTCCGGGAATGCAGCGCGGCGGGGGTGCTTAGGCATGAGAAGGAATAAGTTCCTCCTCCGCTGTGAATGCTGGGCGGCGGCATGTAATGTCACTGGTTGCTAGTGTAACGTTCATGCGTTTTTGTTAGTGGATGGATTTACAGCTGCAGAATTATTACACTGACATGTGAATGCAGCCTAACTCGGTTAAACGCCTTCTTTAAACAGGATTTTGTATAACCCCTCAGAAGCAATCTTTTAGTGAATTCATCTGCCTCTTTCTGAAAATCCTCATAGGTCATACAATTGTATCTAATATGCAAAAATTGGCTAAATGGGATAGGTTTTCTTAGGGTTTGAGGGTGAAAACTGCTGGCATGCAACCTGTTGCCAGCTGTTTCTTTTCTGAACAATTTACTACTTAGTCGCCCCATCACATCTTTACAGATACTGTGAGGGGTTTATCTAGGCAGCGGGTGTGTGTGACCCCCTGGAAGAGTTCACTACACCAAAAATTAGGCACAGCATACAGTTTTAAACGTGAACAACAAAAAGGTGCAGTTTATTTACACTATTTACAAAACCATTAATGGCAACAACAAAAAAGAAAACAAGAAAACATGAAAATAAACCCTTGCCAATTTGGCAACTTACTACACAGAGGTCTGCCACACAGGCTGTCTCACCGCCCAACTAGGTCTCAAGCTCCCCAGTTTACACAGGCAACAAACTGGTTCCAGGGTGGAACTCCTCTCTAGGCATGCTGGGAGTTTTTGTAAAGAACCTAATGAGCCAACTCACCTCAGCTGGTCTCCTTAGGTTCTACCACTTGAGAACTCACCACTTTCCCCTAGTGGAACAACTCTGCAAAAAGTCTAAATCTAGGACACACATGTATCCCATCCTGGATGCAACCAGGCACTTTTACCTGTCTGCTTTTACAATACATACATCAAGTAAATTCACTTGGTGCTGATCATAAGGCATAGTAAAAAATATGTCCTGGTCATTTTTATGTCTTAAGTGTGAATGGGGAGCTGGTGTGTTAAATTTGGTGTTATCGCTCTCACTCTCTCATACTGGTCACTGGAAGTTCAACACGGCACCTCATGGCAAAGAACTCTCTGAGGATCTGAAAAAAAAATTGTTGCTCTACATGAAGATGGCCTAGTCTATAAGATTTCCAAGACCCTGAAACTGAGCAGCAGCATGGTGGCCAAGACCATATAGTGGTTTAAAAGGACAGATTCCACTCAGAACAGACCTCTCCATGGTCAACCAAAGAAGTTGAGTTCACATGCTCAGCATCATATCCAGAGGTTGTCTTTGGGAAATAGACGTATGAGTGCTGCCAGCATTGCTGCAGAGGTTGAAGGGTTGGGGGGGTCAGCCTGTCAGTGCTAAGACCATACACCACACACTGCATCAAATTGGTCTGCGTGGCTATTGTCCCAGAAGGAAGCCTTTTCTACAAATGATGCACAAGAAAGTTCGCAAACAGTTTGCTGAACACAAGCAGACTAAGGACATGGATTACTGGAACCATGTCCTGTGGTCTGATGAGACCAAGAAAATCTTATTTGGTTAAGGTGGTGTCAAGCTTGTGTGGCAGCAACCAGGTCAGAGGAGTACAAAGACAAGTGTGTCTTGCCTACAGTCAAGCATGGTGATGGGAGTGTCATGGTCTGGGGCTGCATGAGTGCTGCCGGCACAGGGGAGCTAAAGTTCACTGAGGGAACCATGAATGCCAATATGTACTGTGACATATGATATACCAAACTTTGTTGTTTGGTATATCATATACTACTGTATTTCTCTCTTGTACCACTTACATACCACCAATAAAAAAGTTTTTAAAAAAAATGGATAAATGAGTAAAAAGGAAAAAAAGTAGAAAAATAATAGCTAAGGTGAAAAGAGAAGGAAAACGTTTAAACTGGCTAATAATGTTAATTAGTGGTTAGCCAATAATATAAATAGACATCATTTGCAATATTATTTTTCTTTTTTTTACCATGACCAAGTTGCTTTAACTGAAATTATGTGAAAAACAAAGGGAATTCCCTTGATGTGCACATAAAATAACTGATTAAACATACATTATAACAATAACACAGATGCAGTGTAGTTACAAAGTCTGCAAACAGTGTTTGTGAGCTCTGTTTATACTAGAGCCCCTTCAAGCTGTCAGAATTAATAATAATTAATAATATCTCGCTGTGCCTCCATTATGTCAGAATGTTTACACTGCTCTGAATATAACAGTGTCTATTTATGGTTAATAATAAGCAAAGATCTGTGCGAAAGGAGAATCTCAACTTATTCCATAAATCAATATGTAGCAAATTCTTTTTATTGATTAATTTCTTTTTAAAAGCATATACCAATCTTAGTGAAAACAGTCTACAGTATGGAATATATAAAAGTTTTATTCACGAGACATGTAATCACGATAAATGATCAAACTTGAGATGACACAAAAAGATAACTTTACAAAAATACAAACTTCAAACAATAAATGCAATGTGATTTGTAGCTCAATAATGAAAGTGAAAATAAAGCAAGAATACGTTTTTTCCCAGATGTAGTAGCATAAACCATAGATAAGTATACTATACAATCAGACCACAATTGTCTGCGCTATACACAACCTGATAGTCACTTCACTGCAGATGAAGTGAGAATAGTCTATGCAAAACGTGAAACTAATACGCCAATATGCGCTAAATCTGATATTAATAAAAATGTTATAAAAACAAAAATCATCTCTTTAGAGAAAAATCTACATATGGTTTATACGGCTGGGATTGTACTTTTGTTACCCTTTAAATATGAAATGTAAAACATTTAAGGAAGTACATAAACAATATTGAATAATAATCACATAATTAGCAAGGCATATTTACCATATTTAAAATGACCGCTAGCTTAGAATGGTTGTTACCAGGTTCCTTAACCACTTTACCGCTATGTACCGGAGTACTACTGCGGCAAAGTGGCTCGTTCCCGTCTGACGACGTAGACCTACGTCGCCAGACTCCTCCCCCTGTAGGCGGCGCTCGCGCGCCGCCGGAGGCGCGCTCGCGCGCCGCCGGAGGCGCGCTCCCGCTGTTTTCATTCACAGCGGGAGTCGGGCCAGGGGAGGAGCAGCGGCGATCGTCGCTGCTCTGCCCCGATCGTCGGGGAATCCAGTTTGGAGATCCGCCCGCCTGTGTAAACAGAGCGGGCGGATCTCCTCAGTGACAGGGAGTGACAGATCGGAGTGTTCAGCATAGCTAGACATCCGATCTGTCCCTGTCTCACACAGTCACCTCCCCCCCCCCACGCGTCAGTAAGCACCAGGCATACATTAACCCCTCCCTCTCCAATAAAATTAACCCCTTCCCTGCCAGTGTCATTTTTACAGTAACAGTGCATATTTATAGCACTGATTACTGCAGTAATGTCACTGGTTCCCCCAAAAGTGTCAAAAATGTCAGTCAAGGGTCCGATCTGTCCGCCGCAATGTCGCAGTCCCGCAAAAAAATCGCAGATCGCCGCCATTACTCGTTAAAAAAAAAAACACCAAAAATGACAAAAATCTTTCCCTTTGTTAGTAAATGCAATAACTTTTGCGCAAACCAATCAAAATACGCTTATTGCAATTTTTTTTACCAAACATGGGTAGCAGAAAACAAATTGGCCAAAATTTTTTAAAAAAATTGGTTTTTACATCTTTTTTGGGGGGAATTTCATATAAAAAAAATGTTAAAAATATTGTTATTTTTTCAAAATAAACGCTCTTTTTTTGTTTATAGCGCAAAAAGTAAAAATCGCACAGGTGATCAAATACCACCAAAAGAAAGCTCTGTTTGTGGGAAAAAAAGGACGTAAATTTCGTTTGGGTACGGCGTCGCATGACCGCGCAATTGTCAGTTAAATTCGCACAGCGCCGAATCGCAAAAAGTGGCCCAGACGTAAGACAGCAAAATGCTCTAGTGGTAAAGTGGTTAAGATGGCTGCTTTTCCAAGATGGTGGCCAATTAGGGAGGAGTTTCGTTTGGCGTCCCTCAAAGTTTCAGATACATGGTGGAGCGAAATGGAGTCTGTGTAGATGAGTCTATGCATAGCTGTAGTAGCGTGTATGTTGTATGTGTGATGTATTTTGGGCAAAATGTGTGTGTGTGTCATGTGTCTCTCTCATCTGGGCTTTTATATGGTATAGAACAATTACCATAAGTTAAACCCAGAGGGAGTAACATGACCCCCATTGGTTGGAACATCTTATTCATTAACCGGTGATGTCATAGGGTGACACCTCTTGGTCAACCAGTATATTAAAATTAAATAAAGATTTCTCCATTTAAGACTATTAGAAAACAACATAAAATGTAACCATGCTCTCATCTATTAAATGTCCATTTAATATCCATCATGTATCTAAATAAGGAATTAATCTTGATAACACCATTCTAATATTTCATATATCTTATTTAAAATATATTGGATTTTACTTTTTAACCTAAGACTTCAATTAGTAGCAGTCAGCAAAAATGGCAGTATTGCATTGCTCTTAGGTTCAGTTTGTAGCAATATAGCAGCATTATTTATCTTCAAATAAACTTCGCACCTTTATATTGACCAATAGCTTACAATCCAGACCTTCTGGAGTCTAGCAAGGTCAAACAAAATTTTATGATGCTTTCTACATCTTTCAATTTACAAATGTTTACTGAAGCCTGTCTTGACATACAGAGATGAGTCATCAAAATCAGTAAAGTTAGAAGTTAGCAAAATATGAAACAATTATAATATATAACGGTCTTCTACATATCTATGTATGCTAGTTATATATATATTTCAGTGTTAATATTCCTTTACATATAAGATTATAATATATATCTTTAAATCTTATTTTAAATGGGTTTAAGCATAGAAAATACTAAGGTTTTTATGATTCCACACACAGATAAGATACCTTGGAATAGTGTCTTAGACCTTATCTTAAAGAAAGTCAACAGACTATTTATTTATTACCTTAGGTCAACACAGCATGTCTGGGGTAAAACCTGTTGAATATGCACTTTTAAAGGAGGCTTGAACTTTCAACAACCTTTAACAAAATGGACGCCATTGCTTCAACATTTCTATGCAGAACAAAATATGACATTTCATTTCTATTTGTGAATTTAACCTCCCCAAATAACCCTGACAAAGCTCTTCTTTAACAGAGTCTGGGATCAAGATGAAGGCTAAAAACACTGTTTGCAGGCTTCATTTACACATGGACATGGAACTATGCTTTTTCAAAACAGTGAACTAAGGACACAGCCCCTGCTGCTATTATCTATTGTCATGAAGTTGTGTGAAAAAAACATCAAGATATTGTGTAAAGAAGTCTTTATAAAGGCTTTATAATAACTACTTTACCCATAAAAAAATCAAACTTATGTATAAGGTAATAATAATAATGTTCTTTCATTCCATATGAATAATTATGCTACAAAAATTAGTATGTGCTGTAAATTGCCTCCAGCATTGTTCCTGTTTCTTCTTGCTGGAGGCTGCCATTTTGCTGAAGCCCAGAGCCCCTGAACAGCAGTAACTCTTTAGACTTTCAGTAAATATGTCAATAAAAATTCGGAACAGTGCTTAAAAAAAGAGAGCAACTGAGCAGAGCAGGGTGAGACAATGTATTACTGGATTTTAAACAGAATAGGAACTTTTTAATGTTTTACATAGCTACTCCCAGAAAAGGGGCCAGCCTGAAGTGATTTAGCAGGACTTAATTTTCTGACTAAAGTTCCCCTTAAAACCCCAATTGCACCTTTCAAAAAAAAAAAAAATAGCAGGGAGTGTGGACATTGAACATTGTAGAGCTCCAGATGTAATTCAAAACTCAATGGGGGGGGGGGGGGAGGTGACGGTGGACCATTGCAGTAAGACTCATGCAGAGCGCAGTGGGCAGTGGTTTGGAACTGCACGCTCTGTCCAACTCTAATGGAAGCGTTAACTAAAATATAGCAGAACAACAACCATAAACTTGCTTGTAGTGCCATGGATGCTCAAGAGGGATACAAGCTGATCTGTGATTGGTTTTAATTGTATAGCTTGGTTTTAATTGTATAATAACATATTGCTGCATTTCATGCTTTATCAATGTGAAGCTTCATTTATAAGCATGTATACACTTTATGAAAACTTCACAAGATTACACCATTTGGTCTATTTATAGATGTTTACACTAAGGATTCATACAACTGTTACTTGGGACTCACATATTTTCCCACCTGAAACCATTAAGAAAAATGTATGAATTTTGGGTAAAAGTTGTGTGATTCATGGGTAAAAACATTAAAAATAGACCCCTATGGTTCATTTTGCTAAAAATACATAAGATGGTGCAGTAGCACATTATTAGAGATGCCATTTTACTGATGAATAGAAACTTGAATGAATACCTCAACTCATATCTTGTTGTACATAAATTGAGTTTCGAATTCAAAAGCTTAGATCATTTTGGTGCATTGTAGATGGGTCAGAACACTGATCTGTATTATGGAAAGAAAAAGATATACAAGTCACAAGGAGCATAGCAGGTGAACCTGGATCGGGTTAAAAATAAAAACAAATTCATTCATCTTCTAGGCATGACTTTTTTATTGCTGCACGTATGAGCAAATGCCTGAGGTGTTTGTTTTGTAGGATGTATCTACACAAAGTTGTGTGCAAAGAGAGCAATAAGGAAGAATGCATTGGCAGCAGATTAAGGAAGACTATAGCCTGGTGTCATTTGGCAAAGGCAATGGAATAAACAATCTTTACTAGGTAAAGAAGTCATCAGGAAGAGTTTAAACAGAGTTTTATTTTCATCACTGGTGCTGGAACAGCACACAAGATTTGATTTTTTATTTTTTAATAGATCGCGGTGGTGCAAAAACATGAAACGGAAAAAACCCATAAGTGAACAAAAAATGTGCATGGGAAACACACACTAAAAAGTGAACTTAAGGGTGTGCTTTTAGTCCAGCCCCTGAAGGGGTAGGACCTCTACCCTGATCCCCCCTGGGCGCAAGGCTCCTGACAGGGATAAAGGGTTTACAATGTTCTGCCTAGCCAGAAAGCCTGGCAGACTCAGTTCTTCTAGGTCAGCTGAAGCCAACCAACGAATACTTGCTTGAAGGGCTCTCCTGAAGAAAGACCCCCCCAGGGGCAGAGGAGGAAGGAACCTGAGGGCCACACATCCTCCCACTAGATATCAGGGCAAGCCCGAGGTCTCACACCCTTTATCCAGAAACACACACAAAAGTGAAAGAAGTGACAGACAAACAGTGGAGAAAAATATATAGAAAATAAAAAGTGGCCGTGCAATTGTGCACTGGCCAGGCACACAACACCTGATACCTAAGACATCTCTTCTAGGGCTTCCTAGAATATGCAGAACATTTTATTTTATTGCTTAAAGCCCTAACCTGGTTTAAACTAGAGAGACCCTGTCACCAACTTAAAAAGTGCAGGTAATAGCCCAGGCAGATCAAATGCTTAAAAACATAAATATAGGCGCACACGTCATACCCTAAGCTCGAGTCCATATAGATGGGCAGTCTCTAGATAGGGGTACAGATGGGGGAAACAGTCCACTGGTAAGGGCAGCCTTCAGGGAACCGAAGCCAAAAGTTCCACAAACTGCAGACAAAAAAACAAAATAGAGGCGCCTCTAAATGTAGACTGTAAGCAGAAATTCATTACACATGAACAAATACACTCACATCTGTATGTATATGTATGCAATAAAACCATTCCGGTAGTCGAGATGAGTGGGTGGCTTGACGTTATCCCCGGTCTGTGAAGCTGTTCCGCTGGCGTGTAGACCTCTCAGATGTACACCAACAATGTAGCGTAGCCGAGCTCTGCTGACACTGAAGAGGAAGAGGATCGCCGCACGTCAGTGGGAACGAGGCTTGGTACAGCGTCGGTAGTAGATGACGTCACAGAAGTGCGACGCGTTTCCGAGCGTGCGTACTGCCGGGGGGAAGACGGCAGCCGCGCTCCTTCTTCAAAGCAGGGGGAAGGGGCCAGTACAGCAAGGAAGTCCGTTTTAAAAGACCCAAAAAGGGGGAGGGGATATGCAAATGAGTCGACTGGCAACATGAGGATAATTAAAAAGCATGTCAGCAATACATTTGCTCCGGAACATGACAACAACATTAAAATGACTTTAAAATTGACCGACTTTACTTGTACATCAATAATAATCCACAGCCTTAGTAAATCATAGTGGAATGCTGGATTAATAATCGACAGTGTGTTACCAGATATGGAGCACCACAATTAAGAATGATAAGTGACACCAGGACCTAGTTGGTCAGATATATTACTGTAATTATAATCAGTGAGCCCATTTTTAGACATTAACACATGCGGTATAATTGGTGCTCCCCTGGGGAGCACCGACATAAGGTGATAGCTGAAGCGATATCCCCATTATAAAGGGTAGAGAATATATACAATATCGTGTCATAATGATCAGTATTTTAAGAAACTTTTGAGAGTATTCATTAAGGGAATTTAAGGACCAGTGTACATATAACATTATATGTATAACAGGGGGGAGTACCGCGCTTAAAAGGTGCTTAGTGCATGTTATTCGTACATTAAATAATTTACTTTCAGTGCTTTCAAATGTTTAAAATAAAATGTAAATATTCTCCAGTGTATAAAATTATATAAATATTCTTCAGTGCATAAAAATTAAAAAAATCTCATTAATAAATAAAATATTTCTTACAAGTGATGTAAATATGTGCTATAAATAATCCTTAAATATATCAAAATTTATAAAAATGAAACATAAAAATAAAATGCCAGTGATAAATTATGTGCTTATAAGTTTCCAATAATTAGTTCAAAAGTGAAAAAGTGCCAAAGTGTCCTTGTATATATAAATAAAATGGTGTATATTCAAACGCCTTTTCTTTCCCAAAATTCATGCAGGTGCTCTTCCATGCAGTGGCCACTAGGTGTCCTAAGCGCTCACCTCAATTGGCTTTATAACCAGCTTTGTATGGTATCATGTGTAATCCTCCTTTTCTATGGTTAATGGGTTCGGTCACTGATTCTCACACTTATCCCTTTTCACGCGATATTCCAGGGGGTGTGTATGGAGCCTTTGAATCTCCAAAATAAATGGGGCCACAATAGTGAGGTACCGTTTGGTGATTTTATTAAAAGAGATAAAAATCACAGACTCACATTTTCCTTCGTCTTTGCCAATGCATAACAATTGTACTGTCGCTACGTCACTTCCGGTTTGGCGTCCTACGCGTTACGCTGCGTGCCCACACAGCTTCTTCCAGGGATCCACATTGATGTGATAAAGTCTGGCGGGCAATACTAGGCTCTTGCTGGGAATCAGTGTTTGTACCTATTCTTTTAGTTTCGTATCTGTTGAGGATATTTGATTTGCATATTTGAGGCATGTGTCAACTATACCCATATTCCTTCATTTTAGTTATATATCTGTTATGAGATAATGGATGGATGCATTAAGTGTGTGCCAATGCAATTAATGTTGAGGAATATATGAGGGAATGTAGATGGCGATGTCCCCACTGGCCGCAGGGACGGTCATGAAGCCGGCCTTAGTGAGTAATATAGTTGCGGCAGGGTGGGACCTAGATGAGGCTTTGCTTCGTTTAGGAGTTCGCATCATATGCACGTAGGGGGGTTTATTCCGCTCTGGTGTATTATAGGGGAAGGATGTGCTGATTGGGAGCTCCACTTCCGGCTTCCTGTCCGGACAAGTGGACGACAGCTGGCTCCACTTCCTGTTTCCTGCCTCGAGGGCAGGGCGGGACGAAGGATGTATGTCATTTCCGGTCCCTGCTGTTTCCGGATAGGCGGACTCAGTGGGGGGCGGAGTTTTTAAGCGTCACCTCTGATGCTTTTCCTGTTTCCTGCCTCGAGGGCAGGGCGGGATGAGCGACGTACGTCATTTCCGGTCCCTCCGAGGTTCAGGATAGGTGGACACAGCGAGGGGCGGAGCTTTTAAACGTCACTTCCGGTGTCTCCAGTGTCCGGATGAACGGACCTAGAGAACAGCGGTGGAGTGGCTTCCGGCCACCAACGCAAATTGAATGCGTACTGGCGGCGGACTTACTTCCGGCCGCCCACGTGGCGGAGGACCCCGCCCTCCATTTAGCACACACCCCCACCCTCCTCCCATAGGGGTATAAAGATGAGGTGATGTGGCCGCTTGCTCACGCCCTCAGTAGAAGTCCAGTGCCGACGAAACGCGTCAGGGCGTGAGCACGCGGTCATTCTGTTCCACACCAAGGACATCCCAGAGGATCCCCAGCACCAAACGCCATTTGAGTCCGGGCAACATCACGATAGGGTGGCTGGATCACCCGTACCGTGTGGCTCAGTGGGGACAACGTTAGTAGCGGGAGGACCGGGTTTGTGCCTTGGATATGTTGTTCGCTTAATACATCCGATTCCATGTGAGTGTGATTTTAACCTTTTAATAAAGCCTTGTTTGTACATATTACGCTATGGGTATCTGTTCCCCTTTTATGTGAGACGAGAGGAGGAGGTATCTGTTCCCCCTTTATGTGAGAGGAGAGGAGGAGGTGCTGCCTATATCCCTACTAGTTGGAGTGGAATCCTGAGGGGATCGCCATCCGGAAGTGGAGGATTATTGATTGAATAAAGCGCTAAACCCTAGCGCTAAGGGTACGTGTCCACTCTCAAGGGGGGGAGCACAGTGGTGAGGTGAAGGATATGATGGTTGCTGAGTGATCGATAAAGAAGTTTTGTGTTTCATCACACAACGAGTATCCAACCTTTCGTGTGTCTTCACCCTGAGAATATTATGGACTCATGAACTTTTAGGCTTTATATTTATTCCCTATTCTGTTAGGCTGCTAATAATTGCCATATACCTTCAACCTCGTCAGAGGCGGTTTTTAGCGCTGCTAGTGTTTATTTGGGCTAAGGCTCTTATACGCACCTTTTTTTATGTTATGATTTGAGTATAGCAGCTGCTTCGCTGGTTATATAGGCATATGAGTACATCTTGCTGCATTGCTAGATATACAAGGTTGATCCTAGGAGTATTGCATACACATGAGCGCTGAGTGGGTGGGATAAGGAATATTGTTTCTTTCTTGCTCCTTTTGTATATAAGAGTTCATTTATTATTGCATATTATTTTATTTTTATTTTTATTTTTATTTGTATTTGTTTACTCTTATCTTATTTCCTTTTTCCTCTTTTTCCATGGAATTTCTTGGAGAGATTGAAGCCCATAAATATGGGGTCTTAGATGATTTATACACTACTCTAAATGCCTGCACTTTTTCTAGTAACACTATCCTTAAATTGAATATCAGACACACTTTGTGTGGCAAATTCAAACATCTTGAGAGATTGATCACTGCTGCAAACCAACAGTGGTGGGATGGATTTTTTCTGCTCAAATACATTAGTACAAAAATCTCTCCCAGAGGATTGAGAGTAGAGAAGGAATGCCCTTTCCCAGATATTGCCAAGGAATGGGCGGGTATAGCAGATTTTTGTGCATCCAAATGGATGGAGATACTTGCCACCCATAGGCTGCACAAATATGAAACATTGGTACACGAGGTTCAAATAATCACCACAGACATTATTGAACTGCAAGCCACTATCCCCATGTCTTGGTGTAACGCTCATGCGTTTTTTGTTAGTGAATGGATTTGCAGCTGCAGAATTATTACACTCAGTAGTCTTGTAGAGAATGTGTTGAACAACATATCCAACTCTCAGGACTTCATCACTGTGTACAGCCTGTTATGCAAATATACATACACTCAATATGATGTTCCTGGAGTGATAGAATGTATATGATAGAATAGAGGTGAGAGACAGGCAATAGAATGGTGAGCACTTAGTAGTAGTATTCAGGAGAGTGGTAGGTGATGATAGTATGCAGATAGGTTTTAGCAATCATGTATAGTAACAGGTGGTAGGGGACAGCAGATGAAGTATGCAAGAGAGAGTAACCTAGTGCAATGATAGGTGATGGTAGTCCCAAGAGCTAGCAATCTATGCAGATGATAGAAATAGCTTAGATAGTAATAGTCCCTTTAGTATGCAGTAGTAGATAGTGAAAGTTAGGTTGAGGAAGGAATCCCCTGCGGGGTACTTATCACTAGATGGGTTAGTAGTAGCAAGGTCCAAGAGTAATGGAGTAATCCGGTAGCGAGATACTGGATCGGTAGCGAGGTTCCGGTCTTGTTCAGGCAAGGGGAATGGCTTGAAGCTCTGGCAGCATTGGACAAGACAAGGCAACATGCGGTTTGAACGAGCAATGAGTGAGAGAAAGCCAGCGATTGAAATAGCCGCTCATAGCGGCGCCCGGCGATGACGTCATTGCCCTTAAAGGTGTATGCGTTCCATTTGGATACCAAGATGGGACGCAATATTAAGAGAGAAATGTGGAAATAAGGGTACCAGAGGTACCAGAACATTACAGTACCCCCCCCCCCCTTAAGGCCGGCTCCGGAAGGCCTCTAGAACAGTTTTTTCCGGGTATTTCGAGTGGAAATTGCGAATCAGTCTAGGGGCATGTATATCGGAGGTATCCAGCCAGGTGTCGTCTTGGGGCCCATAGTTCTTCCATCGTACTAGATATTGGAGTCTTCTTCTATGGATATGAGAATCCAGAATCTCCTTTATCTCAAATTCTTCTCCGCCTTCAACTTGTACAGGAGGTGGAGGTGAGATGGTAGGCCTTATTCCTTGGTTAGGAACATGGGGCTTTAGTAGAGACACATGGAAGATGGGATGTATCTTGAGGTCTGTTGGTAATGTGAGTTGTACTGCAGCTTTTCCAATAAGCTTCTTTATTGGGAAAGGTCCCAGGAATAAAGGTCCAAGTTTTTTACTAGGGATCTTTAATCTCAAATTTTTTGTAGAAAGCCAAACAAGATCCCCAATGGCATATTGGGGAGAGGGTTTTCTACGAAGGTCGTAGTGCCTTTTTTGTTGGCTATGGGCATGTGAGATGGTGGTGTTGAGTAAACCCAGGGAATCCTTTATTTGGGTAAGATAATCAGAGGCCACTGGATTACTTGATGGCAAGATACGTGGTGTAAGAAGTGTGGGATGAAACCCATAGTTTAAGTAGAATGGACTTTGTTTAGTAGTGCTGTGGGTCGCGTTGTTATAGGCGAATTCCGCCAGCGGGAGGAGGTCCACCCAATCGTCCTGTAGATATGAAGTATAGCAAAGTAGATATTGCTCAATGCACTGGTTGACTCTTTCTGTCTGTCCGTTGGTCTGAGGGTGGTAAGGAGAAGTAAGTTTTCGCTCTATTCGTAGAATCTGACGTAGAGCTTGCCAAAACTTTGAGATAAACTGTGAACCACGGTCAGACAGAAGTGTTTTTGGAATACCATGTAACTTAAAGACATGTTTCACAAGTAATTCCGCTGTTTGCTTGGATGAAGGTAGTCTTCGGATAGGAATGAAATGTGCCATCTTGGTCAGATGGTCCACTGACACTAAAATGGTGTTGAATCCTTTGGAAGGTGGTAGTTCTACTATAAATTCTAAGGACACCACTTCCCATGGAACCTGGGGTATTGGTAAACTACAAAGTAGACCCGATGGTTTTGTAGTGTCAATTTTGGACCTTGCACAGATGTCACAAGATGAAACGAACTTTTGTACGGTTGTCTTCATGTCAGGCCACCAAAATTGCCTAGTAAGTAAATTGAATGTTTTAGTCATACCCATATGTCCTGCCATAGGTACATCATGCGACAATTCCAAGATCTTGGTTCGCATAGTAGGGGGTATGTATAGTTTATCGTTGTAATAGAGGAAGCCTTCTGCATCAGCATTTAGTTGTGGTGGAGGTGAATCCAGTCCTATGCTGTGCAAAATCTCTTCCTTCAGGGAACGGACAACACCGACAATACGTTCATAGGGTATTAAAGGAACTGAGGGAACCTCGGCGTAGCTATCTTCGGTTAATCGTGAAAGCGCATCCGCTTTTTTATTTTTGTCTGCAGGTGTATAGGTCATAGAAAATTAAATCTCGAAAACAATAATGACCATCGTACCTGCCGTGGGAAAGAGTTCTATTAGTCTGAAGGTATTGAAGGTTTTTGTGATCTGTGTATATAAGGATTGGCAATCGAGTACCCTCAAGTAGGTGTCGCCAATTCTCTAATGCCAGTTTTATAGCTAGTAACTCTTTTTCACCCACTGGGTAATTCACCTCGGGGCTGCTTAGTGACTTTGAGAAGAAAGCAACTGGGTGAAGTGGTGAAGTGTTTGTTGGTGGTTGTGAGAGAACTGCTCCTACTGCCATATTTGATGCATCTACCTCCAAAATATATTGAAGGGATGGGTCTGGATGGCGTAATATGGGAGCAGAAGTAAAGCTTGATTTCAACAAGCAGAAAGCTCCATTTGCTTCTTCTGACCATTTGAATTGTTTTTTTGTACTTGTGAGTTGTGTGAGAGGTCTCACAATAGCAGAGAAGTTCTTGATGAACTTTCTATAGTAGTTAGAGAATCCGAGGAATCTTTGTAATGCTTTGCGAGTTGTTGGCACAGGCCAATCTAGAATACAGGATATTTTGCTCATGTCCATTTTGATTCCATTTTTGGATATAATGTATCCTAGGAATAGTACTTCCTCTTTATGAAATAAACATTTTTTTGATTTAACATATAATTTATGTGCAAGTAGTCTTGACAACACGAGTCTTACATGTTTTATGTGTTCAGATAAGGAATGAGAATAAATAAGTATATCGTCCAGATATACTACAACACAAACATCAAGCAAGTCTCTGAATATGTCATTTATAAATCGTTGGAAGGCTGCGGGAGCATTACACAACCCAAATGGCATCACGATGTACTCAAACAGTCCGTATCTGGTTCTGAATGCTGTCTTCCATTCATCCCCGTCACGGATTCGAATTAAGTTGTATGCCCCTTTTAGGTCCAATTTCGAAAAGTAGGAAGCTCCGCGCACCTGTTCGATAAGTTCAGGAATAAGAGGTAAAGGATAACGATCCTTTATTGTAATGGTATTTAATTGTCTGAAATCAATAATAGGCCTGAGACTTGAATCTTTATTGCGGACAAAGAAGAGTCCTGCAGCAGTGGAGGAAGTAGAAGGTCTGATGAATCCTTTCGCCAAATTTTCATCCAAGTATTCCTTGAGATGAGAGAGTTCATCCTGTGAAAGAGGATAAACGTGACCGAAAGGCAATTTGCTATTAGGGAGTAGATCGATACAACAATCATAGTCCCTATGGGGAGGCAACACTTGAGCGTTTTTCTCAAGGAAGACTTTCGACAAATCCTGATAACATATTGGTATAATCTCATCTGACACCACAGACAGGATCCTTCCATGTGATGAGAGATTACACGTGGTTTCGCAGTAGTGAGAAGAGAAGGTTAGAGTTCTTGTTTTCCAATCGATGATTGGTTGATGTATGTGTAACCAGGGAAGTCCAAAAATAATGGGAAAATGTGGTGAGGTCAGTACATCAAAAGTGGTGGTCTCCACATGAGACCCGTCAGCAGTGACAAGGAGTGCCTGTGTCTGATTAGTGATGGGACCAGAGGATAACGGAATACCGTTAATGAAACTAACAGAGACAGGTTTAAGTTTTGAAATAATAGGTATTTTATTTAAGGTAACAAAACAAGTATCAATGTAGTTCCCACAAGATCCTGTGTCGACCATAGCCTTGGTGGTGATCCTAGTTTGGTCCCACTGTAATGTCAAATGAATGAAAAGATAAGGATTAGAAAATGAAGTTGTTAGTCCCCCTAGCAAGACATTTGAACACTCACCCTCTTTTTTGCGGACAAGGGGACAGCCGTTTATCAAATGATCCGGGGATGCGCAGTACATGCAGAGATGTTCGGTTTTCCTCCTGGCACGTTCGGAAAAGGTCAAAGGTGGGCGTATCATTCCTACCTCCATAGGAGTAGGGTCAACAGGCGACATCCGAGAAGGACTGGACAATGGCAATCCCATCTTCTCAGCCTTTCTTTCTCGCAGTCGTCTGTCAATATTGATACTGGTCTGTATCAGGCCATCCAAGGTGTCAGGTAAATCCGCTCGGGCGAGCTCGTCTTTAACGGCTTCTGATAGGCCGAGTCTGAACTGCGTTCGCAAGGATGTGTCATTCCACCCTGAATCAAGGGACCATCTTTTGAAATCTGCCACGAAGTCCTCAACAGGTTTCCTTCCTTGTTTTAAAGCCCTCAATTGGGTATCAGCAGTACTCTGCCTATTGGGGTCTTCATATAAACTAGCGAGTTGCGCTAGGAATAAAGGATAGGAGTTAAGAAGTGGGTCATCTTTCTCAAAGAGAGAGTCTGCCCAGGCCTGGGGATCACCCGTCAGATAGGAAATAGTGGTACAGACTTTGATTTGGTCAGTGGGGTAGGTATGAGGTTTCAACAAGAATAGCAATCGACATGCGTTTTTAAATTCACAAAATTTACTCCGATCACCAGTAAACACTAGAGGAGGGTTTATCTTAGGCTCACGGGGCTGAGCAGCAGAGAGCTGCGCAAGACGGCCAACCTGCTGTCTTAAAGCCTGATTTTCGTTTTTTACCTCTGTAAGAGCAAGTATCAATGCATCTACTTGTTGTTTTAATTGCATTACTTGAGTGGGTAATTCTGCTGAATCCATAATTTTTCTGGCTCGTTCAATCTGTAACGCTCATGCGTTTTTTGTTAGTGAATGGATTTGCAGCTGCAGAATTATTACACTCAGTAGTCTTGTAGAGAATGTGTTGAACAACATATCCAACTCTCAGGACTTCATCACTGTGTACAGCCTGTTATGCAAATATACATACACTCAATATGATGTTCCTGGAGTGATAGAATGTATATGATAGAATAGAGGTGAGAGACAGGCAATAGAATGGTGAGCACTTAGTAGTAGTATTCAGGAGAGTGGTAGGTGATGATAGTATGCAGATAGGTTTTAGCAATCATGTATAGTAACAGGTGGTAGGGGACAGCAGATGAAGTGTGCAAGAGAGAGTAACCTAGTGCAATGATAGGTGGTGGTAGTCCCAAGAGCTAGCAATCTATGCAGATGATAGAAATAGCTTAGATAGTAATAGTCCCTTTAGTATGCAGTAGTAGATAGTGAAAGTTAGGTTGAGGAAGGAATCCCCTGCGGGGTACTTATCACTAGATGGGTTAGTAGTAGCAAGGTCCAAGAGCAATGGAGTAATCCGGTAGCGAGATACTGGATCGGTAGCAAGGTTCCGGTCTTGTTCAGGCAAGGGGAATAGCTTGAAGCTCCGGCAGCATTGGACAAGACAAGGCAACATGCGGTTTGAACGAGCAATGAGTGAGAGAAAGCCGGCGATTGAAATAGCCGCTCATAGCGGCGCCCGGCAATGACGTCATTGCCCTTAAAGGTGTATGCGTTCCATTTGGATAGCAAGATGGGACGCAATATTAAGAGAGAAATGTGAAAATAAGGGTACCAGAGGTACCAGAACATTACACTTGGTTGACCACCCTTAAATTGAATACAAAAAAAGAAGAGGATTATCTGATCAGTACTAAACTTGGCAAGTTTAGACGTGATCTAGATGATCATAACCAAGACAGGGAAAAAGAAATTTAGAACACCCCGGGCCCCTTCTCAACCTATGCCGCCTACCCACTGCCCTCCGAGTAAGACCAACAAAATTGTTCCTCTAATGAGCCTGTCTCTGCCAATACGACCCTCACCTTCCTTTGTTCACTCACATAGTCCCTTTAGGACACATCAACACCAGAACCACAATAAAAATAGCCATAGTTTCAACAATAGAAAAAATAAAAACAAACAGCACTATCACATCAAAGCTCTTGCAGATCTCAATTCCTTCTATAATAGACGTCCACAGGGCATCAGGCCCACACCTCCCATCCAGGAGGATGGCTCTGAGGACACTATTGGAAGGAATGTTCATTCCAACACCACTGCCCCCCATACGAGGTCTGTTCCAGAACTTGGTTCCGGTCATGCCATCTCCCAGAATATTACTAGTTCCCTGCCTTTGTGTAGCGCTCCTGCGTTTTATGTATGATGTGGATTTACAGCTGCAGAAATATTCCACTTCAGTAGTCATGTAGAGAAACGCTGAGACACCAATCCCAACTCCCAAAGACTCATCATGTGTGGATGATCTCAATTCAGCAAGTAAATACACACACTCAATAAGAAGTTCCTGGAGTGATCTATGTATATAGTAGTTTAGAGGTGATAGGCTGAAGAGACAGGTTGAGTTGAGACGATAGGTGACAGACACTTGAGAGGAATGTTCTTGAGAATGAGATAGTAACAGGTGGGATGCAAATAGGTTAGCAATCATGTATGGTAGCAGATGATAGAATAGCAGGTGAACATACAGGAGAGACCAACCCAGTGCAAGAGCAGATGATAGTAGGCTCAAGAGCTAGCAATCTAGATAGTGCAGATGTAGTAACAGTCCTTAGTATGCAGAGCTAGACAGTGTAAGCTTTAGTAGGAAGGTTATTGAGGTTTCCCCTGTGGGGTACTTATCACTAGTAGCAATGTAGCAGAGGAGAGGTTCGACAAGAGCGGATGATCCAGTAGCGGGATACAGGGATCAGCGCAGCGTGGTTCCGACAGCGAGGTATGCTTGCAAGCATGAGAGCTTCAAGACAGGTTAGCATCAAGGTGAGAGCTAGTGATTTAAATAGCTGTTCAGTCCGGCGCTCAGTGATGATGTCAGCACTCTTAAAGGGAAACACACCTATATGTGCTTCATCTATCTAGGTAGATGGAAAGCACCCGAAAATGATGTGATAGGAGGCACTGAGAGTGCCAGAACCTTACAGTACCCCCCCCGTAAGGCCGCCTCCGGAAGGCCTCTAAGGCTGGTTGTCGATATAAGAATCGGAAAATACTGGTTGCCGATACGAGAATCGGATAAGACTGGTTGCCGATACGAGAATCGGATAAGACTGGTTGCCGATACGAGAATCGGATAAGACTGGTTGCCGATACGAGAATCGGATAAGGCTGGTTGCCGATACGAGAATCGGATAAGACTGGTTGCCGATACGAGAATCGGATAAGACTGGTTGCCGATGTGAAAATCGGAAAAAAACTGGTTGCCGATGCGAGAATCGGATAAAATTGGTTGCCGATACGAGAATCGGATAAGACTGGTTGCTGATGTGAAAATCGGACAAAAAAAAAAACTTGTTGCCGCTGTGAGAATCGGATCAGGTTGGTAACCGATGTGAGAATCGGATCACTTGTTGCCGATATGAGAATCGGATCAGGTTGGTAACCGATGTGAGAATCGGATCACTTGTTGCCGATATGAAAATCGGATCACTAGTTGCCGATATGAGAATCGGATCAGGTTGGTAACCGATGTGAGAATCGGATCACATGTTGCCGATATGAGAATCGGATCAGGTTGGTAACCGATGTGAGAATCGGATCACATGTTGCCGATATGAGAATCGGATCAGGTTGGTAACCGATGTGAGAATCGGATCACTTGTTGCCGATATGAAAATCGGATCAGGTTGGTAACCGATGTGAGAATCGGATCACTTGTTGCCTATATGAAAATCGGATCACTTGTTGTTAGGGTGTCTGCTACATGAACCCCTCAATAGAATCGGACGCATAACCATCCGAAGTAATCCTAGTAGTCCTAGCAACCAATGCTTCTTCAAACATCCTCAGATCCTTCCTACATACCACCGTGCCATGAGAAGCGCGTACGCGAGAGGCTGATGGAGGGAGGAGCCTGCTAATGGAGCTGATCCCGATGGCCTGCTGAGTCTCTGAGCCACCGCCCAGAGAGATGTGAGGGAATGCTCTCTCACCTAGCCTCGATGCCTGCCTAGCTGGATCCCGCTACCCCCCCCTCCCCGCTACCCGGAGGCCCCGACCCGGTCCTGGTTGCCGACCCTCCCTGAGGCTTGGAGGAGGGAGGACGAGCACCCTGGGTCCCTCCTGGAGACTGGAATCGGCTGTGTATTGGAGAGGTGGCCGCCGAGCGCAGGGGCTGCCGAGACGCTGGGAGAGCCGGCGTCCAGGATCAGGAGAGAAGGTGTGATTGGAGTGAACACCGCCGAGGGATCCAGCTTGGAGAGACCCAGCAACATTGGACATCGTAATCATCCCCACCATACCACTCTACAAGGAACGCCACAGATTAGCCGAAGGGGACTGGTGAGAGGGGAAACCCCCCTGAATTTTCATATGAACGATATCAAAACAGTCTTTCTTAAAAATACTATCATCATTTTGGAGTGTATAACTTAAGAGCTAATGTGACTGTGATGGAAAAGTGGTGTGGGACCTTGCTTGCTTGAGTGCGAGGGAAACCCCCAGAGAGGTTGTACGTTTATTTCTCAACATCAGACCTTCTTGAAAAGCACTGTCTTATTATCATCTATAAGTATGCAGCTTAATAGAACAGAGGGACTAATCTGAAAAAAGTGCGGGACTATGCTTACTTAAGCGAGAGGGGAAATCCCCTAGAACCCCCCTGCGTTGGATCATAAAATCAGCCTTCCTTGAAGCACTGTTAAATTATCACCCAGGAGTATATAGCTTAAGAGTCAATGAGACTGTTGAGAAAAAATGTGCGGGACTCTGTTTACCAAAGTATGAGGGGAAACCCCTATAGAATTGAACTACATTTGATCTCATTCCTAGCCCTTCGTGAAAGTATCAGTATATTTTCATCTATGAGTTTATAGTTTGATGAGTCAGAGGGATGGTTCTGAAAATTGTGCGGGACGCTGCTTACTTATGGTAGAGGGGAAACCCCCCAGGATTTTATTTCACATGATCTCAATATCAGCCCTCCTTGAAAGTACTGCTGAATTATCTTTCATGAGTGTATAGCTTAAGAATTGTCGGGACTGTTTGGAAAAAATGTGTGGGACTCTGCTTACTTATATAACTTAAGAGCTGATGTGACTGTGATGGAAAAGTGGTGTGGGACCCTGCTTTCTTGAGTGCGAGGGAAACCCCCCAGAGAGGTTGTACGTTTATTTCTCAACATCAGCTCTTCTTAAAAAGCACTGTCTTATTATCATCTATGAGTATGCAGCTTAATAGAACAGAGGGACTAATCTGAAGAAAGTGCGGGACTATGCTTACTTAAGCGAGAGAGGAAATCCCCTAGAACCCTCCTGCGTTGGATCCTAAAATCAGCCTTTCTTGAAGCACTGCTAAATTATCACCCAGGAGTATATAGCTTAAGAGTTAACGAGACTGTTGAGAAAAAATGTGTGGGAATCTGTTTACCAAAGTATGAGGGGAAACCCCTATAGAATTGCACTACACTTGATCTCATTCCCAGCCCTTCGTGAAAGCATCTGTATATTTTCATTTATGAGTTTACAGTTTAATGAGTCAGAGGGATGGTTCTGAAAATTGTGCGGGACACTGCTTACTTATGGTAGAGGGGAAACCCCCCAGGACTTTATTGCACAGGATTTCAATATCAGCCCTCCTTGGAAGTACTGCTAGATTATCTTTCATGAGTGTATAGCTTAAGAATTGTAGGGACGGTTTGGAAAAAATGTGTGGGACTCTGCTTACTTAGGGAGGGGGGAAACCTCCCAGAATCCTCCTTTATTGAATATAATATACCGGCCCTCTCTGAAAGCAAAGACATATTGTCATCTATGAGTACAAGGTCTAAGAGAAAGTGGGTTTGTGTTGAAAAGGTTCGGGACTCTGCCTGTTTGAATGAGAGGGGAAACCCCCCAGAATCCTTATATGACCAATTTCAAATACCAGCTTTCTTAGAAAGCACTGCTACAGTATTTATTTACAAGTGTATGCTTAAGAGCTAGTTGAACGGTTCTGGAAAAAGTGCGGGACTCTACTCACTTGGGTGAGGGCGGAAACCCCCCAGATCTTACTTACACGCATTGAGAAATGTGCGGGAATCTGAGTACTTAAGTGAGAGGGGAAACCACCAAAATTTTCATACGTTTGACTTCGACAACAGCTTCCCCTGGTAGCACAGCTATATTATCATGCGTGAGTGTATAGCTTAAGAACTAGTGAGACTGTCGTGCAAAAAGTGTGGGACCTCTCTTACTTGAATCACTGAATAAATGTATATGATATTTAGTTCATACTGAAAATAGAGACATAAGAGGAAGCTATACTGAGGGCTTATTCCCCAGAGCCGAATCCACAATGAGAGGTAAACCGGCAAAGGAAGTGACAGGGAAGCCTCCAAAAACTACAGCAAGCCCAGGAACAATTAAAAAATACATGACACCTGAGGGAAAAGGTCAAAACACACAGCCAGAGGATCAACCGGTTGTTAGACCCAAACAAAATACAGAGGGAACCAAGAAAACTAAGAATCAAAAGCATATAGGAGTAAGTGGAGAAGAAAGCCTACAAGTGTCAAGAGAAAGCAGTATAACAATAGAGGATGGAGACATGAATAGAGAAGATGAATTCAATGAAAAAGATTATCCACCATCAAAATCAGAAATGCGGGAAATGTTTGCCAGCCTTGAAAGATCCATCAAAGACGAGATGGCTAAATTACACGTCGACTTTGGGCATATTCTGGGCAGAGTAGAAGAAACAGAAGAAAAGGTGGAGTCCCAAGGAAAAGAACTAAAAAATCTAAAAGAACAAATGAGAAAAATGAAAATGGAGCAGAGAAATATGTTATACAAAATCGAAGACCAAGAGAATAGAAATGGAAGAAAAAATCTGAGAATAAGAGGATTACCAGAGAAAGGGCCAACAGAAAATTTAGAAGAAACCCTGGAGAAGTTATTTAACCCTCTGCTGGGAAAGGCGACCACAGATAAAATTGAGTTTGAGAGAATTCATAGGTTGCGTAAACCAACCAATCTACCAAAAGAGAAAACAAGAGATGTGATTGTAAGATTCCATAAATACGAGACAAGGGCCCAGATCTGGGGGAAAATGAGAAGTAGACCGGAATTAAAATATGACGGGGAGGACATTCAGATTTTCCCAGACCTGGCAAAAGAGACAATTAACAGAAAACGCATTCTTAGACCAATGGTAGAAATATTAAAGAAAAAAGATATACAATACTTTTGGAACTTCCCAGCAGGCCTAGGAGTGAGAAGAGATGGGAGGACAGTACTCCTTAGATACCCAGAGGAAACCAAAGACTTTTGTGAAGCAGTAAAAATCCCACTTATGGATATTCCAGGCTGGACAGACCAGGAAAAAGATGAAAACAAAAGGATGAAAAAGGACTGGGGGGACCGGGGGGATTGGGGGAGGGGGGGCTGGCGGGAGAAGGGGAGGAGGGGAGGAGGAGCAAGTAAGAATAAAAAACGGGTGGCCCTAGGGAGATCAGCGGGCCGTCACCATTAGACCCTACGGTAGGGAAGATGGGAGGGAACGGTGACCACTAGCAGAGCTCGACCTCGGCCACAAGTCGATTGGAAAGGGAGGAAGGAGAATCGACAACCCTGATGGAGGGACCGGGAATAGTTGGGGGAGGGGAGGGTAGGGGTGGGAAGAGGAAAGGGGAAGAAAGAGGGAAAAAGAAGTCAATAGATCAAAACGTCTCCTATAAGAAAATACAAGAATTAAGAGAACTCACAAGACAAGAAAAATCAGAGGGATTAATGCCATCTCTTAGGGATCCCTGGTGTTGGTTGAACAGTTATTATGGCCACTTTAGAGTTGAAGAGATGATAGAGAAAGACAGTAATGAAGATTAAGAAACAATGGTTATAGTTAACATATTATCTTACAATGTCCGAGGTTTAAACTCTCCAGAAAAAAGGAAAAAAATTTTAAAAGAAATTAGTTATTTGAAAGCAGATTTGACATTCTTACAGGAGACTCAGCATATCTCATGCATCTAATATCAGATTGTATTCTAAGAGCCATCCTACCTGGTATTACGCGGGCTCACCCGGGAGGAAGTCCAAGGGAGTAGCCATTGGCATTTCTAGGGGCCTTGGATTTGTTCTAGAGTCGAGAAAGGTAGACCCAGAGGGAAGATACCTCTTTTTAAGAGGAAAAATAGGAGATGAAGACTTGACCCTAGTAAATATATATAGTCCTAATGAGAGACAAGTAGACTTCCTAGGTAAAGTACTGGGAAAATTAATGGAGTTTAAAAAAGGAGGAGTCATACTGGCAGGGGACCTCAATCTCTGCCTTGACCCTAAAGTAGATACCACATCAAAAACCCTACGGATAAATAAAGTACAGGCAAAGAAAATAAAGGAAAATTATTTACAAATCAACTGGCAGATATTTGGAGAATTCTCCATCCGAAAGATAGAGATTATACATGTTACTCAAGTGTACATGGAACATACTCAAGATTGGATTATATACTAATCGAACATAGGTGGATCGAAAGGGTAAGCGAGGCAGAGATTGGGGTCAAGACTTGGTCGGACCATACCCCCATTATGGTAAAAATAAAAATGGCAAAAGAGCGACCTAGGATGGATGCTTGGAAAATAAATGAGGAGATTTTTGGAGATAAAAAGTGGGAAAAAGAAATAGTGAAAGAGTTGGAATTCTATTTTCAAATAAACGATACAAAAGATGCACCAAAAGACATAGTATGGGAAGCTCATAAGGCTTATATGAGGGGCATATTTATCTCAAAGGGGACCCAAAGGAAAAAAGAAAGAATAAAAGATAAGATTAGGCTAATGACAGAAGTACATCAATTAGAGCAAAAACATAAAAATACACAAGATATATTAATAAATAATTTACTGGAGGTGAAGAGAGAAGAATTGAAAGATCTGCTAGAACAGGAAATAAAGCAGGAAATGAAAAGATGCATAAAAGTAATAAGGTTGGGAAAAATCTAGCAAAAATCCTGAAAAAGAAGAAAGGAAAAAATTTTGTAGATAAAATTAAAAATAAAAATGGGGAAATAATTCAAACAACGACAGGAATAGCCAAAGAATTCCAAAACTACTATGCTAATCTTTATGCAGTAAAGAAAGGTGAGATACAGGGGAATGAAACAGAAAGGAGGGAGAAAATTAAAAAATACCTGGTAGACGCAGGACTGACAAAGATAGATGAGGAAAAGTTAACATTCTTAGAAAGACCAATCTCAGAACAAGAAATAGAGAGAGCCATTAAAGAAACAAGCCTAGGTAAAAGCCCAGGACCGGATGGGTTTACCATAGGTTATTATAAAAAATTTAAGGACATTTTAATCCCAAGATTTAAAGAATATATAAACGGAATAGGGACTCAGTACGAGATGAGTAGAGAGGCCCTGTCAGCATCAATCACAGTTATACGGAAAGAGGGAAAAGACCCGTTACTATGTTCCAGTTTTAGACCCATCTCCCTACTTAATGTTGATACTAAATTATTCACAAAAATTTTGGCCACTAGAATGAAGAACCTAATGGGGGAGTGGATACACAATGATCAAGTAGGATTCATCCCGGGGAGACAGGGACGGGACAATGGGATAAAAACTATACTGTTGATAGACCATATGGTAAAAAGCAGAGCTCCCAGTCTACTCCTGTCAATAGATGCGGAAAAAGCATTTCACAGGGTAGACTGGGAGTTCATGATAAACACCCTAGTGGAGTTGGGAATAAAACCTAGAATGTTGGCCTGGATCAAAACTTTTTTTTTTTTTTTCAACTTATTTTTATTGAATTTTTCAAAACAATACAAAACAAAACAAGTAGCGTACAAGCTACCACCTTCGTACTCATAGCAGGGGTACATACATCAATGTAAATAAAGTAAGAGATGGTACAGAGACATCAACGGTCATAACAATTGTAACAGTAATTGAGCTTTGTGTAAGTCAGTGGCAGTGAATGGGTATACTCTTAACTTGAGCAAAAGGAGCTAGGTAGAGACAGCACAAAATAGCAACCACATTCTGGATCAACTAGACAATGCATATACAGTGTGCAGGGTTCCTCGCCTTTCTGAACACCGTAAAAATGTTACACGCTTGTCATACACGTTGTATTAGAGCCTATGGGGACATACCTCTAGAACATTCACAGGAACCACCATCATACTAGACAGAGCTTAGCTTAGCTCCTCGCCCCTGGGCACCCCTAACGGGAACTAAACTGTGCCCAGGCGCGAGGAGTGTGATTGGGTGGTCGCTCCTATCCTCTCAGAGTACTGTAGGAAACATGTCAAGGTAGGCATTTATAGTAAACCAGAACTTGGTGTCAAATGCTCCATCCAGTCACACCACGGTTTCCAACGGGCTACAACAGCGGCCCTAGCATGGTTCTTGAGGGAAATTGAGCTTTCAAATGTGTGATGAGTATTGACAAGGTCAATGACTCCCTTAAAATTTGGCGGTTCAGGTTGTTTCCAAGCACGTGTTACAGTAAGTCTGGCTGCCAGAAGAATGTGAGTCGTAACGTTTCTGTAGGGGGTAGGAATCTGCTCAATCTCAAGATTCAGCAGTGCTAGACCAGGTTTGATTGTGAGTGGACATTGTAAGATTTCTTCCAGTAAATCAAAGACCTGGGCCCAGTAACGGGCAAGTTTTGGACAGCTCCATAGGACATGAAAAAGTGTACCGTCGTGTCCACACATACGCCAACATTTACCGTCGTTTTGGGGGTCGAATTTGCATATCCTGGAAGGCGTGAGATACCACCTGAGGGAAAACTTTATGTGTAACTCCCACAGTTTGACACAACTGGTAGCCAAATAGATGGAACGGATAGCCCTGCTCCATTGCTTGTCAGTAAATTCTTGACCAATATCCCTTTCCCATTGAACGTGGGGAACGGACTTGGAGAAGAAAGTCTTACCCTGGAGAAGATTGTAAAAGACCGTTATTCCTTTCTGGTTAGAGTGTCCTGAATCTGACAGGAACTGCCAAGCCTGGGAAGGAACAGTCACGGGCCCTGAGTGCACGGAATCAAGGAAGTGTGACACCCGAAGATGCGTGAATACAGCGGATCTGGGAAGGTCGAATTTTGCTTGTAGTGTGCTAAACGGAATCAGTTTGGGGCCTTCATATAAGTCCCCAAGATGGGTAACGCCTTTAATTAGCCAGGCAGAAACGTCAATGTGGGGTATAAGCGAGTGTAATGTCGACAATGGAATATTGAGTGGGGTACCTTTAGAAGTTGAATTATCTTGTGTTACAAGGGTTCTCCACGCCCTAGCTGCAGCAGTCATGAACGGAGGGAGAAAGGAGAGCAATTTGGTGCCTAGGGTAGTCGCCAGCAACCAATCAGATAATTTCTGTCTGGTGCAGTATGTGGCCTCCATCGCACTCCACAATGTATTAGGGGTTTCCCTGAACCAATCTTGCAGTGGAGCCAATACTGATGCCAAGTAATAGTCAGAGATGTCCACGTATCCCGCCCCACCCGCCAAACGATGTTTAATCAGTTTAGCATGAGCACATCTAGGTTTTTTGTTTTGCCATATGTATTTGGAGATTAGGGACTGAAGGGAGCTAAGATAAGACTTTGGGAGGGGGATCGGAAGGGCACGAAAAAGGTACAGTAGTTGGGGAAAATACATCATTTTAAACGCGGCTAAACGACCCAGCCAGGAGAATTCAAAGGAAGCCACATGCTTGAGATTGTCCTGCAATTTAGTGCGAGCCAAGAGGAAATTGTGGTGAAACAACTTTTTCGTAGATGCAGTCAGTTGCACGCCAAGATAAGAAATGCTTTGATCTGTCCACGCATACGGGAATTGGTGTTGTAATAAGTTACGCATTGTGGCATTGATGCCAATACCCAGTATGTTGGACTTGGACTCATTGACTTTGTAAAAGGAGACTTTACCAAACCACTGAAGAATCCTTTGAATTTCCCGGAGGGACGTAGCTGGTTCTGATACCATAAGTATCACATCATCCGCGAAAAGACTAATTTTATGATGTTGATCTCCCATATGTATACCAGATATTTTGGGATTAGAGCGGATGTGTGTGGCTAAAGTTTCCATTATCATGTTAAATATCAGGGGGGAGAGTGGACATCCCTGACGAGTGCCATTAGTGATATTAAACGAAGTAGAAATAGCTTCCGTTGTACGGACTACAGCAGAGGGCGTGGAGTATAATGCCATAATGGCATCGTGAATAAATCCGCGAAAACCGAATTTTTGAAGGACGGCCGATAGGAACCCCCAGTGGACCCTATCGAACGCCTTCTCTGCATCCAAAGAAAGGAGCAGAGAAGGCGTCCCACTGAGGCCCACATGGTGAATAGCGTTAATCACACGTCTTGTCGCGTCCAACGTTTGTCGTCCTTTAGTGAAACCAGACTGATCTTTATGTATAATTTGGGGAAGAAGGTCCACTAGTCTGGCGGCTATAACTTTGGCATAAATCTTTACATCTATGTTTAATAGGGAAATGGGTCTAAAATTTTGAGGTTGATCAGGTTCCTTCCCAGGCTTAGGTAGGGTTACAATCAATGCACTCAACATTTCCTTCGGGAAGGATGAGGAGGAGGCAGCAGAATTAAATACAGTTCATAATAGGGGGGTCAAGGTGTCACTGAATTTCTTATAATAATCCGCAGAATATCCGTCCGGTCCAGGTGATTTCATGTTGGGAAGTGAAGCTATAGCAGTCTTGATTTCCAAGTCGGAAAAGGGTCTGTTTAAAGAGTCAATATCTTGGGGTACCAGGGAAGGGAGTTCAATTTGTGCGAGAAAGTCGTCAATATCCGCAGGGGTCGGTTGAAAAGTCAAGGGGTCTGTCTTAAGGTTATAAAGGGATTCGTAGTAAGAACTGAAAGCATTGGCTATAAGTGTAGGTTTAAGCAATTTCTCTTTTGTCGTAGGATGAGTCATGCAAGGGATTTTGGATTTGATCCGCTGACCTTTAATTCGAAGGGCCATAGCCTTGGGGGCTTTATCGCTAGTAGCGTAAGTGTTGGCTTTCCATTTCTTGAGTGAGAAACTGTATTTCTCCAGCAAGAAAGTCCGAAGTTCCTGTCTAGTCGCAAAAATATGAGCTTGGAGGACTGGGGAAGGGTCTGTCTTGTTTTGTGCCTCCAGGGACGCTAGTTTGTTGGTAAGAGTATCTATATGCTGCGTTCTCCTTTTCCGTTCCCTAGCGCCCAACTGTAAGAACAAACCACGTAATACAGCCTTATGAGCGTTCCACACTGTCACCGGGTTAATATCCGGTAAAGCATTTTCAGTAATAAAGCATTCTAGTTGTTTCTGGATCTCCGCCACGTAGCCCGGGTTGTTTAAAAGGTAGCTAGGCAGCTTCCACACGAATGTGGGCATCTTAGGAGCACCTAAGGCAATCGAGATGCGTAAGGGGGAGTGATCCGACCAGGTGGCAGTGTGTAGCTCGATAGATGATATATGATCCAAAAGATGTTTGTCAGTAATACACAGGTCAATACGCGAGTAGGTGCCGTGACGAGGGGAAAGGTAAGAGTAATCCCTCTCCCCTGCATGACAACACCTCCACGCGTCGTACAAGTCAGATTCCCACAAAAACTTAGACAGGGAAGAATTGTGCTTCTTAGGGGAAGCAGATGAGTCTATAGCACTGTCAGGAGCCAAATTAAAGTCACCGCACATAAGTAAATATCCCCATTGGAGGGATTTAGCTTTGTCCACAATCGATCGGATAAAGGCCATCTGGTGAGTATTAGGCGCATAGATATTAACCAGCGTGAAGTTGCGATTGTCGATAATGCACCGGAGGATGATGTAACGACCTTTTGGGTCAGAAATAGAGTCATGCAGTTGGTATGACAAGGACTGGTTGATGGCTATCATAACCCCTTTACGCTTTTTCTTGCCTGACGCCAGATAAATGTGGGGAAATTGGGTATGAGAGCATTTGGGGGTTGCGGATTGGGAAAAATGCGTTTCCTGCACACATACTATGTCACTCTGAAAGGAGAGAGCCGATTTCCATAACGAGGACCTTTTTGCTGGGTGGTTGAGGCCTCTGGCGTTCAGAGAAAGAACATTGAGAGACATGCCTGGAAGAAGAGAGTGAATGAAGGCAGGGATATGACAAAGGAGAGGAAGACAGTACCTGAAGTCCCGATGACAGGTGGCTTATAGCTGAACTTGCTCTACTAGTGAAGATTCCAGGTGTAGAAGGGTGTCCAGAAAGGCAGGAGAGTCCAGTTGCTGTCGCTAGTTCCGAGAGTCACTGCCGATGACGTGTGAAGGCACTAAATGTAAAGTACTCCAAGAATAAAAGTAAACAATAGAAAGAACAAAAATTATGAAATATTTCTCTTGGTGGGCAACCAACCGAGGTTGCTCAAACTAGGCTAGTTGGATGGTTGAATCACCAATGTGCTCTGGGAGGCAGTAGGAGTATCCTGTGAAAAGGCCTACTGACCAAGAGATAGGGGACTTCCACCAGGGTGGAGAAACCAGTTACTGGAACACAATAAAGAAAGAACTGTAGCCCGGCCGGGCTAGTGGACGAGGAGGTAAGGAAGCACAGCATGTCATGGACGATGATTTTGGCGTCCTTGTCCCTGATGAGCTCTTGAGCGAGCTGAGGAAGAATGTTGAGAGCCATCATGAAAGTTCCTCGGGGGATCCGGGATGATACCCCAGGAGTGAAGGAGGCGCATCCCTCCCTCTATGGTGGATATGGTGTGTGGGATCCCATTGTGAGTGACAAGCAAAGTCGCCGGATGGCGCCACTTATACATAATTTTATGATTGAAGAGAGCCTTTGTGAGGGTTTTCAGTTGCCTCCGTTGTTGCAGTGTATGCTGAGACAAGTCAGCGTAGAGCTGCACTTCTGCATACGGATCAGGAAGCGTTCCCAAATGCCTGGAGACTTTAAGGATTTTTTCCTTGGCAGGATAGAAGTGCATGCGTAAAAGCACATCTCTGGGCACAGAATCTTCCAGGTGGCGGGGTTTAGGGATTCTGTGTATCCTGTCAATAGTCAATTCGATGGGAGCCAGCTCTGGGACCAGGGTGGTGAAAAGGGTGGATGCATGTTGGAGAAGATCATTCGGCTGAACTGATTCAGGGATGCCGCGCAACTTGATATTGTTGCGGCGCGAACGATCTTCTAAATCCGCTATCTTGGATTTAATCCAATCCGTGTCCTCCCTCTGCTCCTGATAAGCATCAACAAGGTCATTCACAGTTTCAGCACACTCCTGCATACCATGCTCAATATGTGACACCCTGCTGCCCATGTGCCTCATTTCACCTGCAAATCTGTCCATTATGCTGGTAAGATTAGCCATAAGAGAAGATTGGAAAGTCATTAGCATATTCTTCATTGTAGTGTCCAGTACAGGCTGGCCAGTAGTGGGGAACGCAGCAATAGAAGATTTAAGTGCAGACATAGTATGCATAGAGGCAAAGGAGGTACTCACAGCAATCCCGGAAGGGTTAATAGGGTCCATCCGCATCCTTGACTTCGCTGGGCTACCTGTCACCGGCGTAGCAGGAGATGAATCCGGCATGGGGGGTAGCGTTGTGGAGTCCTCAGGCGATGTCGCTGGTACTGCAGCAGGGAGATCCGTGTAGGCCGCAGGACTCCCGCCGTCATGGCGCGCCGTGGCGCCATCTTGGATCCTCTCAGGGAGAAGCGGCTGGGGAAAGAAGAAGGCCGTGAGCTTTTTCAGGCCCCGCTCATCCTTCCTTTTGCGTTTATTCATTATCCTGATGTGTTCAGCCAGATAGTCCGGTATGTGTCGAGTATCAGGAGCCGCTGTGCTTCCGTTATGCTGGGGAAAGATTCGGCCGGGTACAGAGAGCTCTCAGCTCAAGCGTCCATTCAGCACGCGCGCAAGCCACGCCCCCCTGGATCAAAACTTTGTATAATCAACCAACTGCAAAGGTAAAGGTCAATGGAACTTTGTCAGACTCGTTTAAAATGCTCAATGGAACAAGACAAGGATGTCCCTTGTCTCCAATGTTATTTGTCTTATCTTTGCAATCACTACTGGCAACTATTAGAAATAGTGTGGACATCGGGGGCATAAAGGTGGGACAAGTGGAGCATAAGGTATCTGCCTTTGCAGATGATATCCTGCTTTACATAAGTAATCCGAGGATCACTTTGCCCAACATAACTAAAATAATGAAACAATATGGAGAACTATCCAATTTAAAAATTTATCAAAAAAAATCAGAAATATTAAATATTAATATCCCTAAACAAGAAGAGGAGATATTAAAAAAAGAATTTCAGTTTAACTGGAGAAAAGATGAGATTAAATATTTAGGGATAAAATTAACCCCAACTCCAGAAAAACTCTACAAAACAAATTTTCTAGAACTTCTGAATGAAGTAAGATCAGAATTAAAAAGATTAGCCCCGAGAATCTTTTCCTGGATAGGGAGAATAAATACGATAAAAATGATAATCCTGCCCAAAATTATATATAAATTCCAGATGATTCCGATTTCATTACCTCAAGTATTTTTGAAAACACTTAAAAGATTAATATCCCGCTTTATTTGGAAATACAAAAAGCCAAGGGTAAAGTACACTACACTATGTAAAGGTAAGGGACAAGGGGGACTAGCCCTACCCGACTTTAAAAATTATTATTTTGCAGCAATACTCACAAGGGTGATAGAATGGACAAAAAAAATAATGATAGAAATTGGGTGGTAATAGAAAGCACTATGAGTGGTACACACCTAGCAAAAGTTATATGGATACCTGAGAGGTTTAGAAATCTGGACACTAACACGCATATAATCACAAGACATGCTATTAAGGTTTGGGATAATATACATAAAAAAGAAAATTGGAAACACAATTCACCACTGATCCCGTTACAGGGCACAAAATTTTTTGCACCAGGGGAAGAGAAGGAATTAGGTAAATGGATAGAAGAAGGAGAAGCACAATTAGGGGATATAGTAGAGAAGGGGAAAATTATAACCTTGGCGGAGCTGAAACAAAGGAAAGAAAACTGGAAGATAAATGAGTGGAGGTATATCCAACTAAAGCACTTCACATTGTCACTACCGCAGCCATTGAGAGATATAAACAACCTCCGCCCTTTTGAGCAATTATGTCTTAAGGATAAGATAATAAATAATATTTCGAATGTGTATAAAATACTGTTAACAATAACAAAAGAGAGAGGAATATCATTAAAAGAAAAATGGGAAAGAGACCTCGGCCCGTGTAGTAACAACAAACAGTGGGATAAGAGCCTTCAATTAGTACATAAATCCGCGATAGACACCAACACGGAGGAGATGAACTATAAATTGATCACAAGGTGGTACAACACTCCTGATAATATGGGAAGAATTCAGGTGGAGAGTTCAAGACTTTGCTGGAGGGGATGTCAGATGGTAGGGACTATAGCCCATATATGGTGGGAGTGCCCAAAAATTAAAGTATTTTGGAGTGAAGTTATAGAATTAATAAGTAAAATTACTAAAATAGATATTCCCTTGGATCCTTGGAAATGCATGTTTCATGGAACCCATATGTCAGTGAAGCAATATAAAAAAACATTACTCCCTCACTTATTAAACTCAGCTAAGAGCTTGATTCCCTTTAATTGGCAAAAAGAAGAGGCCCCCTCCAGGAAAGATTGGCTGTTAAAAGTAGAGAAAATAAGAAAGTTGGAGCAGCTGAGGACCTGGGAGGAGGAGGAACAGGGGAATGAAGAGGAGATTTGGGATGAGTGGCAAGAGTTTAAGGACACAAGGGAATACAGAGAAATAATAGAAGTCGAATGATAAGAAGAGACGGGGGAGGGGGGGGAGGGATAAGGAAGGGAGGGGGGGAAAAAAAGGGATAAAAGGTAATATGTGTAAAATGTATATGAAAAAATTCTCCAGCGATTGGAGTGTTGTAAATAATTTTTTACCTGGAAAATTTAAAAAAGAAATAAAAAAAAAAAAAAAAAAGAAGCGCGTACGCAGTCAGGTGCAAGAATCTCAATGTTTTCATTGGAAGCTAGAAATGTGCTTGCAAAAATAGCAGTATCTATACCAACATCTGCCAATTTCTGGGTGTCCTTTTCTGATATAGAACGGGGACAGGGCTGGCAACAGCCTTGGTAATTTCCAGGCTGTTTTTCAGGGAAGACAGTTCGGATTCGCCTGGCCTCCATTGGGAGAGCCTTAGGCCTATGGGGTCGGGTTGGGCAGGATGTAATGAAATGTCCCCCTTCTCCACAATAAAAACAAAGGCCACAGATTCTCCTGTGATCTTTTTTTTTTTTGTAAGGACAACTTAGTATGTACGGCACCAATCTCCATAGGCTCCTCATCCATCTCTGTAGGATCAGGGTTCAAATGAGATGTGTCAGAGTGACAAGGCTGACTGTTTAAGGCAGGCTTGGACCATGACCAGGCAGGATCACCATATTCATTTGGTTTCCTTTTTTCCCTAGGTAGCCAGGGTCTGCGGTTACCTGGAGCAGGTTTAGGAGTAGATTTTTGGGAGGGGAGACACTGGGAGTGCATTGCAATTGCAAATGATTCCCAATTGTCTAGGATCTGACTTTTTTCTTGCAGTTTCTCGTATGCCCACGTTTTCATTTTGCCAGAAAGCAAATTAATGGCAGCATGCACTTTAATAAAGTCATTATGATAGGTCCTAGGTTTAAGGATAAATAGGAGCTCACAATCCATACGAAAAAAAAGAAAAGAGGAACGGGAACCATCAAACCTGTCTGGTAGAAGGACAAGAGGTTCTGGGGGTTGAGCAGCAGTAGGCTGTGTCAGTCTGGCCACCTGCTGCGTCAGAGCCTGATTGTCTTCTTTTAATTCGGTAAGTGCGTGTATTAACGCAGTTACTTGTTGTGTTAACTGTGTCACCTGAGTGGTCATTTCTGCTGAATCCATTTTATCTGGTTCGTTCAATCTGTAACGCTCCTGCGTTTTATGTATGATGTGGATTTACAGCTGCAGAAATATTCCACTTCAGTAGTCATGTAGAGAAACGCTGAGACACCAATCCCAACTCCCAAAGACTCATCATGTGTGGATGATCTCAATTCAGCAAGTAAATACACACACTCAATAAGAAGTTCCTGGAGTGATCTATGTATATAGTAGTTTAGAGGTGATAGGCTGAAGAGACAGGTTGAGTTGAGACGATAGGTGACAGACACTTGAGAGGAATGTTCTTGAGAATGAGATAGTAACAGGTGGGATGCAAATAGGTTAGCAATCATGTATGGTAGCAGATGATAGAATAGCAGGTGAACATACAGGAGAGACCAACCCAGTGCAAGAGCAGATGATAGTAGGCTCAAGAGCTAGCAATCTAGATAGTGCAGATGTAGTAACAGTCCTTAGTATGCAGAGCTAGACAGTGTAAGCTTTAGTAGGAAGGTTATTGAGGTTTCCCCTGTGGGGTACTTATCACTAGTAGCAATGTAGCAGAGGAGAGGTTCGACAAGAGCGGATGATCCGGTAGCGGGATACAGGGATCAGCGCAGCGTGGTTCCGACAGCGAGGTATGCTTGCAAGCATGAGAGCTTCAAGACAGGTTAGCATCAAGGCACATCTAGGCACACAACAGGTTGAACGAACACATGTGAGTGAGAGCTAGTGATTTAAATAGCTGTTCAGTCCGGCGCTCAGTGATGATGTCAGCACTCTTAAAGGGAAACACACCTATATGTGCTTCATCTATCTAGGTAGATGGAAAGCACCCGTAAATGATGTGATAGGAGGCACTGAGAGTGCCAGAACCTTACACTTTGTCTCAGAATATCACTCCATCTTCTTCGCCCGGTGGAGACCTTGGACCTACATTTCACACCAATACTTCTGTTAATGTTATTACATCGGCTTCGGAGATATTACACCTTGCCTCTAACACAAGCCAAGTATCGCCACTAGAGAGACAACCTGGTTCAGCTACTAATCCTGTTTACCTTCCTTTTTTAGAGATCAGTCCTCCACGCCTCCACCTCCATTTAAAAAGAAAATACATAAGAGAGGTGTAACGCTCCTGCGTTTCTTATATGGTGTGGATTTTCAGCTGCAGAAATAGATCCACGTCAGTAGTCATGTAAGAGATATGCTGAGATACCATTCCCAACCTCAATGACTCATCATGTGTGGAAGGTCTTATTTCAGCCAGTAAATACACACAGTTAGCAAGCTGGTTCCTAGAATGACTTTATGTATGTGGTAACACAATGATGAAGGTTGAGGGATAGGTTGAATGGAGGTGATAGGTGATAGACACTTGAAGGCGAGACAGTAGCAGATGGATGCAGGAAGGTTTAGCAATGTTGTATGATAGCAGATGATAGGATAGCAGGTGGACATACAAAAGAGATCAACCCAGTGCAGAAAAGTAGCAGTAGTCTCAAGAGCTAGCAATCTAGTTTATGCAGATGTAATAAACAGTCTTTACTATGCAGAGCTAGATAGTGTAAGCTTAGTATAAGTTTATAGAGAATTCCCCTGCGGGGTACTTAGCACTATTAGCGATACAGCCGAAGGGTGGTTCAGGAGAGGCGGATGATCCAGTAGCGGGATAAAGGGATCAGCGCAGCGAGGTTCCGTCAGCGAAGTAAGCTTGCAAGCATGGAAGCTTCAAGCAAGGTTAGCATCCAAGTAAGGGTGTTTGAACGAACACATGTGAGTGAGAACCGACGCCTTAAATAGCCATCTAGTCCGGCGCTGAGTGATGACAGCTCCAGTCTTAAAGGTGTATGCGCACCTTTCCAAAAGTAAATGGTAGGGCGCATACACTTGTGGAAAGTGTAATTTAGGGTACCAAAGGTACCGGAACATTACAATACCCCCCCTTTAAGGCCTGCTCCTGAAGGCCTCTGGAGCTGGTTTGTCTGGGTATCTCGCATGAAAATTGCGGATTAATCTAGGGGCATGTATGTCAGAGGTGTTTAGCCAGGTGTCGTCTTGGGGCCCATAGTTCTTCCATCTAACCAAGTACTGAAGTCTTCTTCTGTAGATACGAGAATCCAGAATCTCTTTTATCTCGTATTCTTCTCCACCTTCAATTTGTACAGGAGGGGGAGGTGGAATATTAGGCCTTATTCCTTGGTCCGGAACATGGGGTTTTAGTAGCGACACATGGAAAATGGGATGGATTTTTAGGTCCATTGGCAATGTAAGCTGCACTGCAGCTTTTCCAATAAGTTTCTTGATTGGGAAAGGTCCCAAGAACAGAGGTCCAAGCTTTTTGCTAGGGATCTTCAGTCTCAAGTTTTTTGTTGAGAGCCAAACGAGGTCCCCGATAGTATACTGTGGAGAAGGTCTTCTACGAAGATCATAGTACTTCTTTTGTTGACTGTGAGCGTGTGCAATGGTAGTATTTAGTAAACCCAGAGAATCCTTTATTTGGGAAAGATAGTCTGAGGCTACTGGGTTATTTGAAGGAAGGATGCGTGGAGGGAGAATAGAGGGATGGAACCCATAGTTCAAGTAGAACGGACTCTGCTTGGTTGTACTGTGAGTTGCGTTGTTGTAGGCAAATTCTGCCAGGGGGAGAAGATCCAACCAATCATCCTGTTGGTAAGAAGTGTAACAACGTAAATACTCCTCGATGCATTGGTTGACTCTTTCAGTCTGTCCGTTGGTCTGCGGATGGTAAGGAGAAGTGAGCTTCAGCTCAATCCGTAGTATGTGACATAGTTCTTGCCAGAATTTAGAAATAAATTAGGATCCACGGTCAGACAAAAGAGTTTTTGGGATACCATGTAATCTGAAGACATGTTTCATCAGGAGTTCTGCCGTTTGTTTGGACGAAGGTAGTCTGCGAATAGCAATGAAATGTGCCATCTTTGTCAGATGGTCCACTGACACCAAGATGGTATTAAATCCTTTGGAAGGAGGCAATTCTACGATGAAGTCCAATGACAGAACCTCCCATGGAGTTTGGGGTATTGGTAGACTGCATAGTAGACCGGATGGTCTCGTAGTGTCAATTTTGGACCTGGCACAGACATTGCATGAAGAGACAAATTTTTGTATAGATGTTTTCATGTCAGGCCACCAGAATTGCCGAGAAATCAAATTGAAAGTCTTTGTCATACCCATATGTCCTGCCATAGGCACATCATGCGATAATTCCAAGATCTTGGTGCGTAGGGTAGGTGGTATGTAAAGTTTGTCGTTGTAGTAGAGGAAGCCTTCTGCATCGGTATTTAGTTGTGGTGGGGGTGAATCCAACCTTATACCATGCAGAACCTCTTCCTTCAAGGAACGGACAACTCCAATAATGCGTTTGTGAGGTATTATAGGAACGGAAGGAATTTCAAAGTAGTTTTCTTCAGTTAGTCGTGATAGTGCATCCGCCTTTTTGTTCTTATCTGCAGGTGTGTAGGTCACTAGGAAGTTAAACTTTAGAAAGAATAGTGACCATCGTACCTGTCGATGCGAGAGAGTTTTGCTAGTCTGAAGATATTGGAGGTTTTTATGGTCCGTGTATATAATTATTGGTAATTGGATGCCTTCGAGTAGATGTCGCCAATTCTCCAGAGCCAATTTTATAGCAAGCAGTTCCTTCTCACCCACGGGGTAATTTATCTCGGGACTGCTCAGGGATTTAGAAAAAAAGGCGACTGGATGAAGTGGTGAAGTGGGGGTAGGTCGTTGGGAGAGTATTGCTCCTACTGCCAGGTTTGACGCATCTACCTCCAGAATGTATTGGAGGGATGGGTCTGGATGGCGTAATATGGGAGCGGAAGTAAACCTTGTCTTTAACAAGTGGAAAGCCTTATTTGCTTCTTCTGACCATTTAAATGGTATTTTTATGCTAGTGAGCTGTGTGAGGGGTCTCACAATAGCAGAAAAGTTTTTTATGAACTTCCTGTAGAAATTTGAAAATCCCAGGAATCGCTGTAGCGCCTTGCGTGTAGTTGGTGTAGGCCAATCCTGAATGCAGGATATTTTACTCATGTCCATCTCGATTCCTGTTTTGGATATGATGTAGCCTAGAAAGAGTACCTCATCTTTATGGAACAAGCATTTCTTCAGCTTCACATAAAGATTATATGCAAGCAATCTCGATAATACAAGTCTTACATGTCTTATGTGTTCAGACAGGGTCCGTGAATATATAAGTATATCGTCCAGATATACCACAACACAGACATCTAGTAAGTCTTTAAAAATATCGTTTATAAATCGTTGGAAAACTGCAGGGGCATTGCATAGGCCGAATGGCATCACAAGATATTCGAACAATCCGTATCTAGTTCTGAACGCAGTCTTCCACTCGTGTCCATCACGGATTCGAATGAGATTGTATGCTCCTTTCAGGTCTAATTTTGAAAAATAGGTAGCTCCACGCACCTGCTCAATGAGCTCAGGGATAAGCGGTAGAGGATAGCGATCTTTTATTGTGATAGCATTCAATTTCCTGTAGTCGATGATAGGTCTGAGACTTGAATCTTTATTGCAAACAAAAAAGAGTCCTGCTGCTGTGGAAGAAGTGGAAGGTCTAATAAAACCTTTTTCCAAGTTCTCATCCAAATAGGTTTTGAGATGGGCAAGTTCATCCTGTGAAAGAGGATAAACATGACCGAACGGCAATTTGCTATTTGGGAGTAGATCAATGCTACAATCATAGTCTCGATGAGGAGGTAATGCTTGAGCATTTTTCTCAAGAAAAACCTCAGAAAGATCCTGATAACATAGTGGTGCAATCTCATCTGTCACCACAGACAGAATCTTCCCGGAAAACGGGAGGTTACACGTTTCCTCGCAGTAACAAGAAGGGAAGGTCAAGGACCGTTTCTTCCAATCTATGGTTGGTTGGTGTGTGTGCAACCAGGGAAGTCCCAACACAATGGGAAAGTGGGGTGATGGTATTAAATCGAAGGTAGAAGTCTCCCTATGAGACTCGTTACTAGTGACTAGAAGTGCTTGTGTCTGATCGGTGATCGGACCAGAGGATAACGGAACACCGGTAATAAGACTTACTGAGACAGGTTTGAGTTTAGAAATAATAGGAATTTTATTTAAAGCAGCAAAACATATATCCATATAATTTCCACAAGATCCTGTGTCAATCATGGCCTTAGTAGTAATCCTGTTCTGGTCCCACTGTAATGTCAACAAAACAGAAATGTAGGGGTTAGTGAATGAAGTTGTCAATCCTCCTAGGGAGACATGTGAACACTCACCCTTCTTTTTGTTGACTAGGGGGCAGACGTTTATCTTGTGATCCGGGGATGCACAGTACAAGCAGAGATTTTCATTTCGTCTTTTGGCTTTTTCCATAGTTGATAGCGGTGGGCGTATGGTTCCTACCTCCATAGGAACGGCCAGACTCCGAGAGGAAACGGATAATGGCATTCCCATCTTTTCAGCCTTTCTTTCTCGTAGTCTTCTATCTATGGTAATACTGAGTTGTATTAATGCATCCAGGGTTTTTGGCAGATCCGCTCAGGCGAGCTCGTCCTTAACGGCTTCTGATAGGCCAAGCCTAAATTGGGTTTTCAGAGATGCATCATTCCATTCGGAATCAAGGGTCCATCTCTTGAACTCTGCGACAAAGTCTTCTACAGGCCTGCTTCCTTGTTTCAAGGATCTTAACTGAAGATCAGCAGTACTCTGCCTATTGGGGTCATCATATAGGCTAGTGAGCTCTGCCAGGAACAAGGCATAGGAGTTGAGAAGCTGGTCGTTTTTCTCAAAAAGAGAATCTGCCCAGGCTCGAGGGTCGCTTGATAGGTAAGAAATAATAGTACAAACCTTAATGTGATCAGTAAGGTAGGTACGAGGTTTTAGCAAAAAAAGTAACTCACATGCGTTTTTAAATTCGCGAATTTTTTTGCGATCGCCTGTAAATACCAAAGGGGGATTTATCTTGGGTTCAGGGGACTGAGCAGAGGTAAGTTGTGTCAGTCTAATTACCTGCTGCGACAGAGCCTGATTGTCTTCTTTTAATTCAGCAAGTGCGTGTATTAACGCAGATACTTGCTGTTTTAATTGTGTCACCTGAGTGGTTATTTCTGCTGAATCCATTTTTTAGGTTCGTTCAATCTGTAACGCTCCTGCGTTTCTTATATGGTGTGGATTTTCAGCTGCAGAAATAGATCCACGTCAGTAGTCATGTAAGAGATATGCTGAGATACCATTCCCAACCTCAATGACTCATCATGTGTGGAAGGTCTTATTTCAGCCAGTAAATACACACAGTTAGCAAGCTGGTTCCTAGAATGACTTTATGTATGTGGTAACACAATGATGAAGGTTGAGGGATAGGTTGAATGGAGGTGATAGGTGATAGACACTTGAAGGTGAGACAGTAGCAGATGGATGCAGGAAGGTTTAGCAATGTTGTATGATAGCAGATGATAGGATAGCAGGTGGACATACAAAAGAGATCAACCCAGTGCAGAAAAGTAGCAGTAGTCTCAAGAGCTAGCAATCTAGTTTATGCAGATGTAATAAACAGTCTTTACTATGCAGAGCTAGATAGTGTAAGCTTAGTATAAGTTTATAGAGAATTCCCCTGCGGGGTACTTAGCACTATTAGCGATACAGCCGAAGGGTGGTTCAGGAGAGGCGGATGATCCAGTAGCGGGATAAAGGGATCAGCGCAGCGAGGTTCCGTCAGCGAAGTAAGCTTGCAAGCATGGAAGCTTCAAGCAAGGTTAGCATCCAAGTAAGGGTGTTTGAACGAACACATGTGAGTGAGAACCGACGCCTTAAATAGCCATCTAGTCCGGCGCTGAGTGATGACAGCTCCAGTCTTAAAGGTGTATGCGCACCTTTCCAAAAGTAAATGGTAGGGTGCATACACTTGTGGAAAGTGTAATTTAGGGTACCAAAGGTACCGGAACATTACAAGAGGATGCCGTGGAGGACGAAATAAACCTAACAAAACCTCTAAAATACCGCAAACAGTAAAGATTTACAATCTTTCTTCACAATCCTTGTCAGAAGTTGAAACCTCACTATTGAGTCGGGGTTTGAACTTTGCCCCTATTAACAAACCCAACCCATTTATACTTTTTTAAAGATCTGAATAGATACATTAGAAATCTCACTCTAAAGAGATATTTTCAGATTAAGGAGAAGCAAAATGAGCCTAGCATTGCTCCCGAGTTTTCTCCATCTATCCCCTCTTCCTCTGTCTTTGAGTATGAAGGTGACCTTATTGACATCCTGGACTCCTTCTCACCTGAAGATGAATCCTTGAGTCTATTCACCCAACATCTGGCTACCTCCCCACCTGTCGTACATTCCTCCTTGAAACCCAAGTCTGTGTTTTTCCCAGCTCATGCTAAGGGCCCTTATTTAGAAAGCTTTTATAGGGTGGTATTTGCTGAATTTGAAAAATTGTGTAGACACCCCTCATCCACTAGACCCCATAGATATAATCTGTCTCAACCAGAACACCAAGCTCTCCAGAAGTTAACTCAAAATACCAACCTTGTCATCAAATCTGCTGATAAAGGTGGTGGGATCGTGGTACAAGATCGTACCGAGTATGTTGCTGAAGCCAACAGATTACTGTCTGACTCCACCGTATATAAAAAGTTATCAAGAGACCCCATTTCTGAATTCTCTTTAGAAGCAGATGGGCTCATTAGATCCACACTCGCTAATGGAGTTATTAACAAAATAGAGGCAAAGTTTTTCAGTAGAGAGTTTTATTCAACACCGTATTTCTACCATTTGCCCAAAGTCCATAAGAGGTTGGATAATCCCCCTGGTAGACCAATTGTGGCGGCTATGGACAGCATAACGTCTGGTTTTAGCCAATACATAGATCAGTACCTGCAACCCCTGGTACACCAATTACCATCCTATATCAGGGATAGTAAACATCTGCTGGAACTCCTGGCTCCCTACACTTGGGAGTCCTCATATGTTTGGCTGTCCTTGGATGTTAACTCTCTCTATACCTCCATTCCCCACGAATTTGGACTCAGGGCGTTAGAGTTTTTTCTCGCTCAGGATCCATTATTCAACACTAGACAGGCAGCGTTTATTCTAGAAGCCACTGCTTTCTGTTTAACCCATAACTACTTTGAATTTGATCAACAATTTTACCTACAAATTCAAGGTACAGCAATGGGCACGAATTTTGCGCCCTCGTATGCTAATTTGGCGATGGGTTACTGGGAGAAGAATTTTATATGGAAGTGTAATCCTTTCTCAGCCAATATTGTTTTCTATGGTAGATACATAGATGACATTATCGTCATATGGGATGGACCTATACATCTCATTGACGATTTTGTCTGCCATTGTAATCATAATCCCTACGAATTGTCCTTCACCTCAGTATTGGGCCAAAATTCCTTAGCTTTTTTGGATTTGGAGTTATACCATCTTGGAGATAAAATATGTACAAAAAATTATACTAAACCCACAGCAGGGAATTCTTTTCTTCATTTTGATAGCTGCCACTTTTCCAAATGGATTTCAAACATCCCAAAAGGGCAATTCTGTAGACTAAATCAGAATTGTACTTTGGAGTCTGACTACATTGAGCAAGGTGTGATCATGAAAAATAAATTCCTTGATAAGACATATCCAGAATCTCTAGTGAATGAAGCCTATGAACTATATAAAGGAAAAAAACCCTTGAAAAAGATCCCCCCTTCATTAGACCAGACCAGTAGATTTACTACTACCTACCATTTCCAGCACAAAAAAATGGAAAGAATTCTGGCTAAGCATTGGAATATTCTACAGGAGGATCCCCATTTAAAAACCATAATATCAGAAAGACCAAGGGTGTCCTACCGAAGAGCACCGAATTTGAAAAACAAAATAGCCCCCAGCAAAATAAAATCTATCTCTCCGACTCCTTCTGTATCCATCTTAATCCCGTTGAAGGGAATGTTTCAATGTCGGAAAGCTTTGTGTAAAATGGCAAGAGTTTCCAATTGGGTGATTTCTTCAACTGTTCTTCAGATTTTGTTGTTTACGGCCTGTCATGTCCCTGTGGGCTAGTATATGTGGGCCGTACCATTCGCCCAGTTCGTCAACGCTTTGGGGAACATAGGCGTTCCATTGAGCAAGGTAAAGACAAGCGAAGTGTGCCACGACATTTTGCTGAGGCTCATCAGGGATCCACTTCAGGTTTAACTGTATGGGTAATTGAACAAATATCCAGAACCCTCACAGCAGCCGAACGTTTTAAGCGATTATGTGCCAGAGAGACATACTGGATATATTCCCTGGATTCTCTTTCGCCCTGTGGCCTAAATGAGGGCATAGAAATCTCCACTATATTATAACATCATACTTGTACCTGCTGGTGTGTGCGTGTGCCCATGTGTGTGCAAAGACGTATGTATGTGCTTGCATGGTTACATGTACACATGGGTATACATATCTTCCATAATTTTATATATTTTCTTATTTTTTGCCACATGGTGTGTGCGCGCACTTTGGTGCCATGCGTGCCTTCCAGCGCGTAAGGTAGCAAACGTGTGTATGTCGTTTTTGGCTTTTTCATAATATGTTTTTTAAAATATGAATTTCAACAGACATATGTGTTCCAACAGATCCCCCTATATATATACGTATGTATATACATATATCATTTTAATGCTTTTCGGTATTTTCCGGGGGTATTGATTTTTATATTGATTTTTTATTTTTATTGAATTTTTACATTTATCCCGATTTGAATTTTTAAAATTAATTAGATCCCCTCTTTCTCTCCTTCACATCGTACCTTAATGAATTGCTATACTATGCATCCTTTCGAATATATATATGTATGTGTATGTATATGTGTGTATGTATGTATATATATATATATATATATAAATGTCTTATTTATTTCCCTCCCCCCTTTTTTATCTCCCCCCCCCCTTCCAGACCCCTTTTTTTCCCCTCCTCTTTTTTTCCCTTCCCCCCCACAGACCGGGGATAACGTCAAGCCACCCACTCATCTCGACTACCGGAATGGTTTTATTGCATACATATACATACAGATGTGAGTGTATTTGTTCATGTGTAATAAATTTCTGCTTACAGTCTACATTTAGAGGCGCCTCTATTTTGTTTTTTTTTAGATCAAATGCTTAGTTGAAGTATTTTTATTTTCCATAAACAATATTTTTCAGTTGCAATATGCTTTTCTACTCACTGGATAATTTGATTGGTCTGTGCCGGACAAGGTCCTCTGCCCCTCTCTTCATCTCCTTACATGGTGGGGGAGAATAGAGTGTCACTTTATATCAAAGACAGTGATGTCCAGTAGCAGTCGTAAGGCTTTTGTATGTCTACACAAGACAAGCTTTTACAGGTAAAAAAAATGCCTAAAATACTTTAAATGCACATCTAATCTTATGGGATGATAGTGTAGCCGGGTCCGGACTACCATGTTTATGTGTACAGACTTATCTTTTGTTGGTTGGATTCCTTCTTGTTCCCCTTTAATGCTGGACTCAGATGGGACCGTCATCTTGCAGGAACTGGAAGATTGGCATTGTGGGAGCTGTAGTCTTTTACAGAGTGCTGATTAGGAGCAAAGGGGGAGTGGAGCATCATGGGAGGAATTATAAAACTATCTGCTACACAGATTTGAACTCTCTTGCTCCTGGGAGCCATAGCGTGCACATCAGCCTGTGGAGTGTTTGTGTGACAGCAGATTGCGGCCTACTGCATGAGGCCTGACTCGCTTCCAGAACTCAGCCTCGGCGGAGCAGATGCCTGTCGCTACACTGTGGATGTCACTGCAGTATCGCTGAGAGAGAAAGTGGAGGTCGGCTGCATATCCTGAGGCAGAAGAGTGCAGCAAGTTTTCCAGACGCCGGACCATGGGAGACCGCATCACCTTTTTCATAGGGCCCTCACAGATGGACATCAAAGTTGGTGAGAGAGTGCCTGTCTTGGATCCAGACTGCAAGTATACACCTTATCTTTACCCTGAACACAAACAGTGAAGCAGATACCAAACCCCTTACGATTACAACTTAACATCTTGCTATATTAAACCATGGTGGGAATTGTCTTGCTAAGGGGAGGGACATTGCTGTATAGTTGCTCTTAAAGGGGACATGTTCTAGTTATATATTACTATATCTTTAATTGGAATACTGACGGTATAGATTCGCTCAGAGTTCTTCTTTGCCTTGAGTATTGCTTTATTACAGTACAGAATATCCATATACTTATAGAATATAGAATATTACATTGAATACTGTTCCTTGATATAATAACATTCTGTTTACCTGTTGTTTTTCTGGGTCAGTCCTGCTGAACCCTGATAGTTTATGGGGGGTTTAACTGACTGAGATAATCACTTGCTTATTCATTGAGTAAGCGTTAAAGCTCATTTATGTTGTGTCAGTGTGTTCCTTAACCACTTAAGCCCCGGAGGATTTGGCTGCTAAAAGACCAGGGGGTTTTTTGCGATTTTTTACTGCGTGAATTTAACGGACAATTGCGCGGTCGTGCAACGCTGTACCTAAACGAATTTGAGGTCCTTTTTTTCCCACAAACAGAGCTTTCTTTTGGTGGTATTTGATCACCTGTGCGATTTTTTGATCATGCGCTATAAACAAAAAAAGAGCGTCAATTTTGCAAAAATAACAATATTTTTCAAATTTTTTTATATGAAATTCCCCCCCAAAAAAATTTAAAAATCTAAATTTTTTAACATTTTCGGCCAATTTGTTTTATGTTACATATGTTTGGTAAAAAAAATCGCAAAAATCGTATTTTGATTGGTTTGCGCAAAAGTTATCGCGTTTACTAACAAAGGGAAAGATTTTTGTCATTTTTGGTGTTTTTTTTTTAAACGCGTAATGGCGGCGATCTGCGATTTTTTTTGCGGTACTGCGACATTGCGGCGGACAGATCGGACCCTTGACTGACATTTTGGGGTTACCAGTGACATTACTGCAGTAATCAGTGCTATACATATGCACTGTTACTGCAAAAATGACACTGGCAGGGAAGGGGTTAACTGTATTGGAGAGGGGTTAAGTGTGTCCCAGGGGCGTGTTTCTAACTGTAAAGGGACATGGCTATTGGTGTAAAAACAGAGATCAACAGTCCTACATAGTAGAACCGTCTGATTTTCATTTTTACACCAGGGAGAATGACAGGCGACTTGTTTACATAAGCCGTCCGCCTTTCTCCCTTCACCGGAGCGATCGAGAGTGACCGACGGACGATCGGGTCCGCCGGTCACACGCACTAACTTGCCAGTGAACGAGCCTGGGCGGGCGCGTGCCTCGATGGGCGCGCGCCCGCCCGCAATTGGCTCACAAGTCAGTGACAAGTGAGTGACGTACCCCTACGTCACTCTGCCTGGCCGGGGCTGACCGCCGCAGTATATAGTCGTGCGGCGGTCGGCAACCGGTTAAAGGTGTATTAAAGGTGTATAAACTATGTCTGAACCCAGAGTGTCAGGTGGGCTGGACGGTTCACAGAGTCACTGTAGAGCTGAAGAACACCCACTAACCAGCAACCCTCAAGCGGGTAGTGCTAAAATAGTTTTTAAAAATTAAATGGTTTGACGACAGAAACTCTTTGCCTACTTTTATATCTTCTTATATTAGCTACTCCAGTAGGCAGAACCCCAGCACACAGCTGGAAATCAGGTATTCTACACACCCGAGAGTACAGCAGAATCCATGACTTTCCTAAAGATCAAAGATTGTGTTTACCACCAACCAAAAGAGCATGCACTACATTTCTTTTACAGGTTGCAAAGGGTTTTTTTTTTTAAGTAGTAACAGGGTGATTTTAAACCCTCTATTTACAAATGACATACAGCAGCATACTTCTACATTTTTGATGTTTGCCTGCTGTTTTCCTCTTGTTGTCTTTTTATAATTTCCACTCAATATCTCCCTAACCTCTGTTTTAATTTTCAGGGTGGCTCCATTCCCGTGCAGGATCCCCTGGAGACACCCTGAGTGTAGTTCCACTTGGCATTGCCGGTTGGACTGAGTGGCATCTGTGCGTGGGGGGCAGCTGAAATTCAAAGATTGCTACACATGCACATTGTGTTATTTGTGCTAAGGGTGCTGGGACTTGTAGTACCTACAAATTCAAGGTACAGCAATGGGCACGAATTTTGCGCCCTCGTATGCTAATTTGGCGATGGGTTACTGGGAGAAGAATTTTATATGGAAGTGTAATCCTTTCTCAGCCAATATTGTTTTCTATGGTAGATACATAGATGACATTATCGTCATATGGGATGGACCTATACATCTCATTGACGATTTTGTCTGCCATTGTAATCATAATCCCTACGAATTGTCCTTCACCTCAGTATTGGGCCAAAATTCCTTAGCTTTTTTGGATTTGGAGTTATACCATCTTGGAGATAAAATATGTACAAAAAATTATACTAAACCCACAGCAGGGAATTCTTTTCTTCATTTTGATAGCTGCCACTTTTCCAAATGGATTTCAAACATCCCAAAAGGGCAATTCTGTAGACTAAATCAGAATTGTACTTTGGAGTCTGACTACATTGAGCAAGGTGTGATCATGAAAAATAAATTCCTTGATAAGACATATCCAGAATCTCTAGTGAATGAAGCCTATGAACTATATAAAGGAAAAAAACCCTTGAAAAAGATCCCCCCTTCATTAGACCAGACCAGTAGATTTACTACTACCTACCATTTCCAGCACAAAAAAATGGAAAGAATTCTGGCTAAGCATTGGAATATTCTACAGGAGGATCCCCATTTAAAAACCATAATATCAGAAAGACCAAGGGTGTCCTACCGAAGAGCACCGAATTTGAAAAACAAAATAGCCCCCAGCAAAATAAAATCTATCTCTCCGACTCCTTCTGTATCCATCTTAATCCCGTTGAAGGGAATGTTTCAATGTCGGAAAGCTTTGTGTAAAATGGCAAGAGTTTCCAATTGGGTGATTTCTTCAACTGTTCTTCAGATTTTGTTGTTTACGGCCTGTCATGTCCCTGTGGGCTAGTATATGTGGGCCGTACCATTCGCCCAGTTCGTCAACGCTTTGGGGAACATAGGCGTTCCATTGAGCAAGGTAAAGACAAGCGAAGTGTGCCACGACATTTTGCTGAGGCTCATCAGGGATCCACTTCAGGTTTAACTGTATGGGTAATTGAACAAATATCCAGAACCCTCACAGCAGCCGAACGTTTTAAGCGATTATGTGCCAGAGAGACATACTGGATATATTCCCTGGATTCTCTTTCGCCCTGTGGCCTAAATGAGGGCATAGAAATCTCCACTATATTATAACATCATACTTGTACCTGCTGGTGTGTGCGTGTGCCCATGTGTGTGCAAAGACGTATGTATGTGCTTGCATGGTTACATGTACACATGGGTATACATATCTTCCATAATTTTATATATTTTCTTATTTTTTGCCACATGGTGTGTGCGCGCACTTTGGTGCCATGCGTGCCTTCCAGCGCGTAAGGTAGCAAACGTGTGTATGTCGTTTTTGGCTTTTTCATAATATGTTTTTTAAAATATGAATTTCAACAGACATATGTGTTCCAACAGATCCCCCTATATATATACGTATGTATATACATATATCATTTTAATGCTTTTCGGTATTTTCCGGGGGTATTGATTTTTATATTGATTTTTTATTTTTATTGAATTTTTACATTTATCCCGATTTGAATTTTTAAAATTAATTAGATCCCCTCTTTCTCTCCTTCACATCGTACCTTAATGAATTGCTATACTATGCATCCTTTCGAATATATATATGTATGTGTATGTATATGTGTGTATGTATGTATATATATATATATATATATAAATGTCTTATTTATTTCCCTCCCCCCTTTTTTATCTCCCCCCCCCCTTCCAGACCCCTTTTTTTCCCCTCCTCTTTTTTTCCCTTCCCCCCCACAGACCGGGGATAACGTCAAGCCACCCACTCATCTCGACTACCGGAATGGTTTTATTGCATACATATACATACAGATGTGAGTGTATTTGTTCATGTGTAATAAATTTCTGCTTACAGTCTACATTTAGAGGCGCCTCTATTTTGTTTTTTTTTAGATCAAATGCTTAGTTGAAGTATTTTTATTTTCCATAAACAATATTTTTCAGTTGCAATATGCTTTTCTACTCACTGGATAATTTGATTGGTCTGTGCCGGACAAGGTCCTCTGCCCCTCTCTTCATCTCCTTACATGGTGGGGGAGAATAGAGTGTCACTTTATATCAAAGACAGTGATGTCCAGTAGCAGTCGTAAGGCTTTTGTATGTCTACACAAGACAAGCTTTTACAGGTAAAAAAAATGCCTAAAATACTTTAAATGCACATCTAATCTTATGGGATGATAGTGTAGCCGGGTCCGGACTACCATGTTTATGTGTACAGACTTATCTTTTGTTGGTTGGATTCCTTCTTGTTCCCCTTTAATGCTGGACTCAGATGGGACCGTCATCTTGCAGGAACTGGAAGATTGGCATTGTGGGAGCTGTAGTCTTTTACAGAGTGCTGATTAGGAGCAAAGGGGGAGTGGAGCATCATGGGAGGAATTATAAAACTATCTGCTACACAGATTTGAACTCTCTTGCTCCTGGGAGCCATAGCGTGCACATCAGCCTGTGGAGTGTTTGTGTGACAGCAGATTGCGGCCTACTGCATGAGGCCTGACTCGCTTCCAGAACTCAGCCTCGGCGGAGCAGATGCCTGTCGCTACACTGTGGATGTCACTGCAGTATCGCTGAGAGAGAAAGTGGAGGTCGGCTGCATATCCTGAGGCAGAAGAGTGCAGCAAGTTTTCCAGACGCCGGACCATGGGAGACCGCATCACCTTTTTCATAGGGCCCTCACAGATGGACATCAAAGTTGGTGAGAGAGTGCCTGTCTTGGATCCAGACTGCAAGTATACACCTTATCTTTACCCTGAACACAAACAGTGAAGCAGATACCAAACCCCTTACGATTACAACTTAACATCTTGCTATATTAAACCATGGTGGGAATTGTCTTGCTAAGGGGAGGGACATTGCTGTATAGTTGCTCTTAAAGGGGACATGTTCTAGTTATATATTACTATATCTTTAATTGGAATACTGACGGTATAGATTCGCTCAGAGTTCTTCTTTGCCTTGAGTATTGCTTTATTACAGTACAGAATATCCATATACTTATAGAATATAGAATATTACATTGAATACTGTTCCTTGATATAATAACATTCTGTTTACCTGTTGTTTTTCTGGGTCAGTCCTGCTGAACCCTGATAGTTTATGGGGGGTTTAACTGACTGAGATAATCACTTGCTTATTCATTGAGTAAGCGTTAAAGCTCATTTATGTTGTGTCAGTGTGTTCCTTAACCACTTAAGCCCCGGAGGATTTGGCTGCTAAAAGACCAGGGGGTTTTTTGCGATTTTTTACTGCGTGAATTTAACGGACAATTGCGCGGTCGTGCAACGCTGTACCTAAACGAATTTGAGGTCCTTTTTTTCCCACAAACAGAGCTTTCTTTTGGTGGTATTTGATCACCTGTGCGATTTTTTGATCATGCGCTATAAACAAAAAAAGAGCGTCAATTTTGCAAAAATAACAATATTTTTCAAATTTTTTTATATGAAATTCCCCCCCAAAAAAATTTAAAAATCTAAATTTTTTAACATTTTCGGCCAATTTGTTTTATGTTACATATGTTTGGTAAAAAAAATCGCAAAAATCGTATTTTGATTGGTTTGCGCAAAAGTTATCGCGTTTACTAACAAAGGGAAAGATTTTTGTCATTTTTGGTGTTTTTTTTTTAAACGCGTAATGGCGGCGATCTGCGATTTTTTTTGCGGTACTGCGACATTGCGGCGGACAGATCGGACCCTTGACTGACATTTTGGGGTTACCAGTGACATTACTGCAGTAATCAGTGCTATACATATGCACTGTTACTGCAAAAATGACACTGGCAGGGAAGGGGTTAACTGTATTGGAGAGGGGTTAAGTGTGTCCCAGGGGCGTGTTTCTAACTGTAAAGGGACATGGCTATTGGTGTAAAAACAGAGATCAACAGTCCTACATAGTAGAACCGTCTGATTTTCATTTTTACACCAGGGAGAATGACAGGCGACTTGTTTACATAAGCCGTCCGCCTTTCTCCCTTCACCGGAGCGATCGAGAGTGACCGACGGACGATCGGGTCCGCCGGTCACACGCACTAACTTGCCAGTGAACGAGCCTGGGCGGGCGCGTGCCTCGATGGGCGCGCGCCCGCCCGCAATTGGCTCACAAGTCAGTGACAAGTGAGTGACGTACCCCTACGTCACTCTGCCTGGCCGGGGCTGACCGCCGCAGTATATAGTCGTGCGGCGGTCGGCAACCGGTTAAAGGTGTATTAAAGGTGTATAAACTATGTCTGAACCCAGAGTGTCAGGTGGGCTGGACGGTTCACAGAGTCACTGTAGAGCTGAAGAACACCCACTAACCAGCAACCCTCAAGCGGGTAGTGCTAAAATAGTTTTTAAAAATTAAATGGTTTGACGACAGAAACTCTTTGCCTACTTTTATATCTTCTTATATTAGCTACTCCAGTAGGCAGAACCCCAGCACACAGCTGGAAATCAGGTATTCTACACACCCGAGAGTACAGCAGAATCCATGACTTTCCTAAAGATCAAAGATTGTGTTTACCACCAACCAAAAGAGCATGCACTACATTTCTTTTACAGGTTGCAAAGGGTTTTTTTTTTTAAGTAGTAACAGGGTGATTTTAAACCCTCTATTTACAAATGACATACAGCAGCATACTTCTACATTTTTGATGTTTGCCTGCTGTTTTCCTCTTGTTGTCTTTTTATAATTTCCACTCAATATCTCCCTAACCTCTGTTTTAATTTTCAGGGTGGCTCCATTCCCGTGCAGGATCCCCTGGAGACACCCTGAGTGTAGTTCCACTTGGCATTGCCGGTTGGACTGAGTGGCATCTGTGCGTGGGGGGCAGCTGAAATTCAAAGATTGCTACACATGCACATTGTGTTATTTGTGCTAAGGGTGCTGGGACTTGTAGTCCTGCTGCAGAAAGTAATTTGGCAGTTTCATAATGTTTACAGTGCGCGCCCTCCTGAATGGAAGTTTGGGGAGGTGACACTAGGGAATATGAATCAAGCAGTTTTTAGGATTTAACAATGAAGTGACTCCAGATATTTAAAAAAAAAAAACATTCTGGTAAATGTTTGTGAAATGGACATAAATACTTTTATGTTAAAAAAAGGAGAGCTTAATATTAATTTAACCCCTAGAAGTTCCTAATGAATCTTTTGTCCCCTTTCCTTTTTTTGCCTATAATATGTGAACTTTACTTTTTTCCTTAACTTTGTAGTGTTGCCTTCCTTTGGGAAACACACTAGTATCTGAATTGGGATTGCCGGGTTCCTCCCAGCAGCACTGTTGGGCAGTGCCAGCACACTGCCAACCGCCACCCCTCCAGCAGAAGCCATCATCCATACAGGAGCAAGCATGGTAATACTGTGTAAACCCCAACAGCAATTTTGCATCTCCTCAGTGCCTTTCATTGCTGTCATTATTTGCTTTTGCTGCAATAGATAAGATAACTATAATATCAAGAAGTGTGTATGTGGTCTCTCCCTGATTGGGCACCTTGGGCCTAGCCCCTCCTACACAGCGACTCTATTGGGGAGATAATATTTCACCTTCTGTGCTTGGGATGTCTGTACAAGAAATGGTGGATGAGATGGTTACCAAGACAAGAGGAAACAGACAGCAATAACAATATTCTCATACTACTAGAACTGAGCTTTTGTCTGTGTCTCCATTGGCAACATTCCCCATCACTTCTTGGCCGAACATCTGGTCTGGTATTTCCATAGTAAGAGGGTAGCGAGTAAGCCACACCCTATCATGCTGATATCACATGCCCTTTAGAATTGGGGAGCTTTTAGACGGGCTGGCTTCAATTGTACTAATACTCAGGGGCATAACTACAAATTATTCCGTCTCATGGAAAAATCCCCTAGTGACCTCTCTGTGTGGCAGCTGGCAGTGTCAATTTGAAAAGAGTGAAAATGATCTTAAAGTATATATCCAAATAAATCATTTTTTTTTAGTTTAACCACATGCTGACTGACATACAAGTACGACGGCAGAGTGGCTCTCCTGTACCTAGTACATTATCCAGCAGGGCAGGGGGTGCCTTGGCTGTGATTAGAAACAGTACAAGGCGATCAGCAGGTGACGGCCAATGGATATCCGCCGGCACCCAATGATAGGTGAGGAGGAACACGAAACAGAACTCTGCCTATGTAAACAGGAGCTGAACAGGGATCTGGCATTTTGTGGTGGAAGTGTGGCCTCGGAGGCAGGTCATTGTGATTGCTAGGAAACACCATCAGCCAGCAGGGAAAGCATAGTCAGGCAGAAGGTCATTGTGACTGATGAGGATCTACATCACTAGTCAACATGATTCACAATGCAATTACATTATGGGGCATCTTTATTTGAGGAGAGGGGTTTTTTGAAAATATAGGACCTCTTTTACAGTGTGGGTGTTTTTTTTTTTTTTTTTACTCCTTACATTGTTTGTGAAAGAGTGACAAGAGGTACTATGTACCTCATGCTTATTCATGTAGGGACGAGGGATGGATATACTTGTTGTTGTTGAGTAATTTTATCAAGTCTGACTCTTCGTGACCTCATAGACCATAGCCAGCCAGGCTTTTCTGTCCTCCATTGCCTCCCGGAGCTTGTTTAACTTCATGTTCATTGTTTCGATAATGCTATATATCCATCTTAATTCTGTTGCTTTCTTCTCCTTTTCCCTTCCATGTTTCCCAGCATCAGAGTCTTTTCCAATGAGTTCTCTCTTCAGTTGGCTAAAGTATTCAAGTTTCAGCTTCAGGATTTACCCTTCCAGTGAATATTTAGAGTAGATTTCATTTAGGATTGACTGGTTTGATCTTCTTGCCATCCAAGAGTCTTCTCCAACACCATAGTTCCAAAGCTTCAAATCTTCAGCCTTCAGCCTTCCTTATGGTCCAACTTTCACAGCCATAGGTTTCTACTGGGACTATCATAGCTTTGACTGACTATATGACACTTTGTCGATAGGGTGATATCTCTGCTTTTTATAATGTTGTCTAGGTTTGCCATTGCTTTCCTCCCAAGAAGCAAGCGACTAATAATTTCATGGCTACAGTCATCGTCTGCAATGATCTTGGAGCTTAGAAAGATAAAATCTGTCACTGTTTCCAATTCTCCTTCTATTTGCCAACGAGTGATGGGACCGTTTGCCATGATCTTAGTTAGCTTAATGTTCAATTTCAGGCCAACTTTTGTGCTCTCCTCTTTCACCTTCATTAACCACTTGCCGACCGCCGCACGACTATTTACTGCGGCGGTCAGCCCCTCACAGGCAAAGCGATGTAGTACTATGTCGCTCGCCTGTGAGGCTCTAGGGAGTGAGCGCGCGCCGCCAGAGGCGCGCTCCCGCTCGCTCACGGACCCCCCCGCGCGTGTGCCCGGCGGACCCGATGTCTGCCGGGCCTTCGCGATTGTCCGTTACAGCGGGAAAAAGGCAGGCGGCTAATGTAAACAAAGCCACCTGTCATTCTTCCCTGTGTAAGAATGGAGATCATACGGTTCTGCTATGGACCGTTGATCTCTGTTCTTATACGTCAAGCCACATCCAAGATCTCTGTTCTTACACGTCAAGCCACATCCAATCACAGTTAGAAGCAGGCCCCTAGGGACACACTTAACCCCTCCCTCTCAAAAAAAAGTTAACCCCTTCACTGCCAGTGTCATTTTTACAGTAACAGTGCATTTGTATAGCACTGATTACTGTAGTAATGTCACTGGTAACCCCAAAAATGTCAAAAATGTCAGTCAAGGGTCCGATCTGTCCGCTCCAATGTCGCAGTCCCGCAAAAAAAATCGCAGATCGCCGCCATTACTCGTTAAAAAAAAAAACAACAAAAATGACAAAAATCTTTCCCTTAGTTAGTAAACGCAATAACTTTTGCGCAAACCAATCAAAATACGCTTTTTGCGATTTTTTTACCAAACATATGTAGCATAAAACAAATTGGCCTAAAATGTTAAAAAATTTTGATTTTTACATTTTTTTGGGGGGGAATTTCATATAAAAAAATTTGAAAAATATTGTTATTTTTGCAAAATTTACGCTCTTTTTTTGTTTATAGCGCATGATCAAAAAATCACACAGGTGATCAAATACCACCAAAAGAAAGCTCTGTTTGTGGGAAAAAAAGGACGTCAAATTTGTTTAGGTACAGCATCGCACGACCGCGCAATTGTCCGTTAAATTCACGCAGTGCTGAATTGCAAAATAGCCGTGGTCAGGAAGGGGGTCAAATCTTCCGGGGCTTAAGTGGTTAAGAGACTCTTTAGTTCTTCTTTGCTTTCTGTCAATTTGTGTGGTATCGTCTGCAAATCTAACGTTTTTGATATTTCTCCCTGTGATCCTAATTTCGGCTTGTGATTAGTGTTGAGCGAACACGGACTGTATTATTCGTGTTCGTACCGAATAATTGGATTTTTGTTACCCGAACACGAACACGGACACTTTACTGTATATTCGGGTAAAAATCCGTGTTCGGTCGTTTTATTTCCGGGTTTTGCATGCTTTGGCGCTCTTTTCATGGCGGGCTTTCAACAGCCAATCAACAATCGTTTAACTGGTGTGCCTTAAGCCATCCCAGCCATGCCTGCAAATGTCTCAGTAGCTGTGATTGGCCGTCTGAAGCATGTGACCAAGTCTTTATAAGTTCGAGGCAGCCGCAGCGGCGTCATTATGCTGCTTAGCTCAGGGACAGAGCACACATCAATGTGCTGGCTGCTGATTAGGGAAAGATAGGCAGGAAAAAAACATTTGTGTCCGGATAGAATTGAGGGACAGGTCGGAGTGTTTAGGCAGGGCGAGTTGTAGGCATTTTAGGGATAGAGTCTGCTGAATTATAGGGTCAGTGTCTTCTGCAAACTACAATCGATATTGCTGTGTGGGGGTGGGGTCTGCACTCAATCCTGATCTACGATCTCTTCTCAATCCTGTTAGGGAGAGGCTGCTGCTGAATTTTAGGGTCAGAGTGTTCTACAAACTACAATCGATATTGCTGTGTGGGGTGGGGTCTGCACTTAGTTCTCCTGATCTACGATCTCTTCTCAATCCTGTTAGGGACAGAGTCTGCTGAATTTTAGGGAAACTGTGTTCTACAAACTACAATCGATATTGCTGTGTGGTGTGGGATAGGAGATAGACAGGTGTCAGTGATCCACATCCATTTTTCTGTGTGTGGGCTGCAGTGAACACAATCTTTTTGGGGTGCAGTGAACACAATCCTTTTGGAGTGCAGTGAACAAAATCTTTGTGGGGTGCAGTGAACAAAACCTTTGTGGGGGTACAGTGAACACAATCTTTGTGGGGTGCAGTGAAGACAATCCTTGTGGGGTGCAGTGAAGACAATCCTTGTGGGGTGCAGTGAACAAAATCTTTGGGGGGTACAGTGAACACAATCTTTGTGGGGTGCAGAGAAGACAATCCTTGTGGGGTGCAGTGAACAAAATCTTTGGGGGGGTACAGTGAACACAATCTTTGTGGGGTGCAGTGAACAAAACCTTTGTGGGGTGCAGTGAACACAATCTTTGTGGGGTGCAGTGAAGACAATCCTTGTGGGGTGCAGTGAAGACAATCCTTGTGGGGTGCAGTGAACAAAATCTTTGGGGGGTACAGTGAACACAATCTTTGTGGGGTGCAGTGAACAAAACCTTTGTAGGGTACAGTGAACACAATCTTTGTGGGGTGCAGTGAACAAAACCTTTGTGGGGTACAGTGAACACAATCTTTGTGGGGTGCAGTGAACACAATCTTTGTGGGGTACAGTGAACACAATCTTTGTGGGGTGCAGTGAACAAAACCTTTGTGGGGTGCAGTGAACACAACCTTTGTGGGGTACAGTGAACACAATCTTTGTGGGGTGCAGTGAACAAAACCTTTGTGGGGTACAGTGAACACAATCTTTGTGGGGTGCAGTGAACAAAATCTTTGTGGGGTACAGTGAACACAATATTTGTGGGGTGCAGTGAACAAAACCTTTGTGGGGTACAGTGAACACAATCTTTGTGGGGTGCAGTGAAGACAATCCTTTTGGAGTGCAGTGAACAAAATCTTTGTGGGGTACAGTGAACACAATCTTTGTGGGGTGCAGTGAACAAAATCTTTGTGGGGTACAGTGAACACAATCTTTGTGGGGTGCAGTGAAGACAATCCTTGTGGGGTGCAGTGAAGACAATCCTTGTGGGGTGCAGTGAACAAAACCTTTGTGGGGTACAGTGAACACAATCTTTGTGGGGTACAGTGAACACAATCTTTGTGGGTGCAGTGAACAAAACCTTTGTGGGGTACAGTGAACACAATCTTTGTGGGGTGCAGTGAACAAAACCTTTATGGGGTACAGTGAAGACAATCTTTGTGGGGTGCAGTGAAGACAATCCTTTTGGAGTGCAGTGAAAAAAATCTTTGTGGGGTACAGTGAACACAATCTTTGTGGGGTGCAGTGAACAAAATCTTTGTGGGGTACAGTGAACACAATCTTTGTGGGGTGCAGTGAAGACAATCCTTGTGGGGTGCAGTGAAGACAATCCTTGTGGGGTGCAGTGAACAAAATCTTTGGGGGGTACAGTGAACACAATCTTTGTGGGGTGCAGTGAACAAAACCTTTGTGGGGTACAGTGAACACAATCTTTGTGGGGTGCAGTGAAGACAATCCTTTTGGAGTGCAGTGAACAAAATCTTTGTGGGGTACAGTGAACACAATCTTTGTAGGGTGCAGTGAAGACAATCCTTGTGGGGTGCAGTGAAGACAATCCTTGTGGGGTGCAGTGAAGACAATCCTTGTGGGGTGCAGTGAACAAAATCTTTGGGGGGTACAGTGAACACAATCTTTGTGGGGTGCAGTGAACAAAACCTTGGTGGGGTACAGTGAACACAATCTTTGTGGGGTGCAGTGAACAAAACCTTTGTGGGGTACAGTGAACACAATCTTTGTGGGGTGCAGTGAAGACAATCCTTTTGGAGTGCAGTGAACACAATCTTTGTGGGGTGCAGTGAACAAAACCTTTGTGGGGTACAGTGAACACAATCTTTGTGGGGTACAGTGAACACAATCTTTGTGGGGTACAGTGAACACAATCTCATACTTCTGAAGCTTTGAGGGTGCTGCCTGTTCTATACTCCTCCTCCTCCTCCTCATCCATCCTTTTAGGTGTACAAACAATAGTAATTGGGGCCTAGTGTGCTTCTGTACGTGTGAAAAACATACACTTTTTTTTGATCATATTTCCTATTCCGCTATTCAATAAAAACCTTTGGGGCTCAATTAAATTGCGGAATAGTCTGTGTCTGTACGTGTGAGATCCACCTTTCCAAGTTTTTGGGGTTCATCTCATACTTCTGAAGCTTTGAGGGTGCTGCCTGTTCTATACTCCTCCTCCTCCTCCTCATCCATCCTTTTAGGTGTACAAACAATAGTAATTGGGGCCTAGTGTGCTTCTGTACGTGTGAAAAACATACACTTTTTTTTGATCATATTTCCTATTCCGCTATTCAATAAAAACCTTTGGGGCTCAATTAAATTGCGGAATAGTCTGTGTCGGTACGTGTGAGATCCACCTTTCCAAGTTTTTGGGGTTCATCTCATACTTCTGAAGCTTTGAGGGTGCTGCCTGTTCTATACTCCTCCTCCTCCTCCTCCTCCTCATCCATCCTTTTAGGTGTACAAACAATAGTAATTGGGGCCTAGTGTGCTTCTGTACGTGTGAAAAACATACACTTTTTTTGATCATATTTCCTATTCCGCTATTCAATAAAAACCTTTGGGGCTCAATTAAATTGCGGAATAGTCTGTGTCTGTACGTGTGAGATCCACCTTTCCAAGTTTTTGGGGTTCATCTCATACTTCTGAAGCTTTGAGGGTGCTGCCTGTTCTATACTCCTCCTCCTCCTCCTCCTCCTCATCCATCCTTTTAGGTGTACAAACAATAGTAATTGGGGCCTAGTGTGCTTCTGTACGTGTGAAAAACATACACTTTTTTTTGGTCATAATTCCTATTCCGCTATTCAATAAAAACCTTTGGGGCTCAATTAAATTGCGGAATAGTCTGTGTCGGTACGTGTGAGATCCACCTTTCCAAGTTTTTGGGGTTCATCTCATACTTCTGAAGCTTTGAGGGTGCTGCCTGTTCTATACTCCTCCTCCTCCTCCTCCTCCTCATCCATCCTTTTAGGTGTACAAACAATAGTAATTGGGGCCTAGTGTGCTTCTGTACTTGTGAAAAACATACACTTTTTTTGATCATATTTCCTATTCCGCTATTCAATAAAAACCTTTGGGGCTCAATTAAATTGCGGAATAGTCTGTGTCGGTACGTGTGAGATCCACCTTTCCAAGTTTTTGGGGTTCATCTCATACTTCTGAAACTTTGAGGGTGCTGCCTGTTCTATACTCCTCCTCCTCCTCCTCCTCATCCATCCTTTTAGGTGTACAAACAATAGTTATTGGGGCCTAGTGTGCTTCTGTACGTGTGAAAAACATACACTTTTTTTTGATCATATTTCCTATTCCGCTATTCAATAAAAACCTTTGGGGCTCAATTAAATTGCGGAATAGTCTGTGTCGGTACGTGTGAGATCCACCTTTCCAAGTTTTTGGGGTTCATCTCATACTTCTGAAGCTTTGAGGGTGCTGCCTGTTCTATACTCCTCCTCCTCCTCTTCCTCATCCATCCTTTTAGGTGTACAAACAATAGTAATTGGGGCCTAGTGTGCTTCTGTACGTGTGAAAAACATACACTTTTTTTTGATCATATTTCCTATTCCGCTATTCAATAAAAACCTTTGGGGCTCAATTAAATTGCGGAATAGTCTGTGTCGGTACGTGTGAGATCCACCTTTCCAAGTTTTTGGGGTTCATCTCATACTTCTGAAGATTTGAGGGTGCTGCCTGTTCCATGCTCCTCTTCCTCATCCTCCCTTTAGGGTAGGAAAAAATTTAATCGGGCCTAGTCTGTGTTTGTACGTGTGAGATACACAGTTTTTTATCCTATTCCGCTATTCAATACACACCCTTTTGGTGTAAAAAACATTAAATTGCGGCATAGTTTGCATATTTAACTGTGAGATACACCCGTGCGATACTGTTGTTCTTTTGTTCCGCTATTCAATAAAGACCTTTCTAGGGCAAGATCTTAAATTTCAGAAATATGAGGAGAGCGTCAAATAGGGGCCGTGGCCTGGGTCGTGGTGGTGCTGCTGCTAGAGCTCCTGTTGCAAGGAGAGGACGTGGTCGATCTGTGCCAGCTACACGCACAAGTGAAACACCTTCCTCAAGTGTGAGTAGGCGACAGAACCTGCATCAGTATTTGGTAGGGCATCATACGCCCCTAGAAGTGATGAGGCCAGAACAAGTGGAGGCGATAGTAGATTGGTTTGCTGCTGACAGTGCCTCCAGTTCCTTCACATTGTCTCCCACCCAGTCTACTGCAGAAAGGTCACAGTTGGCACCTGCAGCCGATGTCCAACCGTCTTTCACCTCACCCCCTTGCAAATCAGGCAAGCAGTCTGAGCCCCAAGCCATACAGCAGTCTCTTCTTCTTTTTGATGACTCTGTCAGCAGGGTTTCCCAGGGCCATCCACCTAGCCCTGCCCCAGAAGTGGAAGAGATTGAGTGCAGCGATGCCCAACCACTTATTTCTCAAGATGAGTACATGCAAGGATCATCGCAGCACGTCTCCGATGATGACGAAACGCAGGTGCCAACTGCTGCGGCGTTCAGCATTGTGGAGACCGACAAGGAGGGCAGGGGTGAAGACTGGGTGGAAGATGATGTGGAGGACGATGAGGTCCTCGACCCCACATGGAATGAACGTCATGCAGGTGACCTGAGTAGTTTGGAGGAAGAGGCGGTGGTCGCACAGAGCCACCAGCACAGCAGAAGAGGGAGCAGGGTGCAGAAGCGGAGCGGCCGTGCCCTAGACACTACGCCCGCTACTGCCCAACGCAGCAAGGGAACGAGCGCACCAAAGTCAGCTCAAAGGAGTTCTCTAGCGTGGAAGTTCTTTAGAAAATGTGCTGATGACAGGACACGAGTGGTTTGCACCCTGTGCAATCAGAGCTTGAAGCGAGGCATAAACCTTCTCAACCTGAGCACAACCTGCATGATCAGGCATCTAAGTGCAAAGCACAAGCTGCAGTGGAGTACACACCTTCAAAACCAAGAAACGTCTCTGGCTCATCCTGCTTCCTCTTCTGCTGCAGTCTCAGCCGCTCCAGCCACATCTGTAGTGATACCGGCACCTGCCACCCCGCAAACAGACGATCTGTCAGCAACACCACCACCTGGGTCACCAACAACCATCTCCACAATGTCCCGTGGAAGCGTTCAGATTTCCATCTCCCAAACACTTGAGAGGAAGAGGAAGTACCCCCCTACCCACCCGCGATCCCTGGCCCTGAATGCCAGCATTTCAAAATTATTGGCCTTTGAAATGCTGTCATTCCGTCTGGTGGAGACGCACAGTTTTAAAAACCTTATGTCGGTGGCTGTCCCACAGTACGTCGTGCCCAGCCGCCACTACTTTTCCAGGCAAGCCATCCCTTCCCTACACAACCAAGTGGGGGAAAAAATCAGGTGTGCACTGCGCAACGCCATCTGTGCCAAGGTCCACCTAACTACCGATACGTGGACCAGTAAGCACGGTCAGGGGCGTTATATCTCCCTAACGGCACACTGGGTAAATGCAGTGGCGGATGGGCCTGAGGCGGATAGCAATTTGGCGCATGTCCTTCCACCACCGAGGATTGCAGGGCGCTTCAGTTTGCCTCCTGTTCCTAACTCCTCCTACTCCGCTTCCTCATCCTCTACCGCCTCCTCATCCGGACAGCGTAACACCTTCACCACCAACTTCAGCACGGCCAGGGGTAAACGACAGCAGGCAGTTTTACAACTTGCCTGTTTGGGGGACAAACCACACACCGCGCAGGAGTTGTGGAGGAGCATGGAACAGCAAACAAATGAGTGGTTGCTGCCAGCGAGCCTCAAGCCCGGCCTGGTGGTGTGCGATAACGGGAGAAATCTCATAGCAGCTCTGGGCCTAGCCGGTTTGACGCACATCCCTTGCCTGGCGCATGTGCTGAATTTGGTGGTGCAGAGGTTCCTTAAAAACTACCCCGATATGTCAGAGCTGCTGCAGAAAGTGCGGGCCATTTGTGCGCACTTTCGGCGTTCTCACCCTGCTGCCGCTCGCCTGGCAGCGCTGCAGCGTAACTTCGGCCTTCCCGCTCACCGCCTCATATGTGACGTGCCCACAAGGTGGAACTCCACCTTGCACATGCTGGAAAGACTGTGCGAGCAGCAGCAGGCCATAGTGGAGTTTCAGCTGCAGCACGCACGCGTGAGTCACTCTGCGGAACAGCACCACTTCACCACCAATAACTGGGCCTCCATGCGAGACCTGTGTGCCTTGTTGCGCTGTTTTGAGTACTCTACCAACATGGCCAGTGGCAATGACGCCGTTCTCAGCTTAACTATCCCACTTCTATGCCTCCTTGAAAAAACAATTCGGGCGATGATGGAAGAGGATGTGGCACAGGATGAGGAGGAGGAGGAGGAGGATGAAGAGGTAACATTTCAAAGGCTTTCAGGGCAGTCATTCGCAAGGGGCTCCGAGGGTGGGTTCCTGCACACACAAACGCCAGGGACACAATTGTCCAGCAGGGGCACAGTTCTGGAGGATGAGGAGGATGAGGAGGAGGAGGAGCTGGAGGAGGAGATGGAACCATGTTCACAGCAGGGTGGCACCCAGGCCAGCTCATGGCCATCACTGGTGCGTGGCTGGGGGGATACAGAGGACACGGACGATACACCTCCCACAGAGGACAGCCTTTCGTCGCCTCTGGGCAGCCTGGCACACATGAGCGATTACATGCTGCAGTGTCTCCACAACGACAGCCGAGTTGCCCACATTCTAACTTGTGCTGATTACTGGGTGGCCACGCTGCTGGATCCCCGTTACAAGGACAACGTACCGTCCTTAATTCACTCACTGGAGCGCGATCGCAAGATGCGCGAGTACAAGCGCACGCTGGTAGACGCGATGCTGCTGGCATTCCCATCTGACAGCGGGGCCACAGTGGAAGCACAAGGCAGAGGAGGAGGAGGAGGAGGTCGCCAACTCAACCAGGGCACCGCCAGCACCTCAGAAGGCAGGGTTAGCATGGCCGAAATGTGGAAAAGCTTTGTCAGCACGCCACAACAAACAGCAGCACCAGCAGCTCAGATGGAACGTCTTAGCAGGAGGCAGCATTTTACCAACATGGTGGAGCAGTATGTGTGCACACGCCTACATGTAGTGAATGAGGGGTCTGCCCCCTTCAACTTCTGGGTCTCCAAATTGGGCACATGGCCTGAGCTTGCCCTTTACGCCTTGGAGGTGCTGGCGTGCCCTGCAGCCAGTGTATTATCTGAACGGGTATTTAGCACGGCTGGGGGTGTTATAACAGACAAGCGCAGCCGCCTGTCCAGAGACAATGTGGACAAGCTCACGTTCATTAAAATGAACCAGGCATGGATCCCACGGGACTTTTCCGTACCTTGTGCAGAATAGCAATGGATACCGACCTTTCCCAGCCATTGTTCCATTTTTGCTCTTTCTCACTCTTTTGGGGTGTACCCTCATTTAAAATTTGTGAAAAGAAGCAGTGTTGGCTACCTCGTCCTCCTCCTCAGGGCCAGATTAACGTAGGGGCTATTGGAGCTGCAGCTCCATGCAGGCCCCTACCTTTTATATAGGCCCCGGGTTGGCCATATTCACTGTGACCACTCTTCTGTCACTTGTAAACACAGAAGTCTGGCTTCTATGCTCGCTTCCCCAGGCAGCACCCTCAGAACCTCCCCACACAGCGCGAAGGCCGGACAAGGAGGGACAGTTGCCGATGCATGGATGTGTTTATGGGCTTCAGAGACAGCATCCCATGTTGAATTAGGCATGCATGGCTGCACCCTTCCTCCTCTGGGTGCATGCCAAGGCACGGCCCTTAAGGCCCTTCAAAATCCTCAGCACCAAGACCATGATGCTCTTAATCTGGCCCTGGTCCTCCTCCACCGCCGCTTCCACCTACACCGCCCATAGGTGTGCGCAGCCTATTGCATTAGGGTGTGCACCCCAAAGTTTAAATACACATGCATGTGTTTACCTACATGTACATGGCCCCGATACATTACTCTCCCTGCTGGCAAAGAGAAATAGAGCAGAGCAGGTGCGAGGGAGATCTTTCCCATCTCCTCACTGGCAAACAGAGCGATAATGCTATGTGCCCTAGGTGATTAGGGTGTGCCCAGGTACACCAGGCACACCCTGTGCGCACGCCTATGACACCGCCACATCCACCACCACCTCAACCTCCCTCCTATTCCTTATGGGCCTCGTCCTTCAGAGATGAAGAACATTGTTTTATTTTTCTGTTTTTTTTTTGTTGTTTTAAGTTATTTCCCTATCCACATTTGTTTGCAGAGCACTTGCCATGCTCTTAACTACGTTTTGCTGCCATTTGCAGCACTCTAGCCCTTTCCATTGGTGTTTTAGAGCCATTTTAGTGCCTTAAAGTTCGGGTCCCCATTGACTTCAATGGGGTTCGGTGTCCGGGAAAAGTTCGGTAAAAGTCCGGGACACGGACCCGGACTTTTTTTTAAAGTTCGGCCGAACCCGTCGAACACGGACATCTAGGTGTCCGCTCAACCCTACTTGTGATTCATCGATCCTGGCATTTCACATGATATACTCAGCATATAATTAAATAAGAAGGGTGACAATATACATCCTTGCCACACTCCTTTCTCAATTTTGAACCAGTCAGGTGTTCCATGTCCTGTTCCAACTGTTGCTTCTTGACTTGCATACAGGTTTTTCAGAAGACAGGTGTGGTGGTCTGGTATTCCCATTAACATTTAGTTTTTGCTACATCTTGTAGTGATCCACACAATCAAAGGCTTTACTGAATTCAATAAAGCAGAAATAGACATTCTTCTGAAACTCCCTTGCTTTCTCCATGATCCAGAGTTCTTCTGCCTCTTTGAAATCCTGCTTGTACTTGCGGTAGCTCTCGGTTCACATGCTGCTGAAGCCTAGCTTGTAGAATTTTCAGCATAACTGTGCTAGCGTGTGAGATGAGTGCGATCATACGGCAGTTTGAACATTCTTTGGTGCTGCCCTTCTTTGGTATCGGAATATTAACAGACCTTTTCGAGTCCTGTGGCCATTGTTGAGTTTTTCAAATTTGTTGGCATATTGCAGCATCATCTTTTAGGATTTTTAAATAACTCAGCTGGGATACCATCACTTCCGCTAGCTTTGTTATTACCAATGCTTTCTAAGGCCCAATTAATTTTACTCTCCAGGATATTCGGTTCAAGGTCAGTGATTGCACCATTGTGGTTATATGGGACATTCAGATCTTTCTTGTATAGTTTTTCTGTGTATTCTTGCCATTTCTTCTTTTGCTCTTCTGCTTCTGTCAGGTCCTTGCCATTTTTGTCTATTATCGTGCCCATCGTTGCACAAAACTTTCCCTTGATATCTCAAATTTTCTTGAAAAGCTCTCTAGTCTTTCCCATTCTGTTGTTTCTCTCTAATTCTTTGCATTGATTGTTTAGGAAGGTATTTTTGTCTCTTCCTGCTATCATCTGGAAGTCTGCGTGCAGTTGGGTATATTTTCCCTTTTCTCCATTGCCTTTTGCCTTCCTTCTTTGTTCAGCTATTTGTGTGGCCTCATCAGATAACCACTTTGCTTTCTTGCATTTCTTCTTCTTTGGGATGGTTTTCCTTTCTGTGTCTTGTACTATGTTACACACTTCCTTCCATAGTTCCTTTAGGCACTCTGTCTATCGGATCTAATCCTTTAAATCTGTTAGTCACCTCCACTGAGTATTCACAAGGGATCTGATTTAGATCATATCTGAAATGTCTAGTTATGTTTCCCCGCTTTCTTCAATTTAAGCCTGAATTTTGCCATAAGAGCCCCATGGGCTGAGCCACAGTCAGCTCCGGGTCTTGTTTTGACTGACTGTATAGACTAGAGCTTCTCCATCTTTGGCTGCAGAGAATATAATCGATCTGATTTCTATATTGACCATCTGGTGATGCCCATGTATAGAGTCACCTCTTTGGTTGTTGGAAAAGAGTGTTTGTTATTACCAATGTGTCCTCTTGGCAAAACTCTATTAGCCTTTGTCCTGATTCATTTTGTACATCAAGGTCATATTTATTTGTTATTCTGGATATGCTTTGACTTCCTACATAAGCACTCCAATCTCCCATTATGAAAAGGATATTTTTTTTGGAGTTGGTTCTAAAAGGTGTTGAAGATCTTCAAAAAAAGTGGTCAACGTCCACTTCTTCAGCATCAGAGGTTGGTGCATAAACTTTGATTATTGTGATGTTAAGTGGTTTGCTTTGGATATGGACTGAGATCATCCTGTCGTTTTTGGGATTGTACCCCAGTACTGCTTTCTTCACTCTTTTGTTGACAATGAAGGCTACACCATTTCTACTGAGTGATCCCTGTCCACAGTAGTAGATATAGTAGTCATCTGAAGTGAAATCACCCTTTCCAGTCCACTTTAGTTCACTATTTCCCAAGATATTGATGTTCAATCTTGCCATCTCCTGTTTGACCACATCCAGCTTACCCTAACTCATTGATCTTACATTCCAGGTTCCTATGCAGTATTCTTCATTACAGCATCAAACTTTCTTTTTACTCCTACCATCCACAGCTGAGAGTCCTTGCAGCTGTAGCCAAACCATTTCATTAGTTCTGGAACTACTTGAAATTGCCCTCCGCTCTTCCCCAGTAGCACATTGGACACCTTCTGGTCTGGGGGACTCATCATCCGGTGTCATTTCTGTCAGCCTTTTGTTTCTGTTCATTGAGTTTACTTGGCAAAGATACTGGAGTGGGTTACCATTTCCTTCTCCAGTGGATCGCATTTTGTCAAAATTCTCCTCTGTGACCTGTCCATCTTGGCTGGGCCTACACGGCATAGCTCATAGTTTCATGGAATTACACAAGCCCCTTTGCCACGGCAAGGCAGTAATCGATAAGGGGGGGGTATCGATTACTGCCTTGCCGTGGCAAAGGGGCTTGTGTAATTCAATGAAACTATGAGCTATGCCATGTAGGCCCAGCCAAGATGGACAGGTCACAGAGGAGAATTTTGACAAAATGTGATCCACTGGAGAAGGAAATGGTAAAAAGGGGGATAATGACATTGGAGCATTTTAGATGACTTTTGTGGACATTGACAAAGCGATTTGTGTGTGACTGCAGCCGATCTCTAACTGCCCCTACAGCAACCACAGGATACCTGCCCCTATAGTAAAGAGACTGTAATAGACCCTAAAACGACATTGGAGCATTTTAAATTACTTTTGTGGACATTGACAAAGCGATTTCTGTGTGACTGCAGCCAATCTCTAACTGCCCCTAAAGCAACCACATGGTACCTCTCCCTAAGCTCAAAAGATACTAGTAGACCTATACCGAAAAATACCAGTCCTGAAAAGGACTTTTGTGGATCTTCACAGTGCTACATGTGTCTAGCAAACTCTCCCTGATGAGCACAGCAGACCTCTCCCTACACTGTCAGAAAGCGGAATGTGAAATGGTCACCAGATCGGGTCTATTTATAGGGTAGGGGGACTGTTCATGTGCTGGAATGTTTCAATTGGCTGTCCCGTTCAACCTGACGGCTGTGTCATGGGTCAAAGTTCTTCTGAATGAAAACAAAAATGGCGGCGCAGACATATTAGCGAACATCGGCAAAAGTCAGACTTTTTGCGAACAAGCAAAATTTGCTGCGAACCGCAAGGCCAACTCTAGAGATGGGTCCCTTGTTCTTTCAACGTTGGAACAAGGTAACTTGCAAGGGTGGTAAGCCACTGTTGCTCCCTCCTTGCATGATAGGCTCCCAATGTTGGAGGCACATGGCCTGGTATGGTTAGGAGGTGGAGGACTCATGCTCTCTGCCCCCCCCCCCCTTTCTTGGTTATCCAGGCTGCATGCCTGGATAGGGTTCTCGTATGAGGGGCCCACAAATTTTTTTTTGGTTTGTGAGCACAAAGATTAGTCTTACATATAAACAGCCTAAAAAAAAACCTGAATTTGAACATTTTTTTTTTCCCCCATAAAGTTTATTAAGCAAAACAAAATTGTAATATACAAATTACACTACCGAAAAACTGAACTTACAAAAGAATATGCAAGTGTGTAAAAAGTAAACATTACAATCTTCAACAAAAGATATCCAAGAGAACCCTTGGTCCCAAAAGGATGATATCCAGCGGCAAGACCACAGTCTATGGTGAAGGGTGGGGCGATTTTGAAGGCACCAAGAGCAGGCCTGGAAGGGGGAATGGAGAGGCGAAGAAGAGAACGTTGCGTAAGCGGTGGTGTCATGCAACAATATTGCCTCGTTTTCTGAGTAAAGTTTGGTGCACACAGCGCCAAACTCACTGGCCAATTTTTTGAACTGGTGTGATACACCAATGCCCCCCCAATACCACATATTGAAGTGGGGTGTTATTTAACAGTATATTTTTCTAAGAGTGTATTTTAGTCCTGCAAAAATGTGGCCTCTTGCTGTGTAAACAGTGCTACGCACAGTGACAACAGTTACTGGCCAATTATTTGTAGAACTGGTGTAATAAACCTGTGGCCCCCCAATACCACATATTGAAGTGGGGTGTTATTTAACCACTTAAGCCCCGGAAGATTTTACCCCCTTCCTGACCAGGGGTTTTTTTGCGATTTTTTACTCTGTGATTTTAACAGACAATTGCGCAGTCGTGCAACGCTGTACCTAAACGAATTTGACTTCCTTTTTTTCCCACAAACAGAGCTTTCTTTTGGTGGTATTTGATCGATTTTTTGATCATGCGCTATAACCAAAAATAGAGCATAAATTTTGCAAAAATAACAATATTTTTCACATTTTTTTTTATGTAATTCCCAAAAAAAATTAAAAAATCTAAATTTTTTAACATTTTCGGCCAATTTGTTTTATGCTACATATGTTTGGTAAAAAAAATTGCAAAAAGCGTATTTTGATTGGTTTGCGCAAAAGTTATCGCGTTTACTAACAAAGGGAAATTTTTTTGTCATTTTTGGTGTTTTTTTTTTAACGAGTAATGGCGGCGATCTGCGATTTTTTTTTGCGGGACTGCGACATTGCGGGGGACAGATCGGACCCTTGACTGACATTTTTGACACTTTTGGGGTTACCAGTGACATTACTGCAGTAATCAGTGCTATACATATGCACTGTTACTGTAAAAATGACACTGGCAGGGAAGGGGTTAACTGTATTGGAGAGGGAGGGGTTAAGTGTGTCCTAGGGGCGTGTTTCTAACTGTGATGGGACATGTCTACTATTGTAAAAACAGAGATCAATGGTTCTACATAGTAGAACCGTCTGATCTCCATTTTTACACAGGGGAGAATGACAGGTGGCTTGTTTACATTAGCCGCCTGCCTTTCTCCCTCTCTACCGACGATCGGCGATGACCGGCGGACATCGGGTCCACCGGTCACACGCACTGACTGCTTGGTGAATGAGCCGTGGTGGACGCACGCCTCAGCGGGCGCGCGCTCGCCCGCTATTGGCTCACAAGCCGGTGACAGGCTAGTGACGTATATATACGTCACTTTGCCTGGCCGGGGCTGACCGCCGCAAGTAGTTAACAGTATAATTTTCTAAGAGTGTATTTTAGTCCTGCAAAAATTTGGCCTCTTGCTGTATAAACAGTGCTACACACAGTGACAACAGTTACTGGCCAATTATTTGTAGAACTGGTGTGATAAACATGCGGCCCCCCAATACCACATATTGAAATGGGGTGTTATTTAACAGTATATTTTTCTAAGAATGTATTTTAGTCCTGAAAAAATTTGGCCTCTTGCTGTGTAAACAGTGCTACACACAGTGACAACAGTTACTGGCCAATTATTTGTACAACTGGTGTGTGACGAGCCCAATCTCGCCACTGGGCGTTGGAGAAGCCTGGTTGCTCGCCTCCTGCAATGTGACTATGGACCCTCTCATCAGTCCATGCTAAACCTAAACCCCATGGCGATTTGACTGTGTTTGTGGCATCTGAGCGCTGTTTGGATATGTTGAGCGCTCAGATCCAGGCTATCTGGGGATGGGTTGAATGTGGGGTTCTGTTCAGTAGACTGGGAGTTATGCATTTTTGTGTCTTTTTGTGTTTCTTTAAACATGTGGCTAATGGAGTCTTGCCTCTATCCTGGAAGCTAAAACGTATTCCTGTAAACTGTAAGGAACAGGAAGTCAACTCCTAATATGGGCATTACAGGAAGTTCTGAGGAGACGGGCTGTCTATTGACACTCAGAGTAATGTGTATTGAGGGCTCGTTAGGGAACCATTGTTCTGTGTCTGACTATAGTTTACATTGATTGCCCCCTGGGGCTTCTGTCTCCTTGCATTGGTCAAAGCTATCTGACCAATCCCTGTTGACTCATTTTCAAGTCCTCATTTGCATAGCAGTCCTTCTGGTCAATCTATCTGACCAATCACTATTGACTTATTTTCAATTCCTCATTTGCATGTCTGCAGAGGACCTGAATGGGAACTGCAGGTACTTTGAAATTGACCAATGGGAAAGCGGTTGTTGGGGGAAGGATGTTCCAATTTCTGTATAAAAGTGTGCTGTGTTCTTCCAATAAATGTTGTTCCTGCTTTAACCTCAACACAGAGCTTTGTCTTCTCGTTCTTGGGGGGATTCATTGTATGCTGTTGGAGACTGATTGCTAGGAGTGTAAGCTGATGTATGCTTTTCCTGTTCGTCTGCTAGCAGCTATTCGTGAGGTTCCAGGTTGGAGTGCTATTTTGTATCCAGTTCGGGAGTTTGGTGTCCTGCAAGTAGCTGTGCATGTCTCTCAGAAAGGGGCATATCGCCTAAAGGGATTTTAACCCCTTGTCTGCTGAAACGGTCCGTTACAATTGGTGGCAAGCGGTGTGATCGTTCCTACAGCCAGAAGGACAGTTACAGGAGACACCATTGCTCTGGATTTTACAATTGAGGGCAACGCATGTCCCAGTACAGCGACCCTGACAGCACCAGCATGGAACCAGCAGTGGAGTTCGATGAGGGTGCCATGGATGACCGAGATGCAGTCCGCAAAGGCATCTGGTACCAGGCACTGGGTATGGTGGAATACCAGCGGGACGAGAGACTCCCCAAGGAAGACCAGCGATTGCAGAAGCGACTAGCCCTGTGGATGCCCTTCCTGGGAGAGCAGCCCCTGGAGGAGTGGGTAAAAGAATTGGAGCTCCGTGTATGGCAGGAGATGTGGCTGGAGGATGCCTACCAGGCGCTGTGGTGGTGTGTTGCACAGTACCTGCCCTGGACAGCCGAGCATGACAAGCCAGAGGGAGAGGAGTTTGATGGCCCTGGCTTGTTATGGGAGTCTTTTTCAGAGCTAGAATTTGGGAGCCCTACACAAGCCCGGTTCAGTGATCTCTTGGAGTGGAGGGAGAGCAGGTATGACTGTGACGACACTCACGAAATTGAGCAAGACCTGGTCCACCTGGTGACCCGGGAGATGGAGCTAGAACAGGGCTACCAGCAGCTGTTCCAATACTATGAGAAGGCTCAGCAGGAGAGCAGCAGGACAGACCCAGAGCCAGACCCATTCAGAGGGGAAGAGATGGTAAAGTTTTACTGGGAAGAACCCCAGGTGGCCGGTAGAGATGGGACCGAGGTCTCTCCACCGGTCCTTCAGGGAATTGGGAGCCCGGTCTCCATTCCCCAGCGGCAGTGTAAAGTGCAGGGAGAGGAGAGCAGTGTCCTCCCTCCCCAGCAGCAGGCTGAGTTACAGGGGGCAGAGGTAGTTGTTCCTGCCCCCCAGCAGCAGAGTTATATGCTGGGAAGGCAGTGTGAAGTACAGGGAGAGGAGAGCAGTGTACTCCCTCCCCAGCGGCAGCGTGATTTTTTGGGAATTGGGAGCCCAGTCTCCATTCCCCAGTGGCAGTGTGATGTGCTGGGAATTGGGAGCCCAGTCTCCATTCCCCAGCGGGAGATACAGCAGGGAATTGGGAGCCCAGTCTCCATTCCCCAGCGGCAGAGTATCCTACAGGGAATAGAGAGCCCAGTCTCCTTTCCCCAGCAGCAGGACTCTGTGTTGGGAGGAGAGACAGTCGGTCTCCCTCCGCAAAGATTGGAAGTATGTATAGGAGAGGAGATTGTTGCCACCTCTCCCCAGTGGCGGATCAATGATGGGCAGAGTGTTCTATCGGGAGAGGAGCTTGTTACCCCCTTTCCCCAGCGGCAGCTTAATGTACCAGGGGGAGACTGTAAGCCCCCCACCGGTGCAGATGGGACCGTGGTCTCTGCACTTACCACACAGGGGGTAGGGATGGGCGGTCCTAACCCCCCACGACAGAGCTGTGTATCCAAGGGGGAGACAACCGGTCTCCCCATTCCGCAGCAGAGCTATGCACCTAAGGGGGAGACAGTCCGTCTCCAGCAACCAGGCCCCAACCAGACTACTCCGGTGGTAGTGCTGGCACCAGGACAGAGTACCGCTGGTATCTGCCCACTCAGCAACCCACCAAGGCAGCCTACCAGTCCCCTACACAGCCGTGGTGAGGCACCTGGACATGGACAAGTTTCTCCTCTACCCAGGTGTAGTGACCATTTATTGTGGGTGGGCTGTACTGTTTTTTCTGCTTTGTGGGTGAGCTGCTGGACTAACGAGGGCACTGACCGGCAGGAGGTCAGGTACCCTGTTAGTCTTTTTGGAAAGGGGGAGAGATGTGACGAGACCAATCTCGCCACTGGGCGTTGGAGAAGCCTGGTTGCTCGCCTCCTGCAATGTGACTATGGACCCTCTCATCAGTCCATGCTAAACCTAAACCCCATGGCGATTTGACTGTGTTTGTGGCATCTGAGCGCTGTTTGGATATGTTGAGCGCTCAGATCCAGGCTATCTGGGGATGGGTTGAATGTGGGGTTCTGTTCAGTAGACTGGGAGTTATGCATTTTTGTGTCTTTTTGTGTTTCTTTAAACATGTGGCTAATGGAGTCTTGCCTCTATCCTGGAAGCTAAAACGTATTCCTGTAAACTGTAAGGAACAGGAAGTCAACTCCTAATATGGGCATTACAGGAAGTTCTGAGGAGACGGGCTGTCTATTGACACTCAGAGTAATGTGTATTGAGGGCTCGTTAGGGAACCATTGTTCTGTGTCTGACTATAGTTTACATTGATTGCCCCCTGGGGCTTCTGTCTCCTTGCATTGGTCAAAGCTATCTGACCAATCCCTGTTGACTCATTTTCAAGTCCTCATTTGCATAGCAGTCCTTCTGGTCAATCTATCTGACCAATCACTATTGACTCATTTTCAATTCCTCATTTGCATGTCTGGAGAGGACCTGAATGGGAACTGCAGGTACTTTGAAATTGACCAATGGGAAAGCGGTTGTTGGGGGAAGGATGTTCCAATTTCTGTATAAAAGTGTGCTGTGTTCTTCCAATAAATGTTGTTCCTGCTTTAACCTCAACATGGAGCTTTGTCTTCTCGTTCTTGGGGGGATTCACTGTATGCTGTTGGAGACTGATTGCTAGGAGTGTAAGCTGATGTATGCTTTTCCTGTTCGTCTGCTAGCAGCTATTCGTGAGGTTCCAGGTTGGAGTGCTATTTTGTATCCAGTTCGGGAGTTTGGTGTCCTGCAAGTAGCTGTGCCTGTCTCTCAGAAAGGGGCATATCGCCTAAACGGATTTTAACCCCTTGTCTGCTGAAACGGTCCATTACATGGTGTAATAAACCTGTGCCCCCCCCAATACCACATATTGACGTGGGGTGTTATTTAACAGTATATTTTTCTAAGAATGTATTTTAGTCCTGCAAATATTTGGCCTCTTGCTGTGTAAACAGTGCTACACACAGTGACAACAGTTACTGGCCAATTATTTGTAGAACTGGTGTGATAAACATGCGGCCCCCCAATACCACATATTGAAGTGGGGTGTTATTTAACAGTAAACTTTTACAAGTGTATTTGTGTCATGCAACAATATTGCCTCATTTTCTGAGTGAAGTCTGGTACACACAGCGCCAAACTCACTGGCCAATTTTTTGAACTGGTGTGATACACCAATGGCCCCCAATACCACATATTGAAGTGGGGTGTTATCTGAGTATACTTTTACATGTTTATTTGTATTATGCAACAATATTGCCTCATTTGCTGAGTGAAGTCTGGTACACACAGCGCCAAACTCACTGGCAAATTTTTTGAACTGGTGTGATACACCAATGGCCCCCCAATACCACATATTGAAGTGGGGTGTTATCTGAGTAAACTTTTACATGTTTATTTGTATTATGCAACAATATTGCCTCGTTTGCTGAGTGAAGTCTGGTACACACAGCGCCAAACTCACTGGCAAATTTTTTGAACTGGTGTGATACACCAATGCCACATATTGAAGTGGGGTGTTATTTAACAGTATAATTTTCTAAGAATGTATTTTAGTCCTGCAAAAATTCGGCCTCTTGCTGTGTAAACAGTGCTACACACAGTGACAACAGTTACTGGCCAATTATTTGTAGAACTGGTGTGATAAACATGCGGCCCCCCCAATACCACATATTGAAGTGTGGTGTTATTTAACAGTATATTTTTCTAAGAGTGTATTTTAGTCCTGCAAAAATGTGGCCTATTGCTGTGTAAACAGTGCTACACACAGTGACAACAGTTACTGGCCAATTATTTGTAGAACTGGTGTGATAAAACTGAGTCCCCCCCCCCCCAATACCACAGATTGAAGTGAGGTGTTTTTTAACAGTATACTTTTCTAAGATTGTATTTTAGTCCTGCAAAAATTTGGCCTCTTTTGCTGTGTTAACTGTGCTACACACAGTGACAACAGTTACTGGCCAATTATTTGTAGAACTGGCGGACTGACAGATCGGCAGATAGGGAGGAGAGGCAGGCCGAACTTGCATTGCACAAGAGGTACAAAGCAGACTGCAAATGTATCAGGAGTGAGCCATCAACCATGTACAGTCACATCTGGCGCTCCCAGGATGCCAGGACATGGCTCCGCAGTGTGGGCTTTTTTTAATGTGTCTGTTGCTGACACCAGTGTTGACAACAATTCATTGTCCTTGTCTTCGCAAAACACAGTGGCATAAAAGGCATTTCATGTCCATTGAATGGCTAATTTTTGGGGCCTATACAGGCCGACACTTACCGTTCTCTGTACTTTGAATGCCTACTGTACCTCTAGCCATCAAAAACAAAGTTCTTTGCTGTCAGTTCAACCCATGTGAGCAAATTTTTGGAGCCTATACAGATCGCCACTTACTTGTGTATACTGTGAATGCCTACTGTACCTCTAGCCATCATATACTACGTTCTTTGCTGTCAGTTCAACCCATGTGAGCTAATTTTTGCAGCCTATACAGGCCGACACTTACCGTTCTCTGTACTGTGAATGCCTACTGTACCTCTAGCCATCATTTGCTACGTTCTTTGCTGTCAGTTCAACCCATGTGAGCTAATTTTTGCAGCCTATACAGGCCGACACTTACTTCTGTATACTGTGTGAACGCCTACTGTACCTTTAGCCATCAAAAACTTAGTTCTTTGCTGTCAGTTCAACCCATTTGAGCTAATTTTTGCAGCCTATACCACTTACTTCTGTATCCTGTGAACGCCTACTGTACCTCTAGCCATCAAAAATGAAGTTCTTTGCTGTTATTTCAAACCATGTGAGCTAATTTTTGGAGCCTATACAGGCCTACACTTACTTATGTATCCTGTGAACGCCTACTGTACCTGTAGCCATCAAAAACAAAGTTCTTTGCTGTCAGTTCAAACCATGTGAGCTAATTTTTGGAGCCTGTACAGGCCGACACATACTTATGTATCCTGTGAATGCCTACTGTACCTCTAGCCATCAAAAACGAAGTTCTTTGCTGTCAGTTAAACCCATGTGGGCTAATTTTTGGGGCCTTTTGTGGCCGACACTTACTTCTGTATCATGTGAATGCCTAATGTACCTTCAGCCACAGAATACTACGTTCTTAGCTGTCAGGTAAACGCATGTGGGCCAATTTTTGGGGCCTCGAATGGCCGACACTTACTTCTTTATCCTGTGAATGCCTATTTTTTCAGACTGGAAATGAAAAACAATGGGTCTGTAAAGGTTCTGTCAAATTGTGGAATGGATGCGTAACCATTTTACAGATGTGTGAATGGACCCTATATGTATTAGACAATGTATTTACCGGCTGCTGTAAGTTCTGGCTGATTTATGAAAAAAAAAAAAAAAAAATGTAGGGCAACTTTTTCAATTGCAATACTTCTGCTATGACATTTTCCATGTGCTGGGACTATTTGTGCACAGCTAGTACATCTTTTGTGGCTGCAAATATGACCTAAAGGTTTTTAAAGTTCGCCTCCCATTAAAGTCAATGGGGCCCGCCGCAAACTCTCTGTTCGCAGACTTTTGAGAAAATTTGCGGCTGGCGTTCACGAACCGCCCCGGCCGATGTTCGTCCATCACTATTCATAGGATACAGAAGTAAGTGTCGGACATTCCAGGCCCCAAAAATTAGCCCACATGCATTTTCCTGACAGCTAAGAATGTTGTATTCTGTGGCTGAAGGTACATTAGTAGAGTTGAGCGGACACCTGGATGTCCGTGTTCGGCAGGTTCGGCCGAACTTAAAAAAAAAGTCCGGGTCCGTGTCCCGGACTTTTGCCAAACTTTTCCCGGACACCGAACCCCATTGAAGTCAATGGGGACCCGAACTTTCAGGCACTAAAATGGCTCTAAAACACCAATGGAAAGGGCTAGAGTGCTGCAAATGGCAGCAAAACATAGTTAAGAGCATGGCAAGTGCTCTGCAAACAAATGTGGATAGGGAAATAACTTAAAACAACAAAAAAAAAACAGAAAAATAAAACAATGTTCTTCATCTCTGAAGGACGAGGCCCATATGGAGTAGGAGGGAGGTTGATGTGGTGGTGGATGTGGCGGTGTCATAGGCATGCGCACAGGGTGTGCCGGGTGTACCTGGGCACACCCTAATCACCTAGGGCACATAGCATTATCGCTCTGTTTGCCAGTGAGGAGATGGGAAAGATCTCCCTTGGACCTGCTCTGCTCTATTTCACTTTGCCAGCAGGGAGAGTAATGTATCGGGGCCATGTACATGTAGGCAAACACATGCATGTGTATTTAAACTTTGGGGTGCACACCCTAATGCAATAGGCTGCGCACACCTATGGGCGGTGTAGGTGGAAGCGGCGGTGGAGGAGGACAAGGGCCGGATTAAGAGCATCATGGGCTTGGTGCTGAGGATTTTGAAGGGCCTTAAGGGCCGTGCCTTGGCATGCACCCAGAGGAGAAAGGGTGCAGCCATGCATGCCTAATTCAACATGGGATGCTGTCTCTGAAGCCCATAAACACATCCATGCATCGGCAACTGTCCCTCCTTGTCCGGCCTTCGTGCTGTGTGGGGAGGTTCTGAGGGAGCTGCCTGGGGAAGCGAGCATAGAAGCCAGACTTCTGTGTTTACAAGTGACAGAAGAGCGGTAACAGTGAATATGGCCAACCCGGGGCCTATATTAAGGTAGGGGCCTGGAGCTGCAGCTCCAATAGCCCCTATGTTAATCTGGCCCTGAGGAGGACGAGGTAGCCAACACTGCTTTTTTTCAGAAATTTTAAATGAGGGTACACCCCAAAAGAGTGAGAAAGAGCAAAAATAGAACAATGGCTGGGTAAGGTCGGTATCCATCGCTATTCTGCACAAGGTACGGAAAAGTCCCGTGGGATCCATGCCTGGTTCATTTTAATGAACGTGAGCTTGTCCACATTGTCTCTGGACAGGCGGCTGCGCTTGTCTGTGATAACGCCCCCAGCCGTGCTAAATACCCGTTCAGATAATACACTGGCTGCAGGGCACGCCAGCACCTCCAAGGCGTAAAGGGCAAGCTCAGGCCATGTGCCCAACTTGGAGACCCAGAAGTTGAAGGGGGCAGACCCGTCATTCAGTACGTCTAGGCGTGTGCACACATACTGCTCCACCATGTTGGTGAAATGCTGCCTCCTGCTAAGACGTTCCATATGAGCTGCTGGTGCTGCTGTTTGTTGTGGCGTGCTGACAAAGCTTTTCCACATTTCGGCCATGCTAACCCTGCCTTCTGAGGTGCTGGCGGTGCCCTGGTTGCGTTGGCGACCTCTTCCTCCTCCTCCTCCTCTGCCTTGTGCTTCCACTGTGGCCCCACTGTCAGGTGGGAATGCCAGCAGCATCGCGTCTACCAGCGTGCGCTTGTACTCGCGCATCTTGCGATCGCGCTCCAGTGAGTGAATTAAGGACAGTACGTTGTCCTTGTTACGGGGATCCAGCAGCATGGCCACCCAGTAATCAGCACAAGTTAGAATGTGGGCAACTCGGCGGTCGTTGTGGAGACACTGCAGCATGTAATCGCTCATGTGTGCCAGGCTGCCCAGAGGCAACGAAAGGCTATCCTCTGTGGGAGGTGTATTGTCTGTGTCCTCTGTATCCCCCCAGCCACGCACCAGTGATGGCCATGAGCTGGCCTGGGTGCCACCCTGCTGTGAACATGGTTCCATCTCCTCCTCCAGCTCCTCCTCCTCATCCTCCAGAACTGTGCCCCTGCTGGACAATTGTGTCCCTGGCGTTTGTGTGTGCAGGAACCCACCCTGGGAGACCCTTGTGAATGACTGCCCTGAAAGCCTTTGAAATGTTACCTCTTCATCCTCCTCCTCCTCCTCCTCCTCATCCTGTGCCACATCCTCTTCCATCATCGCCCAAATAGTTTTTTCAAGGAGGCATAGAAGTGGGATAGTTAAGCTGACAACGGCGTATTCGGCACTGGCCATGTTGGTGGAGTACTCAAAACAGCGCAACAAGGCACACAGGTCTCGCATGGAGGCCCAGTTATTGGTGGTGAAGTGGTGCTGTTCCGCAGAGCGACTCACGCGTGCGTGCTGCAGCTGAAACTCCACTATGGCCTGCTGCTGCTCGCACAGTCTTTCCAGCATGTGCAAGGTGGAGTTCCACCTTGTGGGCACGTCACATATGAGGCGGTGAGTGGGAAGGCCGAAGTTACGCTGCAGCGCTGACAGGCGAGCAGCAGCAGGGTGAGAACGCCGAAAGTGCGCACAGACGGCCCACACTTTCTGCAGCAGCTCTGACATATCGGGGTAGTTTTTAAGGAACCTCTGCACCACCAAATTCAGCACATGCGCCAGGCAAGGGATGTGCGTCAAACCGGCTAGGCCCAGAGCTGCTATGAGATTTCGCCCATTATCGCACACCACCAGGCCGGGCTTGAGGCTCGCTGGCAGCAACCACTCATTTGTCTGCTGTTCCATGCTCCTCCACAACTCCTGCGTGGTGTGTGGTTTTTCCCCCAAATAGGCAAGTTTTAAAACTGCCTGCTGTCGTTTACCCCTCACCGTGCTGAAGTTGGTGGTGAAGGTGTTACGCTGTCCGGATGAGGAGGCGGTAAAGTATGAGGAAGCGGAGTAGGAGGAGTTAGGAACAGGAGGCAAACTGAAGCGCCCTGCAATCCTCAGTGGTGGAAGGACATGCACCAAATTGCTATCCGCTTCAGGCCCATCCACCACTGCATTTACCCAGTGTGCCGTTAGGGAGATATAACGCCCCTGACCGTGTTTACTGGTCCACGTATCGGTAGTTAGGTGGACCTTGCCACAGATGGCGTTGCGCAGTACACACCTGATTTTCCCCCCACTTGGTTGTGCAGGGAAGGGATGGCTTGCCTGGAAAAGTAGTGGCGGCTGGGCACGACGTACTGTGGGACAGCCACCGACATAAGGTTTTTAAAACTGTGCGTCTCCACCAGACGGAATGACAGCATTTCAAAGGCCAAGAATTTTGAAATGCTGTCATTCAGGGCCAGGGATCGCGGGTGGGTAGGGGGGTACTTCCTCTTCCTCTCAAGTGTTTGGGAGATGGAAAGCTGAATGCTGGGGGTTTTTTTGGTGCCTCAAACCAATTAAAAGTGGGACTTTATGGGCAGGTAGGCGAGAATACAGGTATGTAGATATACAATATATACAAAGGGATTTGAATCAATGGTAGTAAAAAATATATAGTAATTTATTAACAATTGGTTAATATTGTTATTCAAATTATGTTGATAGCATAATAGTGAACAAAGTGCTTGGGAAGGAGCCCAAGTGTGAAGAAATAAAAGAGGTTGATTCTAAGAAGAATCTGTGACATTAGTGCAATAGTGACATTTTTGTAGGGATTTTTTGGCTGTTTTCCAGTAGATTTTAAGGGATGCTCGTCCCCCAAAACAATCCCAGTTGCTGACGCGTTTCGGCTCTATTATGGGCCTTTTTCAAAGCTTGGGTCACTCTGTACTTGATCTATAGAAGATAGTACATAGGTTTCTTTGAGTCCTTATTATTATCATTGAGAATATTCAGAGTAACAAAAAAACAAAAAACAATTTTATAACATACATGAGTGTAGGTGGCAGTTCCTGCGCGAGGCTCCCCCGTTCTAATCGCAGTCACAGCGAGATCGTGTTCTGCAAATAGCCTGGGATGGCAGAAGAGTAGATTGTGGAATAAGGGTATTCCGGAGCATATTAAGTCCGACTTTTTGTAAGAAAAATAACCACTTACAGTTAGGTAGGCTGAAGGGGTTCAGAATGTTCCTCCATGGGGGGTGGGTCTTTTTCTGTTAATTCTCCCTTTTCCCTCTATTTTGCCAGATTCTTGGTCTGTTTAATGTGGTATGTATAGGATGTCATTAATGAATCCAGAGGACTGCTCTAGGTTATACATTGTACTTTGTGGCTAAAATTCCAGATCGGTGTGGTGATTGGTGCAATACAGTAAATGGTGACTTGGGTGCCCAAATTTTATTATTAAATGACAAGGAGTTTGCCTTGAGAACTTACATTTAGGTATGTCTTGATGGAGGTATGTTCCGTCCTGGCAGCGCAGATTCCGTCCGTCCCCTTCTCTTTGTTCAAGAGAAGTGAGGACAGACAGTCGATCCCCGGCCTTATAAAGCCCTTCGCACATGCGCAGTAGTTGCCGCACGTACGAGGGCTTCGTCGGAGCGTGACGTGTAATCTGTTATGCGCCTGCGTTCAGTGGATGCGCGCGCATGTTGCTATGCTTGGTTGTCAGGAACGCTCCGTGGCCGCCAGCACGGAAGGAGGGGCCCGCCTCTACCCTAAGGTGATTGGTAGGTCCCGAGCAGCCCCCACGCTGATACGAGGGGGCTACCCGTGCTGGGTGTGGCTGCGAGGGCTCAGGGAGGCTGATCCGCAGGACTGTCATTCATCACTCATGCATGTTATCAAAAAATATATATCGATTCAAGGTGAATACCACAATCGTGTATTGGAAACATTTTTTCGGTATATCAAAGGTATAATATCAGGGGTATATATATAGGTATATACAGTTGAAAATGAAATAATAAACAATAAACATTATGCAGGTAAAAGGTATTACAGCAGTAACTATATTGATCCCACTTAGGAGAATGGGTGGTTTTGGAAGGGAAAGAGGCCTGATTCCTGAGCAATCCAGGGTCATCATAGGATCATGTTCAGACAAAATCGGTGATTGCAAAATCAGTGTATGTGGACCAAAAAAGAGGCCTCTTTGGTGTTATAAGTCGGCCGACTTATAACACCAAAGAGGCCTCTTTTTTGGTCCACATACACTGATTTTGCAATCACCGATTTTGTCTGAACATGATCCTATGATGACCCTGGATTGCTCAGGAATCAGGCCTCTTTCCCTTCCAAAACCACCCATTCTCCTAAGTGGGATCAATATAGTTACTGCTGTAATACCTTTTACCTGCATAATGTTTATTGTTTATTATTTCATTTTCAACTGTATATACCTATATATATACCCCTGATATTATACCTTTGATATACCGAAAAAATGTTTCCAATACACGATTGTGGTATTCACCTTGAATCGATATATATTTTTTGATAACATGCATGAGTGATGAATGACAGTCCTGCGGATCAGCCTCCCTGAGCCCTCGCAGCCACACCCAGCACGGGTAGCCCCCTCGTATCAGCGTGGGGGCTGCTCGGGACCTACCAATCACCTTAGGGTAGAGGCGGGCCCCTCCTTCCGTGCTGGCGGCCACGGAGCGTTCCTGACAACCAAGCATAGCAACATGCGCGCGCATCCACTGAACGCAGGCGCATAACAGATTACACGTCACGCTCCGACGAAGCCCTCGTACGTGCGGCAACTACTGCGCATGTGCGAAGGGCTTTATAAGGCCGGGGATCGACTGTCTGTCCTCACTTCTCTTGAACAAAGAGAAGGGGACGGACGGAATCTGCGCTGCCAGGACGGAACATACCTCCATCAAGACATACCTAAATGTAAGTTCTCAAGGCAAACTCCTTGTCATTTAATAATAAAATTTGGGCACCCAAGTCACCATTTACTGTATTGCACCAATCACCACACCGATCTGGAATTTTAGCCACAAAGTACAATGTATAACCTAGAGCAGTCCTCTGGATTCATTAATGACATCCTATACATACCACATTAAACAGACCAAGAATCTGGCAAAATAGAGGGAAAAGGGAGAATTAACAGAAAAAGACCCACCCCCCATGGAGGAACATTCTGAACCCCTTCAGCCTACCTAACTGTAAGTGGTTATTTTTCTTACAAAAAGTCGGACTTAATATGCTCCGGAATACCCTTATTCCACAATCTACTCTTCTGCCATCCCAGGCTATTTGCAGAACATGATCTCGCTGTGACTGCGATTAGAACGGGGGAGCCTCGCGCAGGAACTGCCACCTACACTCATGTATGTTATAAAATTGTTTTTTGTTTTTTTGTTACTCTGAATATTCTCAATGATAATAATAAGGACTCAAAGAAACCTATGTACTATCTTCTATAGATCAAGTACAGAGTGACCCAAGCTTTGAAAAAGGCCCATAATAGAGCCGAAACGCGTCAGCAACTGGGATTGTTTTGGGGGACGAGCATCCCTTAAAATCTACTGGAAAACAGCCAAAAAATCCCTACAAAAATGTCACTATTGCACTAATGTCACAGATTCTTCTTAGAATCAACCTCTTTTATTTCTTCACACTTGGGCTCCTTCCCAAGCACTTTGTTCACTATTATGCTATCAACATAATTTGAATAACAATATTAACCAATTGTTAATAATTTACTATATATTTTTTACTACCATTGATTCAAATCCCTTTGTATATATTGTATATCTACATACCTGTATTCTCGCCTACCTGCCCATAAAGTCCCACTTTTAATTGGTTTGAGGCACCAAAAAAACCCCCATTATTCTAATAGGGACGGTGGCAACACCTACTCATTTGTGTACAAAAGAAAAACCTCCCCCCTTCACGGAAAGCTGAATGCTTCCACGGGACATTGTGGAGATGGTTGGTGACCCAGGTGGTGGTGTTGCTGACAGATCCTCTGTTTGCGGGGTGACAGGTGCCGGTATCACTACAGATGTGGCTGGAGCGGCCGAGACTGCAGCAGAAGAGGAAGCAGGATGAGCCAGAGACGTTTCTTGGTTTTGAAGGTGTCTACTCCACTGCAGCTCGTGCTTTGCATTTAGATGCCTGATCATGCAGGTTGTGTTTAGTTTGAGAAGGTTTATGCCTCGCTTCAGGCTCTGATTGCACAGGGTGCAAACCACTCGTGTCCTTTCATCAGCACATTTTCTAAAGAACTTCCACGCTAGAGAACTCCTTTGAGCTGGCTTTGGTGTGCTCGTTCCCTTGCTGCGTTGGGCAGTAGCAGGCGTAGTGTCTAGGGCACGGCCGCTCCGCTTCTGCACCCTGCTCCCTCTTCTGCTGTGCTGGTGGCTCTGTGCGACCACCGCCTCTTCCTCCAAACTACTCAGGTCACCTGCATGACCTTCATTCCATGTGGGGTCGAGGACCTCATTGTTCTCCACATCAACTTCCACCCAGTCTTCACCCCTGCCCTCCTTGTCGGTCTCCACAATTCTGAACGCCGCAGCAGTTGGCACCTGCATTTCGTCATCATCGGAGACGTGCTGCGATGGTCCTTGCATGTACTCATCTTGAGAAATAAGTGGTTGGCCATCGCTGCACTCAATCTCTTCCACTTCTGGGGCAGGGGTAGGTGGATGGCCCTGGGAAACCCTGCTGACAGAGTCCTCAAAAAGAAGAAGAGACTGCTGTATGGCTTGGGGCTCAGACTGCTTGCCTGATTTTCAAGGGGGTGAGGTGAAAGATGGTTGGACATCGGCTGCAGGTGCCAACTCTGACCTTTCTGCAGTAGACTGGGTGGGAGACAATGTGAAGGAACTGGAGGCACTGTCAGCAGCAAACCAATCTACTATCGCCTCTACGTGTTGTGGCATCATCACTTCTAGAGGCGTATGATGCCCTACCAAATACTGATGCAGGTTCTGTCGCCTACTAACACTTGAGGAAGGTGTTTCACTTGTGCGTGTAGCTGGCACAGATCGACCACGTCCTCTCCTTGCAACAGGAGCTCTACCAGCAGCACCACGACCCAGGCCACGGCCCCTATTTGACGGTCTCCTCATATTTCTGTAATTTATGATCTTGCCCTAGAAAGGTGTTTATTGAATAGCGGAACAAAACAACAACAGTGTTGCACGGGTGTATCTCACAGTCAAATATGCAAACTATGCCGCAATTTAATGTTTTTTACCCTAAAAGGGTGTATATTGAATAGCGGAATAGGATAAAAAACGGTGTATCTCACACGTACAAACACAGACTAGGCCCCGATTAAAATTTTTTGTACCCTAAAGGGAGGATGAGGAAGAGGAGTAGGAGGAGTTGGGAACAGGAGGCAAACTGAAGCGCCCTGCAATCCTTGGCGGTGGAAGGAGATGCGCCAAACAAATTTAAAAAGGTGTATCTCACACGTACCGATACAGACTATGCCGTAATTTAATTTTTTTACACTCCAAAAGGGGGTATATTGAATAGCGGAATAGGAAAAATTTTATAATACGGTGTATCTCACACGTACAAACACAGACTAGGCCCCGATTACAATTTTTTGTACCCTAAAGGCAGGATGAGGAAGAGGAGTAGGAGGAGTTGGGAACAGGAGGCAAACTGAAGCGCCCTGCAATCCTCGGCGGTAGAAGGAGATGTGCCAAACAAATTTAAAAAGGTGTATCTCACATGTACCGATACAGACTATCCCGCAATTTAATTTTTTACACTCAAACAGGGTGTATATTGAATAGCGGAATAGGACAAATTTTACAAAACGGTATATCTCACACGTACAAACACAAACTAGGCCCCGATTACAATTTTTTGTACCCTAAAGGCAGGATGAGGAGTAGGAGGAGTTCGGAACAGGCAGGAGGCAGACTGAAGCACCCTCAAATCCTCGGCAGTATGAGATGCGCCCCAAAAATTGGAAAGGTGTATCTCACACGTACCGACACAGACTATCCCGCAATTTAATTGTTTTTACCCAAAGGTGTAGATTAAATAGCGGAATAGAAAATATTATCAAAAAAAGGTGTATGTATCTCACACGTACAGAACCTGACTAGGCCCCAATTACTATTTTTTGTACCCCCAAAGGCAGGATGAGGAGTAGGAGGAGTACGGAACAGGCAGCACCCTCAAATCTTCAGAAGTATGAGATGAACCCCAAAAATTGGAAAGGTGTATCTCACAGGTACCAACACAGACTATCCCGCAATTTAATTGTTTATACCCAAAGGTTTTGATTGAATAGCGGAATAGAAAATATTATCAAAAAAAGTGTATGTATCTCACACGTACAGAACCTGACTAGGCCCCAATTACTATTTTTTGTACCCCAAAAGGCAGGATGAGGAGTAGGAGGAGTTCGGAACAGGCAGCACCCTCAAATCTTCAGAAGTATGAGATGCACCCCAAAAATTGGAAAGGTGTATCTCACACGTACCAACACAGCCTATCCCGCAATTTAATTGTTTATACCAAAAGGTTTTGATTGAATAGTGGAATAGAAAATATTATCAAAAAAAGTGTATGTATCTCACACGTACAGAACCAGACTAGGCCCCAATTACTATTTTTTGTACCCCCAAAGGCAGGATGAGGAGTAGGAGGAGTACGGAACAGGCAGCACCCTCAAATCTTCAGAAGTATGAGATGAACCCCAAAAATTGGAAAGGTGTATCTCACAGGTACCAACACAGACTATCTCGCAATTTAATTGTTTATACCCAAAGGTTTTGATTGAATAGCGGAATAGAAAATATGATCAAAAAAAGTGTATGTATCTCACACGTACAGAACCAGAATAGGCCCCAATTACTATTTTTTGTACCCCCAAAGGCAGGATGAGGAGTAGGAGGAGTACGGAACAGGCAGCGCCCTCAAATCTTCAGAAGTATGAGATGAACCCCAAAAATTGGAAAGGTGTATCTCACAGGTACCAACACAGACTATCCCGCAATTTAATTGTTTATACCCAAAGGTTTTGATTGAATAGCGGAATAGAAAATATTATCAAAAAAAGTGTATGTATCTCACACGTAGAGACCCAGACTAGGCCCCAATTACTATTTTTTGTACCCCCAAAGGCAGGATGAGGAGTAGGAGGAGTACGGAACAGGCAGCACCCTCAAATCTTCAGAAGTATGAGATGCACCCCAAAAATTGGAAAGGTGTATCTCACACGTACCAACACAGACTATCCCGCAATTTAATTGTTTATACCCAAAGTTTTTGATTGAATAGCGGAATAGAAAATATGATATAAAATTGGTGTGATTTATCAATAGCACATGTGAACAGCAGTGTCTTATATCATTCAGCTCTGCTGCAGGCTATGGAGGGAAAAAAAAGAAAATTCCCCTTTTAAGTGTAATTTTTACCTAGATTAGTACAGACTATGCCACAATTTAATTTTTTTAACCCAAGGCTGTATATTGAATAGTGGAATAGAAAAAAGTGTATGATTTTTGAAACCACTCAATAATAGCACATGTGAACACACACAGCAGTGTATTATCACAGTCAGCACAGCACAGCACTGAAGGTCGGAAAAACGCTGCACACAGTGACTGATAGAAGAAGACTTTTCTCCCTCCTCCTCAGTGGGCAAAAAAGATTGTGTTCACTGCACCCCACACACAGAAAAATCGATGTGGACCACTGACACCTGCCTATCTCCAGCCTCTCCCTAAAAGGATTGATAAGATCGGTCACTGCAAACCCCCCCCCACACAGCAATATCGGTTGTAGAACACTGACCCTAAAAATCAGCAGCCTCGCCCTAAAATGCCCTACAACTCGCCCTGCCTAACACACTCCGACCTGTCCCTCAATTCTATCCGGACACAAATGGTTTTTGCCTGTCTGTCCCTAATCATCAGCCAGCACGTATGATGTGTGCTCTGTCCCTGAACTAACACAGCAGAATGACGCAGCGGCGCTGGCTCGAACTTATAAAGACTTGGTCACATGCTTCAGATGGCCACTCACACTCACAGCTACTAATACATTTGTAGGCATGGCTGGGATGGCTTAAGGCACACCAGTTAAACGCTTGTTGATTGGCTGTTGAAAGCCCGCCATGAAAAGCGCGCCAATGCATACAAAACCCGGAAATAAAATGACCGAACACAGATTTTTACCCGAATATACAGTAATGTTTTCGGGTCCGTGTTCGGGTAACAAAAATCCAATTATTCGGTACGAACACAAATAATACAGTCCGTGTTCGCTCAACCCTATACATTAGGCATTCACAGGATACAGAAGTAAGTGTTGCCCATTCCAGGCCTGTAAAATTAGCCCACATGCATTTTCCTGACAGCTAAGAATGTTGTATTCTGTGGCTGAAGGTACATTAGGCATTCACAGGATACAGAAGTAAGTGTCAGCCATTCCAGGCCCCAAAAATTAGCCCACGTGCATTTACCTGACAGCTAAGAATGTTGTATTCTGTGGCTGAAGGTACATTAGGCATTCACAGGATAAATGAGTAAGTGTCGGCCATTGCAGGCCCCAAAAATTAGCTCACATGGCTGAAGGTACATTAGGCATTCACAGGATAAATGAGTAAGTGTTGGCCATTCCAGGCCCCAAAAATTAGCCCACATGCATTTACCTGACAGCTAAGAATGTTGTATTCTGTGGCTGAAGGTACATTAGGCATTCACAGGATAAATGAGTAAGTGTCAGCCATTGTAGGCCCCAAAGATTAGCCCACATGCGTTTACCTGACAGCAAAGAACATTGTATTTTGTGGCTGAAGGTACATAAGGCATTCACAGGATACAGAAGTAAGTGTCGCCCATTCCAGGCCCCAAACATTAGCCCACATGCGTTTTCCTGACAGCTAAGAATTTTGTATTCTGTGGCTGAAGGTACATTAGGCATTCCTAGGATAAATGAGTAAGTGTCGGCCATTCCTGGCCCCAAAAATTAGCCCACATGCGTTTTCCTGACAGCTAAGAATGTTGTATTCTGTGGCTGAAGGTACATTAGGCATTCACAGGATAAATGAGTAAGCGTTAGCCATTCCAAGCCCCAAAAAGTTAGCCCACATGCGTTTACCTGACAGCAAAGAACGTTGTATTCTGTGGCTGAAGGTACATTAGGCATTCACAGGATACAGAAGTAAGTGTCGCCCATTACAGGCCCCAAAAATTTGCCCACAAACGTATACCTGACAGCTAAGAACGTTGTATTCTGTGGCTGAAGGTACATTAGGCATGCCCAGGAAAAATAATTGTCGGCCATGAAATACCCCAAAAATTAGGCATTCAATGGACATGAAATGCCTTTTATGCCGCTGTATTTACCGAAGACAAGGACCATGAATTGTTGTGGGCGGATGGCGGTCTGGTGGATATTTGTGGCCATTTGTGGAATTTTAATCAAACATAGTCTACTGGTCACATGTGTTGAATTCCTCTGAGATCCATGCCTCATTCATTTTATAAATGTGAGGTAGTCTACACTGTCATGAGCTAGGCGAGTACGCTTATCGGTCAAGATCCCCCCTGCTGCGCTGAACATCCTTTCGGACAGGACACTGGATGGGGGGCAAGCCAACAGTTCCATTGCAAATTGTGCACGCTCTGGCCAGAGGTCAAGCCTGCCCACCCAGTAGTCCAGGGGGTTCATCACTCCTCAGAGCGTCCACATCGGCTTTTAACCCGCTGTAGTCAGACACCGTGAGGTCGGCTGAGGGAATGATCTCATATCTGAAGTGACCAACACATCTTCAAAATGCCCTCTTCTTGCAGGCGCTGTTGGATTGCTACCCTCAATTGTTTCTCTGTATGTGGAAATTCCTCTGCCAGCGCACGCAAAAGCAGAATGCAGCATTTCACGAAGCAAGGCCTGGAAGTGCTGCATTCTGATCGGCCTCTGTGATGGTGGTAACATTTCCGCCATTTTTTGCTTGTACCTGGGGTCTAAGTAAGTTGTCATCCAGTACTGGTCCTTGGACTTTATGCTTTTTATACGGGGGTCCCCCCTTAAAACACTGGAGCATGAAGGCCCCCATTCGCACTAAACGGGAAGCAGTGTAGTGGCCTGGCTCCAGCTCATCATCCAGGATAATGTCGTCCTCGTTCTCCTCCCCCCATCCACGGACAACACCAGGGATCCTAGAAAGATTTAAAGCATGCTCTTGTTGCTCCTCCTCATCCGCCCCGGCACCATCCTCCTCTGACTCCTCTTTAGATTCCTGTTGTTGACTTGTCTCAGATGGAGTAGCACCCCCTGAGAATTCATCCAACATTGCGACTTCCTCATCTTCCTGCTCTTCGACGGCTTGATCAATGACACGACGCAATGCACACTCCAGAAAGAAGGCGTAAGGTGTGATGTAACTGATGGCCCCCTGGCCACAACTGACCAGTTTGGTGATCTCATCAAATGGTTGCAGAAGTCTGCATGCGTCGTGCATGAGCAGCCACTGCTGCTGTGAAAAAAACCCAAGCTCCCCAGAAACTGTCCTGCCACAGAGTTCGTGCAGGTAGTCATTAACTGCACGTTTCTGCTTGAGCAGCCTATCAAGCATATACAAGTTTGAGTTCCAGTGCGTCGGGCAGTCACAAATAAGATGCCTGATGGGCAGGTTGTGTCGCCGCTGAATGTCAGCGAGGCGAGCCATGGTTGTGTAAGATTTTCTAAAATGGCCCGAGATTTTGCTGGCCTGCCGCAAGATGTCTTGGACCCCAGGGTATTTGGCAACGAATTGCTGCATAACCAAGTTCAGAACGTGTGCCATGCATGGCACGTGTGTAATTTGGCCCTGTTTCAGAGCGCTCAGCAGATTGGCACCGTTGTCGCACACCACTTTACCAACTGTCAAATTGAGCGGTGTTAACCACTGATCTGCCTGTGAACGCAAAGCTGAAAGGAGTGCAGGACCAGTGTTGCTCTTGGCTTCCAGGCACAACAGATGCAGCACAGCATGGCAACATCTCACCTGGCATTTAGAATAGGTTCTGGGGATCTTGGGCGACGCAGCGGAAGAGACGGTAGCAGCGGAAAAGGAGGAGTCAGCCGAGGAGGAGAGGGAGGATGGAGTAGGAGGAGGAGAAGAAGAGGCATGCCTGCATGCAATTCGTGGCGGTAAAACCAAATCTACACGGGTGCCACGGGTTACATGCTTGACTGCCGTCAGAAGGTTCACCCAGTCGGCAGTAAAAGTTATATACCTTCCCTGCCCGTGTTTGCTAGACCATGTGTCTGTGGTCAGATGTATCTTGGCACCAACAGTGTGTGCCAGAGATACATTCACTTGCCGCTGAACATGGCCATACAGCTCTGGAATGCCCTTCTGCGAGAAATATTCCCTTCCTTGGACCTTCCATTGTGGTGTTCCAATGGCCACAAATTTCCGAAAGGCCTCCGAGTCCACCAGTTGATATGGCAGTAGTTGGCGGGCTATCAGTTCCGACAAGCCAGCAGTCAACTGTTGGGCAAGAGGGTTATCCGGCGTCATCATTTTTTTATGCTCCAACATTTGGGCCACGGAAGCCTGCCTTTTTCCAGAACAACGTGAGGACGGCATGATGGAAGGTGGAGTGGAGGACAATTGTGAGGAGAGGGGAAAAGGAGAAGGAGAAGAGGCTGGATGGTGAGAGCCTGGAGTGTGGCTTTGTGGGTCCTGACGGCATTGCTCCCACTGGGCTCGGTGATGGGAGTCCAGGTGCCTTCTTAAGGCAGTCGTCCCTAGGTTAGTGTTGGACTTACTGCGACTTATGCATTGACTGCAAATGCTTCAAATGACAACACTATTGTAAGCAGCGGACACATTAAAAAAAGCCCACACTGCAGAGCCATGTGCCGGCATCCTGGGAGCACCAGATGTGACTGTACATGGTTGATGGCTCTCTCCTGATATATTAGCAGTTTGCCGCTTTGTCCCTCCTATGCAATGTAAGTTCTGCCTGCTTCTCCTCCCTATCTGCTGGTCCATCTCTCCCTCTGAACTCCCCTCCTCTTCCTCTCTTGTGGGCAGCCACGTGACGTCCATAGACAAGTCATCATCAACGTCACCTTCCCCACCACTAACATTTGAGATCTCGGAGTAGGCAGCAACAATGGTGACCAACCTCCTTGGGCTGATCTGGATACTATCGTCAGACTGCTGAGTGGCGGCTGTTGCTACCTCCTTTTCCTGATCCGATGCCAAGAATGGCTGCGCATCGCAGATGTCTTGTGATGGATCGAAAAATAATTCCAGTGACTCAAGCGGAGGGTTTATGGTGGTGGTGGTGGTTTTGGTGATGGTGTCTTTGGGGGTGCAAACAGCAGAGAGTGAAGAGGGTGCAGATAGAGAGGATGAGGGGGGGCGTGGCTTGCGCGCGTGCTGGATGGACGCCTGAACTAAGAGCTCTCCATACCCGGCCAATAAAACACCCAGCATACGGAAAGCACAGCATCCACCAACGCTCCTTCAGGACCCGCATACACTGCCGCACACCCGGGGAGATGTCTTGCCGAAAAAGGAAGGACAGGCGAGGCCCCAATAAACTCACGGCCTTCTTCTTCAAGCCGTCCTCACAGCCTTAGGGAATCCAAGATGGTGCCGACATGCTATCCGGCCGTGGGAGTCCCGCGGCCTACATGGATCTGCCAGATGCGATCCCCTTACCTGGGGAGCCCACATCGCTTCCTTCCATGCCGGATTCCTCCCCTGCGACCCCGGTCTCCTGTAGTCCTGCGAAGACCCGCATGAGATTGGATCCAGCAGAATCCTCTGACCCTGCAGTGAGTACCTCCTTTGCCTCTATGCATTCCATGTCTGCTCTACAGTCTTCTATTGCTGCCTTTCCAACCACGGGCCAGCCTGTCCTGGACACCACGATGAAAAATATGCTCATTACTTTTCAATCCTCACTCATGGCTAACCTCACCGCTATTATGCACAAGTTCTCCTGTGAAATGAAACATATGGGCAATAGGGTGTCACGTATAGAACATAGCACGGAAGAATGCACTGAAACAGTGAATGAGCTTATAGATGCCTACCATGACCAGAAAGATGACACTGAATGGATCAAACATAAGCTGGCTGATCTTGAAGATCGATCATGCCGCAATAATGTTAAGCTGAGAGGTATCCCTGAATCGGCTCAACCTAATGAACTGCTGAAGTATGCATCTACTATGTTCTCCACGTTGGTACCTGATCTGACCCCTATAGAACTTACCATTGACAGGATTCACAGGATCCCTAAGCCTCACCACTTTGAGGATTCAATCGCTAGGGATGTGTTGCTACGCATGCACTTTTTTCCTGCTAAAGAGAAAATTCTCCAGACCTCCAGACAGCTGGGCACCCTGCCAGCACCTTATGCAGAGATGTAACTCTATGCAGACTTGTCCCAACATACACTGCAACAAAGGAGGCAATTGAAGACGCTTACTAAGGCCCTTTTTAACCAGATAGAGAGGATGAGGAGGGTGCAAAAGAGGAAGGCTGAGTGAACCACTCAACCAAGTCTGGTGCATCCTTTGACGTAATTGAACGCACCTTCTGAAACTTCACACTTTGGCTCCGGCCTACTGCTCCAGCCCTACCCATACCACCCCTGCGTAAGGGCCTGCCTCTTCCTCTGCCTGTCATTTTTTAAATTACTCTGTGACAAAAGTCTCTAGAGAAGCGCAGTGTATGTGGAAGAAGGTATATAACACCCCGCTTCAATCTGTCGTTTTGGGGGGCCACTGGTTTATTACACCAGTTATACAAAAAATTGGCCAGTAAATTTGGCACTGTTTGTAGCACAGTTAATGCAGCAAAAGAGGCAAAACTTTTGCAGGACTAAAATACAATGTTATAAAAGTATACTGTTATACTATCAAGAGGTTGTGTTTAGAAAAATTGTTAATTTGATACCTCCATCCCGGTTAACATATAGAGCAAAATTTCCCAATGACCAATTGTACATTGGAAAAAAGAAGGGGGCTTAGTGGGACTTTGATGGTATGATACTCAATTAATATAAGACTAGATAGATATAAAAATCAAAAAATAATTTATTACGTTTATCCTTTTAAAAGTCAAAAACTATTTTGACAATTGACATAATATTATCATACATACAAAAAACATGTAGACAACAATACACTTCTAATCATTGATACATTTAGTGACTTTCCACAAATATCATTGATAAGATTCTCCTTATTGAGGTGCGAGGTTTGAGGTGCCTCCACTGGAATTCTAGCCCGACATGTTTCGCAAAAGATTATTGCTTCCTCAGGGGCAAACAGAATTCAATAAAGATTATCATCAAACGGTTAGTCACTCAGTGATTATCAGCGAGTACAGATGGAGATGGAAGTGGAATCTCCTCACATTGGCCGCAGAGAAGGCGTTTGATAGAGTCAATTGGCTCTATATGCGGATGACCTTGGAGAAGTTCGGCTTCTCGGGGGGCATCTTGTCTGCTCTGTTGGCACTCTATTCCTGCCCTTCGGCCCAGGTTCTCGCTTCGGGCGTTGCCTCGGCCCCGTTCGTCATTTCTAATGGCACCCGCCAGGGCTGTCCTCTCTCTCCAGCGATTTTCAATCTGATTATTGAGCCGCTGGCGGAGGCCATTCGTTCTGACGACGGGGTCGAGGGGTTCCGAATGGGAGACACCGTCCACAAGGTTAACCTGTTTGCGGATGACGTTGTGGTGGTCCTAACAAACCCGGTCCGGTCCTTACCGGCGGTTCACAGGATACTGCTGGCCTTCGGGGAGATTTCCTACCACAAGGTCAATGCCTCTAAATCCCTAATACTCAACATGGGAATTGACCCGAAGGTAGCTGCCCTTCTCCAACTGAACTATCCCTACCAATGGACGGTGGATAAAATCCCGTATCTAGGAGTGCGAGTTACCCCGAGTATAGCTAGACTCCTCCCTGCTAACCTAGACCCCTTGCTTAAGAAAATCAACAAAGAGATGGGGGACATGGCTAAGACTGACATTTCCTGGGGCGGTCGGATGGCCGCCTATAAGATGATGATCCTGCCACAAATACTCTACATCTTCAGGGCGATTCCCATCCCCTTCCCCAGGAAATACATGGTTGCCCTATCCTGTAGTTTACGTAACTTTATCTGGTACGGGAAGAGGGCCAGAGTCGCTACATCCCTGTTAATTCAGCCCAAGGCTTTGGGAGGCGCCAAGCTCCCGGATCTCTCGACGTATTACTGGTCCACTAGATTGGATCAACTGAGGGCTTGGTTTGACCCGGGGAACTGCTTCCCCAGGAAGTCTCTGAAGGGTCACATGGCGCCTATCAAAGACCTTCGGTTGATGCTTTTGAGTGACCTTTGGATACGATGGCCGCTATCGGGGCTCCCCCCGACGTTGCGGGAGGCCCTACTCTCCTGGAGGAAGTTGGGGGAAACATGCGTGGGCGAAGTTGGGGTGGCTCCCCACTCCTCTTCATCCTTGCCTGTGACTGTGTTATCCGCACACATACCCTCTCTGTCAGTGTCCCGTTTGCTTGATTTAGGCCTCTCCGAACTTTCCCATTTTTATGCGGACGGTGAACTGTTGACCCCTCAGCAGCTGATGCACAGCTTCAGGGTGCCCCCTTCCCTCTACTTTCCAATACTGCAGATATGTAGCTTCCTCAGGAAGCATCCCCTACGGACAGTGAAAATCCCTATAAAAGCATGGGTGTTTTACCATTCCTCACTGAAAAAGGCCAAGGGCATCTCTCTGTTTTATGACTTGCTCCTGCGCAGGCTGCATCCTCCGGTCTCTGTCTCTATGCAGAGATGGGAGAGAGATCTTGGTGTTGCCGTCACCCCGGAACAGTGGTCCAGGGCCCTTTCCGCTACTTACCAGTACTCCCACTGTACTTCACATTGGGAGATGATGTTGAAGATTGTTAATAGGTGGTATTACACCCCACACAGACTGTCAAAAATTTTTCCATCTGTTCCTGATCTCTGTTGGCGTGAATGTGGACATAGAGGGACGTTGGCACACGTTCTGTGGGAATGTCCCTCGTTGACAAGTTACTGGAACAGGATCTTTAGATGTATAGCGGAATGTACGGGTATATTGGGTCCCCCTAGGAAGGAACTGGCTCTGCTGAACGTGGGTATTGAGTCCTACCCTGCCCAATATAGACAGGTCGTTACCCATATCCTTCTAGCTTCCAGGACTCTGATCCTGCGCAAATGGCGTTCACTAGAAGTGCCTAATTTCTCTGAAGTAGTATCAACTGTCAACGGCAACTATGTGCTAGAAAAAGCACTGGCAGTAAACTCCCTTTCATATGGTCACTTTGTGAGGGTGTGGCAGTGCTGGAGTTACTATCCCTGAATGTACTCTGAGTATGTGGAGGGGATGCGGGGGCCTCCCCCGTGGCAAGTATGTTCCCATGGGGGGCTGTGGGGGTGGCTCTCGCTCCTCCCTACTACGGGCTCTCTTTCCATATGGGATATGCCTACTTTTATGTTAATACTGGAATCTTTCTTTTCTTTCGGCTCTTTTATTGCTGATGGTAATATGTATGGGTCCTTATGTCGGATTCCCTTCCCTTTTCTTCCTCCCCCCCCCCGCCCCCCCCTCCCTCTTCCCCATTTACTGTTGCATTTTCGTTAATGTTGCAATGTACCTGACTGTGTTATGGTTGGTTTCCTTGTATGATGTTGAATTTCAATAAAAAAGAACATAAAAAAAAAAAAAAGAGATGGAAGTGGAAGCAGCAAATTTGCAAAGAATGCGGTTCAAACTCAAATTATTTTTAAAGGCTGAATATGCTGTTATAAATCCCTATTTGTAATGCTGTTTGATAAGAATATATACCCAATAGGGGCGGAGGGTAGCCCCCTGTAGCACTTCCAGCTTTTAGCTTTTTTAGGCCAACAGCATATCGAACATTCTGTATTGCTGCACCATCTCGAGTTCCATCTCCTATCTCTCCATCTCACTTCATCGTAGAAGGTTAATAGATTGGTTTGGCAAGAACGATTTTTCATGAATCCATGCTGATTACTACTAATAATACAGTTTTCATTACTAAAGTCTTGTATGTGGTCCCTTAACATCCCCTCCAAAATCTTGCAGGCTACTGATGTTAGGCTGACCGGCCTATAGTTACCCGGGATATATCTCGGCCCTTTTTTAACCACTTGCCGACCGCCGCACGACTATCTACGTGGGCGGTCAGCCCCTCACAGGCAAAGTGACGTAGGTCTACGTCGCTCGCCTGTGAGGGTTTAGGGAGCGAGCGCGCGCCGCCGGAGGCGCGCTCCCGCTCCCGCGTGGTCACGGACCCCCCCGCGCGCGTGACCGGCGGACCCGATCGCCGCCGGCCACTCTGCGATCGGCGGGGGAGAGGGAGATAGTCAGGCAGCTTGTGTAAACAAGCTGCCTGTCATTCTCCTCTCTGTATGAGAGCTGATCACATGGATCTACTATGTAGATCCATTGATCACTCTGCATACAGTTGAAGCCACAGCCAATCACAGTTAGAATCACGCCCCTAGGGACACACACAGCCCCTCCCTCTCAAATAAAGTTAACCCCTTCACTACCAGTGCATTTTTACAGTTACAGTGCATATGTATAGCACTGATTACTGTAGAAATGTCACTGGTAACCCCAAAAGTGTCAAAAATGTCAGTCAAGGGTCCGATCTGTCCGCCGCAATGTCGCAGTACCGCAAAAAAAATCGCAGATCGCCGCCATTACGCGTTAAAAAAAAAAACAACAAAAATGACAAAAATCTTTCCCTTTGTTAGTAAACGCAATAACTTTTGCGCAAACCAATCAAAATACGCTTTTTGCGATTTTTTTTACCAAACATAGGTAGCATAAAACAAATTGGCCGAAAATATTAAAAAATTTTGATTTTTACATTTTTTTTTGGGGGAATTTCATATAAAAAAAAGGGAAAAATATTGCTATTTTTGCAAAATTTACGCTCTTTTTTTGTTTATAGCGCGTGATCAAAAAATCGCACAGGTGATCAAATACCACCAAAAGAAAGCTCTGTTTGTGGGAAAAAAAGGACGCCAAATTCGTTTCGGTACAGCGTCGCACGACCGCGCAATTGTCCGTTAAAGTCACGCAGTGCCGAATCGCAAAATGCCCTCTGGTCGTTTAGCAGCCAAATCCTCCGGGGCTTAAGTGGTTAAATATTGGTACCACGTTGACTTTTTTCCAATCAGCTGGCACCATACCCATCTGTAAACTATCCTTTAAAGATCAAGAATAATGGTCTGGAAATCACCTGGCTGAGCTCTTTAAGAACCCTCGGGTGCAAGCCATCCGGTCTGTGTTAAGTTTCTCTAGTTTAGTTCTAATGCCCCATACACACGTGCAGATTATCTGCAGACTTTTGTCTGCAGACTTACCAAAACCATATAATATGAGGTCAAACCTAAACACTTTCAATTTGTATGCAATCCGGCAGGCCCTTGCACTACATAGAAAAGGTAAGTCTGCAGACAAAAGTCTGCAGATAATCTGCACGTGTGTATGGGGCATAAGTCTATCTTCTGTTAGCCATGGCGGTACTTCCTGAGGCGTATTATTTAGTTTGGCCTTACAAGCTGGGTTAGTGTAGCCCCCCGATTCTTTTGTGAAGACTGAAGAAAATAAATTATTTAACACTTTTGCTTTTTCTCTGTCCTCTGTGGCCAAATCGCCTTTGTAGTCTTTTATGGGGCCAATGTGTTCTGGCCTCGCTTTCTTACTGTTTATATACTTAAAGAATTTCTTGGGGTTCTTTTTACTCCCTTCCACTATATTTCTTTTGTGTTCTATTTTAGCCGCCTTGATTTTGTCTTTACATTTCTTATTACACTCTTTGTAATGCTTGAATGCTGTCAATGACCCCTCAGTCTTGTATTTTTTGAAGGCCTTTTCTTTAGCATTAATATGCATTTTTATGTTGGAGTTTAGCCACTCAGGGTTTAGTTTTGCTCTTTTAAATGTATTTCCCTTTGGAATGCACTGGCCAATCCCTTTGTTAGGTATGCTCTTGAAGCACTCCCATTTTTCCTCCGTGTTCTTTGTTCCCAGGGTTCTATCCCATTTGATATTTTCTAGCAGAGAGCGCAGTTTTGGGAAATTGGCTCTTTTGAAATTCAGTGTTCTTATATTACCCTTATGTTTCCTATTACTATGATTAATACTGAAACTAATTGACCTATGGTCGCTGTTTCCTAAGTTGCCCCGTATTTCTACAGAGCAGGTCTGTATTGTTGGTAATCAGTAGGTCAAGTACCGCATTGTTTCTTGTTGGTGCATTCACCATCTGACCCATGAAATTGTCCTGCAAAACATTTAGGAACTGCCGAGCCTTGGCTGCATGCGCGGTTCCTTCTGCCCAGTTTATATCTGGATAATTAAAGTACCCCATTATAATGACATTTCCCATCCTTGCTGCCAATCCTATCTGTAAAAGGAGGTCCACCTCCCCCTCCTCCCTCTGGTTGGGGAGCCTATAGCATATGCCCAATATTACCTTCCCCACAGTGCCTTCCCTTTGAAGTTCTACCCATAGGGATTCTACCTCGTCCCAGTGGCGGAATTACCAGGGTCGCAAAGGTCGCACTTGCGACCGGGCCCTGGCATTCCACCACTGTGGGGGGGGGGGGCCAGAGCCGGCGCCAGCATAGGCACTGTGCTGAATCCTGGAGCCGATTGCTGGAACAATACCTGGCGCTGGGCTCCAGTTACTTGCCTAACAGGGTGCGCTAGTATGGGCACTCGGTTCACCTGCCCCCACCCCCCTCTTATGCAGGGTGCCCAGGCTCCCACATCGGAGATCTCCCCTCCATAGTAGCCGGTATGTCTCATTGCCGAGTGCCGACTGCTAGCACAAAGACCTCACTGAATCCAGCTCCTCCTACTCGGCTCCGATGTTCCGCTGTACACACATACTGTCATACAGGAGGAGGAGGAGACGTGGAGGAAAGACATCATACTGAAAGAGCCGCGCTGGTAAACTGAGGTCTGTGTAATGTATGGATGTTCATATACAGGGGGGACAGAATAATGGAGTAACGGAGATGAGGGCAGGTCATGGGGAAGCCTGATTGGAGTTTTACCACTGGAGGGGCCAGAGGAAAGGAGGCGGCAAGGTGAGGGAGGATGGTATAGTCGGGGGTCTGCATAACCAGAGAGCATGAGAGAGGGAGGGGGTGGGCAACACTGGCAGGGGGACAACATTCAGGCAATAGTTACAACACATGGGCAAAGGAGAAAATACACAGACAGAGGTGACAGCACATGGACAATGGTGATAAAATTAGTAGGAGTAACAACGCATGGGCAGGGGTGGCATCAGGTGGGAAACAGTGACACAGGTAGAACATTGACAGCACATAGCCAAGGGTGAGAACACACAGACAACAGTGAATCAAAGGCAATGGTGGAGATACATCAGTGGGGGTGATAACAGTGACACAACATGGGCAATGATGATAAGACATGGGCAGGGGTGACAACATGCAGACATTAGTGAAAACACATGGGCAGTGGAGAAAATACACAGGCAGGGTTGACAACGTGCAGGCAATGGTAACAACACATGAGCAAAGGTGGAAATACTTGGGTATGGGTGACGTGGAAAACAGTGACAACACACAAGCAATGGTGGAAATGCATCAGGGGCCCAACATACAGAACTTGGAGCTGTAAAGTACAGAGAATGAGAAGAGGAGTCAGGACCATCCACCGCAAAGAAAAAATATATGGGGAAGAAGTTGTGGGGGCTCAGCAGGGGGTCAGAAACATCTGTGTTGGAAGTGTATGATTAACTATTTCATTGCTAATAGATTCCTGGTTGAAATTTCATGCATTTCCACTAGGGATCTGCTATCAATGAAATGGTTAATCATGCACTTCCAACACAGATCTGAAAGGGTTAAAGGGGTGGTTTCTAGTCACCAGGGATCTAGCAATGAAACATTTTGAAATGTTGGCAATTATGCATGTGAACCTGCAGGACCATAATAAAAGGTACCACAATGGGAGTAAAAATCATGATTTTTTGAAAAGGGGGGGCCTTCACAGTTTCTTGCACTGGGGCCCTGAAGGTTCTAGTTACGCCTCTGCCTCGTCCATAGCTCCATTATTAATATCATCCCTCATATTTACCTGTACACTGTTCTTAATATACAGACATACCCTCCCCCTTATTTACCTTCTCTATCTCTGGGATAAAGGGAATACCCCTGAATGGTCGCCATCCAGTCATGAGAGCTGTCAAACCATGTCTCTGTTATCCCCACAAAATCTAAGTCCTCCTCAAACATCAGCTCCAGCTCTCCAATCTTGTTGGCCAGGCTTCTGGCATTGGTATACAAACCTCGTAATTTTGACCGGTTACATATATCCTCATTTGATGTTTTTAAGCTGCTCTTGTGATTTTTCCCCATACCCACCTTGGGTTTAGGAGCTCTGAACACCATACCGCTAATGTCCCCATTTGTGCCCTGTGAATCTTGCTCTCCACTGGCTAATTCTACATCTGTACCCTCCCCCCCATCACCTAGTTTAAAAGCCCCTCTAACTTTATGGCCATCCTCTCACCCAGTACGGCTGCACCCTCCCCATTTAGGTGCAATCCGTTCCTACCAAAGAGCCGGTGGCCGACTGAGAAGTCAGCCCAGTTCTCCAGGAACCCGAAACCCTAATTACTACACCTGCTTCTCAGCCACTTGTTAACTTCCCTAATCTCCCGCTGCCTCTCTGGTGTGGCTCGAGATACAGGTAGTATTTCTGAAAATACTACCTTGGAGGTCCTAGTCCTCAACTTAGCTCCTAAGTCCCTGAAATCGTTTAGGACTCTCCATCTTCCTCTGCCTATGTCATTGGTACCCACGTGTACCATGACAGCTGGGTCTTCCCCAGCCCCACCCAGTAATCTGTCCACCCTATCCGCGATGTGCCAAACCCAAGCGCCCGGTAAACAACAGACTGTTCGGCGCTCACGGTCTTTGTGACAGATTGCACTGTCTGTCCTTCTAATGATTGAGTCCCCTACCACCAGCACCTGTCTTTCTTTTCCTTTTCTCCCGGCCTCACTGGAGGAGTTCTTCCCCTGGCAGCTAGGGGCGTCGCTCTGCTCCAGCAATGCTGGTCCCTGACTGGTTTCCCCAACATCACGCAACGGGGCGTATTTATTGGGGTGCTCCAGCCTAGGATCAGCCTCCTTGCCTTGTTCCCTTCTACCCTTTCTAACTGTCACCCATCTACTCTGCTCTGATGCCTGCACCTCCGTTACTCCGCCCTCCTCTGTGCAGGCCTCAGCCTGCACATGTCGGGTACGATCCCAGCTCTCCTTCGGTATAAAGAGTCTTCTCATTGTTGCCAGCTGCTTCCCTAGATTCAGGACCTGAGCTTCCAGGGAAGCAACATGCTTACATTTTGTGCATTTGTATTCTCCCTCGATCGCATGATCAAGGAACGCATACATATCACAAGATGTATACCGAATCGCATCTCCACACCCGCCGGGAATTGTACCTACTAATCTAATCTAATGGGGATTCAGTAATTTAAGTCTATTCTGTGTGGCTGTTTCCTGGCTTCCTAACTCTACTTTCTCACCCTCTGGTACTCCGCTACACTCACTTGACGCTCACAGTCGCACAACACTCATAGTCGCAGCACCTGGTCAGTAGCACAACACTCCCAGTCGCACAGCCCGGTCAGTCACACAGCCCGGTCAGTCGCACAACACTCACAGTTGCACAACACTCACAGTCGCACAGCCCGGTCAGTCGCACAGCCCGGTCAGTCACAGAGCAGTCAGTCGCAGAGCACAGTCAGTCGCAGTCGCAGAGCACAGTCAGTCGCCTACAGTCCCTAGCTATTCTCCTCTGGTTCCCGCCCACCAGCTGCCAAACAGCTGATCGGTCACCTACTCACGTGTTGCTGTTCCAGGTCACCAGCTCACTCCCAGTTCTTCAGCCCCCCTGACGGTTCTCTGCCGCTGCTGCCGCCGTTCGGTGGTCCCAGGTGGTCACAGGCTTCCCCCAGGAGGTCTCCCGCATGTCTACCCCCCGCAGCTCCTTCTCACTCACACACACACACTCACAGCGCTGCACACGCTGCACACGCTGCCCACACACACAGCTTCCGGCTTCTGGTCTCTCCTTCTCACAGCGCCTCCTCAGCACGTCCGGCTCACAGCGCCTCCTCGCTCCAAAATACGCTCTTATAAAAGTATACTGTTAGATAACACTCCACTTCAATCTGTGGTATTAGGGGGCCACTGGTCTATCACACCAGTTCTACAAAAAATTGGCCAGTAACTGTTGTCACTGTGTGTAGCACAGTTAACGCAGCAAAAGAGGTGTGAAGGAATTTGATGAACACTTGTGAATTAAGCAAAATGTCTATTTTTCTATGTGTATTTTTCTGTACATGTACATATCTTTTTCCTGTCTTCCTTACTCAAAATGGCCATTACTAGATACCCCCCACCACCGACAATGGAATGTTAGAAGAAAGATGGAGCCTTGGCACAGTGCCTTCAAGAGAAGATAACAGTCATGAACTCGAAGGGGACTACCTTATAATGGACATGACTAATCAGAAAGCTGCAAATAATCAGTATTACGCTAATATTATGTATATGACGTACTAACATATGACACTGCCCACTAACTATTTAACACGCTGTACATTAGGAATAAACAGGAAGTATCATTTACCTGAACAATGTGTGTCAGTGTGATATCCTCGTGCATGCACTCTAATTACCTATCTAATCAGATCCAGCAGCAAGAAATCTATTTTTAACCTGATTGAGGTTCGCAAACTATTACATTTGGCGCCCAAACGTGGGACCCTCAGGTGTTTGTCTGACAAAAAGCCACGTAGGAGGTTTGGCGACCTGATGAGACAGACCAAGAGGGACTTGCGCCCCCCTGAGAGTACGGTAGGTACTTTTACCTTACCACTGTACGACTTGTTTCTGTCTTATCTTATCGCGGATCTTGCCGACTTTCCAAGGACATTTCAGAGGCGGGTAATCTTTTATTCCTCACCTGGGGCTGTTTTTATTAACCTGCCATAAGATTTCTGCTGGCTGTATATTGTTTGTTCAGTGTCTACCACCCTGGCTGATTGGGACTCTGCGGACTGAAAGACAATCCATCCTGAGTGATTGGGACTCAAAAGGAGGTTGCCTGACACTGGGGTGGATTTACGTCCTTTGGGACGGGTTACTCGGGGGGTTGACTGGTTAAAGTGACCCCCTGAGGGTTAAGCTCAGCTGCAGGTGGATACCCGACAAAAAGGGAGGCAGGAGTAATGTTTCAGTGTCTGTCGTTTTGTTTGAAGTGTGTCTCTACAGACTGAAAGGTTGCATTTGTGTGTCCTGAGAGGGCGGATGTTTGCAACGTCCTTCGGGACGGTTACTCGGGGGTTGACTGATTTGAAGGATCCCCTGAGGGTTAAGCTCAGCTGTTGAGGTCACATGACAAGAGAAAGACGACAGGAGCTATGTTTTGTTCTGTGTGTGTTGTGAAATGAAATGTACATTGTTACACAGATAAATCCAGTCAGGTTTGAGGTTGCTACAGGCAACACAGAGAGAGAAACAGAGAGAGGAAGGGGTTACGTTTTAAGTTTATTTTCAATCCAACTCCCCCCCCCCCTTCTCTTCTGTGTGTCCCTGATAGTTTTTGAGACTTGCACTGTTGAGCTGTTATCAAACTCCACCGCTAGCAGCTGGCATACCTTTTTTTTTCTCGTGCGAAAGCGGGAGGGGGTCACTCCTTGCACGGCGCTTGTGGGACTATGGGTCCCAGCATTCCCACACATATGCAATTATTACTTTTTTTAATGGAATTTTTGGAGTTTTTCCATTTAAACATTTGTGTATAAAGCATTGGAACCGCTGGGAAGAGTGGTAATAGTGAATAAAAAAACTGTTGCCAGTACTGCCCCCTCCTTCGGCCGTCAGCCGCTTCGGTCATGGGTCAGCATATTAGCAAGCCGGAGAAGGGAATGTTTGCATATGATATTGTGAAGCGTAGAGAAGGGAGTGAGGCTGTTAAACATTTATCCAAGATTGAAAAAGTCTGCAAATTAAAAGATCCCGTGGAAAGGCTTCAACCAGAATTCTGGCATGTACTAATCAGGGATTACAAAGGAATTTTGTGTGATAAGGGCTTGTTGAACGTGGCAACAGCCTGGTATAAAACAGCAAAAGCTTTGCATTCTGAAGGATGGCTTGAAGAGACAATCAAGGTTGTAAATTGCATAATGTACGTATATCATAAAGTAGATCGTAAAGACAATAAGCCCCCGCCCTATAATGGCATCTGGAGAGATAAAGGGGAGGGTCCTTACTCTCCGCCTACCGCCCATTATCCTCACACCACTCCTACTCAAACGCAACCCACAAGGACAGTTCCTGCGGACAGCCATCTTGGTGCAGTCATGTCTTCACTTCCTGCCCCGCCCAGTACAGTTCCTGCAGACGGCCATCTTGGTACACCAGGAAGGCCTAACAAAGGCCTATATCTAACACTCCCATACTCCCTGGATTACAGGTCCAATATACTAGAGATGAACTGATAGTGAAAAGTGCAGCGCTAAAACAATAAGACAATAAAACATCAATGGATAAATGAAAAGTCTATGAATGGCACGCAGTAGTCTTGTAAAAAAGAGGAGAAAACAGTCCAATAAGAAATCCCAATGAAAGTGCTCAGTGCTGATCAGTAAACAGGACACAAGTGCTTGTTCAGTGCAATCCTTCACCAGAGGTGCTAGCCTCTCACCTGTAGGCTGTGAAAAGACAGCCTTAAAAGTACACTCCCAGCAATGTGAAAATCCTGACCAGGACAGCAATCACAGAGGGCATCTCTCCTTTTTGTAAAGGTGTTCACAACGATCCCCATGTAATAAAAAGGGGGCAGACCATAGTGCAATATGTTTCAAACACCACAATTTATTAATAAAACAAATGGACAGCCTCTTACTTCAAGGTAATGCAAAAACGAGCAGTACAGCAATCCAGCTGGTCTCCAGACAGAGCGGAACGCTCTGCTGACAGGGGCTACGAGTGACGTCACGATCTCCTCTCCCTTGCGCACGCGTATCGTCCGTGGGCGGGACTTCCTCAGCGTATGGGCGGAGGGGCGGACGTCACTCTTTTTATATGCATCACTCCGCTCAATTCAGCGTCGCTGCTGGCATAGCAACGTCGGAGGAAAACCAGGAAGTGCCCCAGGGCCCGCCCCACACAGGAAGCAGTACATTGACCCAGGAACATAAACAGAGTCCTCCATAAACACTGAGACAGCAACAAGGGCTAAAGGGCTAGTAACGCCCATTACTGTTCAAGAGCGGGGGGATATAGAATATCAGAACTGACATAAATATGGCAAAACATATATTAATAAAAATTACAGAAAAAACATATATTTGGGAACTAATGCCCCTAAATGTATGAATACATGAGGGGATCATGATAAGTCACTCGCAGCCCCTGTATACAAAAGAAAGCAGTAAAAAAAAAAAAAAAAAACAATATATAATCAAAAACATATAATAAAAACATCAAATGTAAATCCATAAATACAATAGTGTTCAAAGGTCAAAAAACATACATAAAATGGGTATATAATAGAGTCCATATCATAAAAGCCCATATGTGTAAGGGACCTAAAATTCATATGTTGATAAAAAGTATTGATAAAAAACGAGGGTAAAAACGAAGTAAAACTACCGATCTGAGATAAAACAGTTGAGGTCGAAGTCCACATTTAGACCTCTGGGGACCCCGACTTTTGTCTCAAAGATCCAGTAAGATTCACGCTTACTTATTTGTCTAATAAAATTACCCCCCCTCCAATGTTTCTTGACCTTTTCGATCCCAGGAACTGGTTATGTAACATACCTAAAGGGCAGTTTATGCGTCTAAGAAGGAACTGCACACTAGTTGAAGAGTATGAAACACAGGCACATATATTAAAAGATCGGTTTGTCGAAAAGGGTTATGACACTACAAAACTTGAGAGTGACATCCTTGAAGTAAAAAATAAAGAGAGGTCCAGTTTATTGGCAGATAAGACACAGGTAGCACCATATGACAACGGTGGATATAAGATTGTCATGGAATATAATGCGCAATTTAAGAAAGTGGAGAAAATCATCACCAAACATTGGCCAATACTTCAGCAGGACAAGATCCTAGGCCCTACCTTACCCAATAAACCAGCGTTTATTTATAAAAAAGCCCCCACAATGAGAAATTTCCTGGCACCAGGGGTAATTGATCCCCCCAACCCGGGTGAAAATAAGCTTTTTTCATTTCTTTCGGGTTTTCATGCATGTGGAAGGTGTGTGGCCTGTAAAACTTCTAAGTTTAATACTAAGAAGAAAAAGGAATTTGTAGCCCACACCACAGGTGAATCCTATAAAATCAAGGACCTGATCACATGTGCGTCCACAGGGGTGGTCTACATGCTGGAGTGCAAGTGTGGGCTCCAGTATGTGGGCAGAACCACTAGGGCGCTACAAGTCCGTGTTGGAGAACATATGAGTAGTATAAGAAAGGGCAAGAAAGCCCATCATGTTGTCCAACACTTCAAACAATTTCACAACAAAGATCCCAAGGACTTGAAATTTTGGGGGATCGAAAAGGTCAAGAAACATTGGAGGGGGGGTAATTTTATTAGACAAATAAGTAAGCGTGAATCTTACTGGATCTTTGAGACAAAAGTCGGGGTCCCCAGAGGTCTAAATGTGGACTTCGACCTCAACTGTTTTATCTCAGATCGGTAGTTTTACTTCGTTTTTACCCTCGTTTTTTATCAATACTTTTTATCAACATATGAATTTTAGGTCCCTTACACATATGGGCTTTTATGATATGGACTCTATTATATACCCATTTTATGTATGTTTTTTGACCTTTGAACACTATTGTATTTATGGATTTACATTTGATGTTTTTATTATATGTTTTTGATTATATATTGTTTTTTTTTTTTTTTTTTTTTTTTTTTTTTACTGCTTTCTTTTGTATACAGGGGCTGCGAGTGACTTATCATGATCCCCTCATGTATTCATACATTTAGGGGCATTAGTTCCCAAATATATGTTTTTTCTGTAATTTTTATTAATATATGTTTTGCCATATTTATGTCAGTTCTGATATTCTATATCCCCCCGCTCTTGAACAGTAATGGGCGTTACTAGCCCTTTAGCCCTTGTTGCTGTCTCAGTGTTTATGGAGGACTCTGTTTATGTTCCTGGGTCAATGTACTGCTTCCTGTGTGGGGCGGGCCCTGGGGCACTTCCTGGTTTTCCTCCGACGTTGCTATGCCAGCAGCGACGCTGAATTGAGCGGAGTGATGCATATAAAAAGAGTGACGTCCGCCCCTCCGCCCATACGCTGAGGAAGTCCCGCCCACGGACGATACGCGTGCGCAAGGGAGAGGAGATCGTGACGTCACTCGTAGCCCCTGTCAGCAGAGCGTTCCGCTCTGTCTGGAGACCAGCTGGATTGCTGTACTGCTCGTTTTTGCATTACCTTGAAGTAAGAGGCTGTCCATTTGTTTTATTAATAAATTGTGGTGTTTGAAACATATTGCACTATGGTCTGCCCCCTTTTTATTACATGGGGATCGTTGTGAACACCTTTACAAAAAGGAGAGATGCCCTCTGTGATTGCTGTCCTGGTCAGGATTTTCACATTGCTGGGAGTGTACTTTTAAGGCTGTCTTTTCACAGCCTACAGGTGAGAGGCTAGCACCTCTGGTGAAGGATTGCACTGAACAAGCACTTGTGTCCTGTTTACTGATCAGCACTGAGCACTTTCATTGGGATTTCTTATTGGACTGTTTTCTCCTCTTTTTTACAAGACTACTGCGTGCCATTCATAGACTTTTCATTTATCCATTGATGTTTTATTGTCTTATTGTTTTAGCGCTGCACTTTTCACTATCAGTTTTACATTGGGTTTTACATATTTTTTACCTTGGTGTCAGCTGCTTTTATTTATTTCCATCCATTTATTTATTCATGCTTGCGCCGATATTCCTGTTTTTTCATATACTAGAGATGAAGACACATCCGACTGGGATGACCAACTGCAGATGACAAGGGCACCCAAAGATTTAACCCCATCACAAACAGCGACCTGCCTGACCCAGAAACACAGCCAATGCCCTTCTACCACAGGATAGTGCAGCTACAAGAAATTAACATTGTCCCCTTACTGAGCAACTCCGAGTGGGGACATTTCCTGAATTGCTTGCCAGATTTGTGGTGTCTTCTACATGCCCCTTGAATCTGCCAGGATGTCACTACCCGGACTTGAACCTGAGACCTCCATGGTGTCTGGCAATGACTCTACTCACTGAGCTACCTGGAATGCTGTACAGCTCCCTGGACAAATCCTTGAATGATCCTGCTGTGAATCTTTATTGCCTTGAACCTTGAACCCTTTGCTCCTCCCATGAACTTCCTGTTTTAAGCCATGTCTTTGCACTTCCTGGTCGCCAGAATATTGTGCCTTCAACAGCCGATATCTCGCTTGTCTCTCCTGCTGCCGTCTGTATCTTTGCTACCATCCGTTATCGACACTTGGCTTGTTCCTCGACTACTCTTCTGTTTGATCCCAACCTGCAACTACTGGTTACCGACCTTTGGCTACTCCTTCACTATGCTTCAGCTTAATCCCTATCTGCTACTGGACTCTGACTTGCTCACCTCCTGGTGGGGCGATCTTGAGGGCCGCAACCTGGTGCTAACACGCAGCAAAATCCATCTCCACCTTCAGGAGCGCTGGTGAAGACCGGTTAGTACTTAGACTCCGCACCTCAGGTGAGCCTGCATCATCTGCCTGGGTGACCTGTCAGTGTTCCTATCCTGCTGGTTCCTGTGTGACCTGCGACTGCTATAGCTACTGGTCTTCGACCCCAGATCGTGACAGAATATTCTGGCCCAAAACATGGAGGCCGCTATAGCAAGTATCGTGACTCCTCTTAGGCAACAAATTGCTGAGCTGCAAGAATTTGGTGTTACCTGCCAAGAAAAAGTTAATAAACTAGAAAGTCTATTGGAAAGACAACAGAAGGAGATTCATGCTCTGCAGAGACAACTACTGGACCGAGGTGATACTATCACACATATGCCTCAGCCTTTACCATCCAAGTTTAATGGAGACCGCCATCGTTACAGAGGTTTCCTAAATCAGTGTCGTTTATATTTCCAAACACACCCTGCTGCATTTCCTTCTGAGAAGAGAAAGGTAACCTTGATTCTCGAACTTCTGACTGGAGAAGCTCTAGCTTGGGCCTCCCCATATATTGAGCAGGACAGTGCCATTTTAAATAATCTGCAGACCTTTTTGACCGCAATGGATCAGGTTTTTGATGATCCCAACCGCTGTGCTACTGCTGAAGCAAAGCTGCATAGTCTGAGGCAGGGAAGACGCTCTGTCGCTGAGTACACAGCAGAATTCAGATGTTGGGTTGCAGATACTACTTGGAACCCTGCTGCGCAAAAGAGTCAGTTCCGCCGAGGGCTTTCTGAACAGGTAAAGGATGAGCTCGCTAGAGTTGAGACTCCTGATGATCTTGATGCCTTTCCAATTATGTATCAGAATTGATCAGAGACTTACAGAAAGGAGGAAGGAGAGGCTGGGAATGTTTGCAAGTAAGAGTGGCATGCGTTTCTCTGCTACTCCATTTGTTCAGCAGGATTTCAAAGTTGCTCCTAATTCTAACACTCCTGAGCCAATGCAGGTAGATGCAATTAAGAGATCCATTTCCATTCAGGAGAAAGAAAGAAGACGTTCTGAGAACCTATGTCTTTACTGTGGAGATTCTGGTCATTATGCAATTTACTGCCCTAACAATGTTAGAAGAACAATTGCATCGGTTGATGTGATCACGCCTGAACAAATAAACTCCATTAGCCAGTCCATCTCCCCGTTGGTCCAGGAAGAAAATAAAGTAAATTCTTCACTACCTCATTTTGTCCTCCCTATTAAACTTATCTCTGAGGGCATTGAGATTCCTTGCTCTGCTATGCTGGACTCTGGTGCAGGGGGGAACTTTATGGACATAGACTTTGCCAAAAACAATATGATTCAGACAAGAAATAAATTAGCCCCAGTCGATATGGAGACAGTGGATGGTTCACCCTTAGCTTCAGGACCTGTTACCCATGAAACAGTCCCTTTGGTTCTCCAATTTGAGGCTAACCATCGTGAGACCATCAGTTTTCAGCTTATTACGTCACCTAAATTTCCTGTGATCTTGGGAATCCCTTGGTTTTCCACCCATAATCCCTCAATCAATTGGGAAGCACGCGTTATAAATTTTACATCCCCCCATTGTGAGGAATACTGTAGAGAGCCTTGTCCAATTAGTTCTCCACAGATTAAGGAAACACAGTTGGATGTGGTTACAGCACAGTCATATCCCAAACTCCCTCCACAATACCATGAGTTTCAGGATGTCTGTGATAAGAAGAACGCCGACCAGTTACCTCCTCATCGCCCATATGATTGCCCCATTGAGCTACTCCCAGGTGCAGAAATACCTTTCGGCTGCCTATTCAATTTATCAGAACCTGAATTAAAGGTGCTCAGGGAGTGGCTTGATGAAAATGTAGAGAAGGGATTTATTAGACACTCAAAATCCCTGCTGGAGCAGCCTTGTTCTTTGTTGAAAAGAAAGACTCTACCTTACGTCCATGCATTGACTACAGGCACATGAATAAAGTTACTATTAAAAACCGTTATCCTCTCCCGTTGATCTCTGAAATGTTGGAAAGACTTTGTTCTGCCAAGATTTTCACAAAGCTTGACTTGCAGGGGGCTTATAACCTTGTCCGTATCCGCCAAGGAGATGAATGGAAAACCGCCTTTAGAACCAGATACGGACACTTCGAGTCCTTGGTTATGCCTTTTGGTCTTTGTAATGCCCCTGCAACCTTTCAACACTTGATAAACAATGTTTTTCGAGATCTGTTGGACCAATTTATAGTTGCTTATTTGGATGACATCCTCATTTTTTCCAATAACCTAGAGGAGCATCGCAAGCATGTTTGCACTGTCCTTGAAAGATTAAGGCAGAATCGACTTTATATCAAATTGGAGAAATTTGAGTTTGAACAAACCCAGATCCAGTTTCTGGGGTATATTATTTCACCAGATGGAGTAAGCATGGATCCTGAGAAGATTAGAGCAGTAGTAGATTGGCCTGTCCCTGGAAACGTTAAGGAAATTCAAAGATTCATCGGGTTTGACAATTTCTACAGGAAATTCATAAGACATTTCTCTAAGGTGATAGCTCCGATTACACAGCTGACAAAGAAAAGGGTGCCCTTTGTGTGGTCATCTAATGCTCAGGCTGCTTTTGATAAGTTAAAGACTCTGTTCACTTCTGCACCAGTATTGGTACATCCAAATCCTGAGCTACCTTTTGTAGTGGCAGTGGATGCTTCTGACTCTGCTGTGGGAGCTATCCTTTCTCAACGAAGCGGTGAAAAGATGCAGCTTCATCCTTGTGCTTATTTTTCTCGTTAAATGTCTTCAGCCGAGAGGAATTATGACATAGGGAATAAGGAGTTACTGGCAATTAAGGAAGCCTTTTCCGAATGGAGGCATTTTCTGGAAGGTACTAAGCATCCTGTGGCCGTTCTCACTGATCACAGAAATCTAGAATTCATTTGTTCGGCCAAAAGATTGTCTTCTAGACAAGCACGTTGGTCGCTGTTCTTTACTAGATTTAATTTTATTATCTCATATAGACCTGGGTCAAGAAATGGTAAGGCTGATGCCTTATCACGGATGTTGTCGGGGCCTTCCCAGGAGAACAATGCTGAATGCACAATCCAGCCTCAAAAGAACTTCCTAGGTGTCACAAGTTCAAAGGCATTCTTGAGTCTCCTCAAAGAAGGTTACAAGAATGACTCACTCCTCAATAATCCTCCTATGGACATCAGTCTTGAGTTCAAGAATGGCTTTTGGATTAAAACACATCACCTCTATGTACCTGAGTCTGCTCGGGTTGAAGTCCTCCGGTTGAGTCATGACTCAAAACTTGCTGGACATTTTGGAGTTTCTAAAACAGAGGAACTTTTATCACGCTCCTTTTGGTGGCCTGGGTACAAGAAAGATGTTAAAAGGTATGTAGCCTCGTGCCTGACCTGTGCACGCAATAAGACACCCCGAGCTTCTCCTTTGGGGTTGCTCCAACCACTCCCTATCCCATCAAGACCATGGGGGTCAATTTCTATGGTCTTTGTGGTTGATTTACCCCCCTCAAAAGGAATGACCACTATCTTGGTGGTCGTTGACCGCCTCACCAAGATGGCTCACTTTATACCAGTTAAAGGGGTACCCTCTTCGGAACAAACTGCAGAGTTGATGGTTCGAGAAGTCTTCAGACTACATGGAATTCCTGAAGACGTTGTGTCAGATCAAGGAGTACAGTTTACTTCAAAGTTTTGGAAAAGCTTTTGCTCAGCTTTAGGAGTAGCAATCAACCTGTCTTCTGCTTTTCATCCTCAGTCTAATGGTTAGACTGAGAGGACCAATCAAACTTTAGAACAGTACCTTCGATGTTTTGTTAAATATCTTCAGGATGACTGGGTGGACTATCTTCCCACGGCAGAGTTTTCTTACAACAATTCTAGACATAGCTCAACCTCTCAAAGCCCGTTTTTCTTAAACAATGATTATCATCCAGTTTTTATTCCTGATCTCCCTATCTCAACTCCAATTCCTGCTGTAGCCAACAGATTAACTATGTTGCAAGAGATTCAGGAGAAATTAATTGAGACTTTGAAGGAGGCTCAGGAATGTTACAAGAAAGCTGCTGATAGACATCGCCGATCACTTCCTACCTTTCAAGTGGGTGACAAGGTTTGGCTATCAACCAAAAATTTGAAGGTCCATGTTCCATCTGCAAAGTTGGGACAAAGGTTTGTGGGACCTTTCCAGATTTCTGCTCAGGTCAACTCAGTCACTTTCTGTTTAAAACTTCCCGACAGTATGAGAATTCACCCGGTTTTTCACATATCACTGCTCAAGCAATTTAAGGAAAATCCCTTTCCTGGAAGAATTCTTCCGCCTCCTCCACCTGTTGAAGTACAGGGTGAAGAAGAATTTGTAGTGGAGAGAATTCTTGATTCCAGGATCTTTAGGAATAAATTACAATATCTGGTTCAATGGGAAGGATATGGACCAGAAGAAAATTCCTGGGAGCCAGAAGAAAATGTTCATGCCCCTAGATTAACAAGGGAGTTCCACCAGAGGTTTCCTTTTAAACCTGGTCCTAAGATGTCCAGCGGACGTCCTGGGAGGAGGGGAGTACTGTCAGGACCCGGACTTGAACCTGAGACCTCCATGGTGTCTGGCAATGACTCTACTCACTTAGCTACCTGGAATGCTGGACAGCTCCCTGGACAAATCCTTGAATGATCCTGCTGTGAATCTTTATTGCCTTGAACCTTGAACCCTTTGCTCCTCCCATGAACTTCCTGTTATAAGCCATGTCTTTGCACTTCCTGGTCGCCAGAATATTGTGCCTTCAACAGCCGATATCTCGCTTGTCTCTCCTGCTGCCGTCTGTATCTTTGCTACCATCCGTTATCGACACTTGGCTTGTTCCTCGACTACTCTTCTGTTTGATCCCAACCTGCAACTACTGGTTACCGACCTTTGGCTACTCCTTGACTACGCTTCAGCTTAATCCCTATGTGCTACTGGACTCTGACTTGCTCACCTCCTGGTGGGGCGATCTTGAGGACCACGACCTGGTGCTAACACGCAGCAAAATCCATCTCCACCTTCAGGAGCGCTGGTGAAGACCGGTTAGTACTTAGACTCCGCACCTCAGGTGAGCCTGCGTCATCTGCCTGGGTGACCTGTCAGTGTTCCTATCCTGCTGGTTCCTGTGTGACCTGCGACTACTATAGCTACTGGTCTTCGAGCCTGACCCCGGATCGTGACACAGGAGCTGATTCGCTGTCCGGACTATAGGCCTCAATTATTTTTACGCCCGAAGGAGGAGTGAAGCTACATACTCCCCTATCCTTAGAAGACTCATCTGCCTTGTGTTCTCTGCCTTTCATGAAGACACTCCGTGAAGCGACAACTCCAAGTTCAGTACCACTGAAGTACTTTGCAGGATCCCTGCATGCCTATGGTCCACAGAACCGGAAGACATCGATCACTTAAAAGTACCGCCAGTCATGGTGCAACTAAAACCTGGGGCACTCCTACCTAGAAAACCACACCTCCAGAGAGACTGGACCCCCTTGAAGCCAGCTCAATCCGAAACTATCTCAAAACAGGTTGAGACCCTTGTGACTAATGGAGCTTTGATACCCTGTACTTCTGAATGCAACACACCTTTGTTCCCAGTGAAGAAACGGATCCCAAAAGGTAAACCAGGAAATACAGAATGGTCCAAGATCTCCAAGCCAATTTGCCAAAGCCATAACCTCTGTCCTTGATACATGGCAACGGGAACACCCTACAGTAACTCTTCTCATATATGTGGATGACCTTCTCCTTTGTGCAGATGACTACCATGATGCTGAAGAGAATTCAGAAAGTCTACTATGCTACCTTGCAGAACAAGGCTGTAAGACCTCCAAAGAGAAAATACAGTGGTGTTCCAAGACTGTCACCTTTTTAGGCCACTGCATTTCTAAAGGCACAAGACATATCACATCATACCGAGTAGCTGCAATCCAGAATATTCTTCAACCAAAAGCAGCTAAACAACTGCATGCCTTTCTTGGACTCATATCTTACTGCAGGGCATGGATCCCTGATGCATCCATCCTCATGTAGGACTGTGGGACCTCGCGCTTATGGTGTATATAATCTTTGTGATTAAAGTGCTAAAGTTTTGTGCAAAAATAATAATTTAAGCTGCTTGCTGCAGTGAAAAGTGCTAGTGCTCTTTTTTGGAATGATAGTCAGTGATTGCAGCGCTGCTTTAAAATGATTGTGCAAATAAGCTTAAATTCATATAATCAATAATTGGTAAGAAAATTCATAAAAATTCATATATATTCATATAAAGTGCTTCAACAAAATATAAATGTCCATATATCAATCCTCCAGAAATAATAAGGTGCTTGAGTGCTTGATCCGTGCTGTATGCGGGGTTACCCCCTTTGGGTATCTACTTACCACCAAGTGGTTAATAGCAGGCATGAAATACTGGTAAGGCTTTGCACACAGCTTCTTCAATGTATATGGGAAGATTGTTGCTGGAAAGATCCTCAAATGCAGTGATAAGTCCCGAGTATCCTCATAAAAGAAAACTGATCATGGTGAAGATCGTTTTAACAGGGAATTTATTGAGGTAAACAACAGGGGAATACTCACAAACATGGTTAAAAGACATGCAAGAATACAAAACACGGCACGGTGGTTAGCTGCTCCCGCAGCGTGCGTTCCACCGGCCGGAAATCACGTGGTTGTCCGCTCGACCAATCGCTAGACGCGTTTTGCTGTAAGACACAGCGTCATATGTAGCTGACGTGTAGAGCGTACCACTCTGTTAAATATGCTAATTAGCCACTCCTACTTTGTCTTAAGCCCGCAAAACAATGCGCTTGCTACAATATGTTTTGTCTGCCAATAACTGTATAACTTATATGGCGGAGTGTATTCCTTATTTGTAAACAACATGTTAGTTACATTTATTTAAAAACAATGAATTAAATTACGATCATTCTACTGAGTCCAAAGGGCGCTCCGTGCCTATATGCTGTCCTCTACTGGTAGATGCTGCAAATTCCTACAATCTAAATTGATTTTAGCTCATACATCTTTCAATTGCTCATGAGTGATGTGCCTAGAAGAATTTCATGTATATGCTCATAAATACTATTAAATATAAAACCTTAAATATTACAAGGCTGGATTTTTGAATAAATATGCTAAGACTGGAGAAAAGGGGGTAAATAAATGAGTAATTTCAGGCTGTGAATTTAAAAATTTGTTAAAAAACGTATTTTTTAAAAAAAAAATTTTAAAAACTATTTAAAAATCATTAATGAAACAATTTATATCTATTTCCACGTTTAACCCTTTAGGTGTCATAATGCCTAATTTGTGAATCCACCATGTCTTTATTACTTTACTTGGTTATCAAACCATTTTAGAATTTTTCATAATAAAGATCCAAGTAAATTTAAATTTTGTGCAATAGATACAATTGAAAAACACTGGAGGGGTACCAATATGAGAAAACATGGTGGAAATTTTTAAATTCACAGCCTGAAGACTACCAGAATCATGTCTTGAAGGTTAAAGCACATGGCAAGCTGAATTCTCAAGAGGCCAGGGGAAACCACTTGGCGGATAAAGCGGCTAAACAAGCAGCAACAAACACACGAAAAACGGCTGAAGCGGCTGAAGAGGAGAATGAATCCCCAGAGCATGTGCCATCTGACAGACTATACCTATCCTCTATGCAAGGGCGGCTCACACAGAAGAAAGCTGGAATGGATCGACAAAGGAGCAGAATACGAAAGACGGGGAGGACAGAAAAGACACCGCAGAAACATTTGGAAAAACCCTTATATCCGTCCCAGAGGATACACATTGATCACATACAGATGCCAGAAAGCGGCCAATCTGAATACGCCCTAGTGGTGGTGGACATGTTTTCGGGCTGGCCAGGAGCCTACGCAGTCACAAACATGACAGCTAAAACCGCGGCTAAAAAGAAAAAAACTACTTAGTGAGATAGTATGTAGATTTAGGGTCCCAGAGGTGATAGAGAGCGATCAGGGCCCAGCTTTCACAGCCACCCTAACAAAAGAGATTTGGGCAGCACTGGGAGTTCAGTTGGTTTTACACACCCCATACCACCCTCAAAGTAGTGGGAAGGTAGAAAGGATGAATGGGACTCTAAAGAACAGGATGTTAAAGATGGCCCAAGAGACTAACAGGAGTTGACCAGACAGTTTGCCTATTGCCCTGTTCAGTGTCAGACACACCCCCCGGGGGAAACATGCCCTTTCTCCCTATGAAATTTTGTTTTGTTCAGCCCCCAGACGTGGCTGTTACTCCCCACAGCAGTTGCAGTTACAATCTGATGTGCTAACTTGTTATGTTACATAAAGGAAAGCTTACAAACACACCGGAACCTATAGTATGCAACCCAAAGCGCTTAGTGAGGATGATTATCCAAATGTAATGAATGGCAATGCTGCTACTTAACCAAAAAATATGTAAACAATGGAATAGTAGATAGTATTCAAAAATACACTCTAAATAAACCAGTAGCGCAAAGAAATAACCAGAAGTTACTGCAGCATAGATATATAATCACAACTGCTAAAACTTCCCACAGTCCAATAATGCACAGATGTCACAGAAGCATCAGGAAAATGATATTGATAGTAATCAGTCCATGATCATTCAACATGTATCCTGGGATGTTTAGATAAACAAGTGTAGCTTTCAAGGATCACCACCACCACCGTGCTCCAAGGGGGGAGGAGAAATGCCCACTCACCAGCTGCTGTGGCCCAAAACACTCTCGTGCATGAGCAATGTAAGCCTGAGGTATAAGTCTTTGATCTGCACACCCGACCGGACTCCACACCAGCTAAAGCAATCAGGCTCGGCAGCATAAGGGGAGAAAAACAAGATCCCACTAATGTGATACCGTTTAAAAAGCTTTATTGCACATATAAAATAAGTAAACAACTCACATGGTATCCATATTACATCCGAATGTCATAAATAGGAGGAGGGTACCCTTCAGGAAACCATGTCCAGGCTCCACGCCGTGGACCTCGCGCCGTCCGGGTGTCCTGAGCTCCTAGTCTGCAAGAGTGGTTACGCCGCCTGGTCACGCCCGACGCATTTCGTACTTCCGACTTCTTCACCGGGGGCGTGACCATGACGGCTTGGCGGTAACCTAAATACCTCCGACCTTCCGCCCAGTTGGGCGGCGTCGGGGTGTGCGTCAACACCCATTGGTTACGTGCGTGATGCTCTGGTCTAAACGGACTTGGTTGTCTAAGCAACCCTCGCTGATACTTCCGTTTACTACGTCACCTTGACCTGTGCACCCGGAACCAAAATACTACCCCACAAACAGTTATGGAGCATAACTACACCGTACTACGGTAAATGGACTGCTACTAGGGGCTAATTCCAAAGGGGCCGTTTAACTAAACTATCTCAAGCTCATGGATAATAACGAGCAAAACAGCACTAAATACCAATGGGGTGATACTTCAATGATACCGACAGTACAACCGGCATCTAATTGTACAAATCTGTGTATCTAAATAATGACCACATATATTGAAAAATAGACATGAATACAATAAAAATCTTCACATCAAAACTCTTGGGTAATAAATTAATCAGTACTAATTTAATCTAAATTAAATTAATCAATTACTATCAGGTAAACAAGCAGTAGAATTAAAATGTATAATCAATCAATGATCCATAAAATCAGGGTGAAAACCGGGATAAACCACAGTTAACACACCCTATGCCTCCATCTGAATGATAAAATCCAAGGTGTGTACTTAAATGTAATAGTAATAAATGTACAGTTAACTCACAAATTTAAAATTAATAAATATACATATAAATATAAATTGGAAAAATGTACAATTGGAAAAATGTAAAAAATACTAATAATCACTAATGAAACAATTTAAGTCCAATTCTATATTCAATCCTGTGGGACTCAGGGACTGTGTCTGAAAGATCCACTTGGTTTTGCACCTAGATAACTCCCTAACCCAATTTTCACCTCTCCATGGAGGTGTTACTCGCTCGATGCCCCAAAATTGCAAGCAACTTGGGTCACGTTGGTGGTGTGAGCGGAAGTGGGCCGGGACGCTATGTTCTCGTTTACCTTTAATAATGTTAGTGATATGTTCACCAACTCTTATGGTCAAGGTGCGTTTCGTACGACCAATGTAGATGATTTTACAAGGGCACATCAGTGCATAAACCACATGTGTGGTATCACACGTGATTTGGTGTTTAATATCAAACTCCTTGTCTATAGCTGGCACATAGAAGGACTTACGTCTTCTCTTATTTAAAGGAGTAGAAGAACACGACCTGCATCTACCACACATGTGGAACCCTTGTCGGCCTGGAAAGAAAGATGTGTCAGGAGGGTTCAAAACACTTTCTTTACCACCCTATCACCAAAACTAGGGGCCTTTCGGTAAATGAAAGATGGGACCTCTGGTAAAACAGGGCCTAGTGTCACGTCCATCTGTAATATGTGCCAATGTGATTTGAAAATGGTCTCCACTTTCTTATAGTCCTCTGAGTAATCTGATAGGAAACTCCACTGTTTATCATCAGACTCTCTCTTTGGTCTGTTCACATTTTGTAGACACGTGGATCTGGGGATCTCTAAAATGCTTTTGATTTCATTGTCAAGGTCCTGTTCACTATAACCTTTTTGAACAAACCTCTCCTTCAAGATATTTGTTTGGGCAATGAAATCTCCATCGAATGTACGGTTACGCCTCACCCGCATGAACTGGCCTCGCGGGATATTGCATCTCAGGGCACATTTCAGACCCTGATCCAACACATGGAGTTCTTTGTCTGTCAAGGTAACCGAACTAATGTTGTAGATACCCTGTCCTACCGTTCCCTCCTTCTTTTTCTGGCGTTGGATTCGCCTTCCCGCTCTGACTCCTCGCTGTGATTTAAACTTGGGTTTGGGTTTCCATAATGGTCTCCCTGATGTCCCCGGGGTTGGGTCCGATGTCTCCCCCTGCCCCCAATTTTGGGGCATCGAGCGAGTAACACCTCCATGGAGAGGTGCAAATTGGGTTAGGGAGTTATCTAGGTGCGAAACCAAGTGGATCTTTCAGACACAGTCCCTGAGTCCCACAGGATTGAATATAGAATTGGACTTAAATTGTTTCATTAGTGATTATTAGTATATTTTACATTTTTCCAATTTTACATTTTTCCAATTTATATTTATATGTATATTTATTAATTTTAAATTTGTGAGTTAACTGTACATTTATTACTATTACATTTATGTACACACCTTGGATTTTATTATTCAGATGGAGGCATAGGGTGTGTTAACTGTGGTTTATCCTGGTTTTCACCCTGATTTTATGGATCATTGATTGATTATACATTTTAATTCTACTGCTTGTTTACCTGATAGTAATTAATTACTGATTAATTCATTACCCAAGAGTTTTGATGTGAAGATTTTTATTGTATTCATGTCTATTTTTCAATATATGTGGTCATTATTTAGATACACAGATTTGTACAATTAGATGCCGGTTGTACTGTCGGTATCATTGAAGTATCACCCCATTGGTATTTAATGCTGTTTTGCTCGTTATTATCCATGAGCTTGAGATAGTTTAGTTAAACGGCCCCTTTGGAATTAGCCCCTAGTAGCAGTCCATTTACCGTAGTACGGTGTAGTTATGCTCCATAACTGTTTGTGGGGTAGTATTTTGGTTCCGGGTGCACAGGTCAAGGTGACGTAGTAAACGGAAGTATCAGCGAGGGTTGCTTAGACAACCAAGTCAATTTAGACCAGAGCATCACGCACGTAACCAATGGGTGTTGACGCACACCCCGATGCCGCCCAACTGGGCAGAAGGTCGGAGGTATTTAGGTTACCGCCAAGCCGTCATGGTCACGCCCCCCGGTGAAGAAGTCAGAAGTACGAAACGCGTCGGGGCGCGACCAGGCGGCGTAACCACTCTTACAGACTAGGAGCTCAGGACACCCGGACGGCGCGAGGTCCATGGCGTGGAGCCTGGACATGGTTTTCCCGAAGGGTACCCTCCTCCTATTTATGACATGCGGATGTAATATGGATACCATGTGAGTTGTTTACTTATTTTATATGTGCAATAAAGCTTTTTAAACGGTATCACACTAGTGGGATCTTGCTTTTCTCCCCATATGCTGCCGAGCCTGATTGCTTTAGCTGGTGTGGAGTCCGGTCGGGTGTGCAGATCAAAGACTTATACCTCAGGCTTACATTGCTCATGCACGAGAGTGTTTTGGGCCACAGCAGCCGGTGAGTGGGCATTTCTCCTCCCCCCTTGGAGCACGGTGGTGGTGGTGATCCTTGAAAGCTACACTTGTTTATCTAAACATCCCAGGATACGTGTTGAATGATCATGGACTGATTACTATCAATATCATTTTCCTGATGCTTCTGTGACATCTGTGCATTATTGGACTGTGGGAAGTTTTAGCAGCTGTGATTATATATCTATGCGGCAGTAACTTCTGGTTATTTCTTTGCACTACTGGTTTATTTAGAGTGTATTTTTGAATACTATCTACTATTTCATTGTTTACATATTTTTTGGTTAAGTAACAGCATTGCCATTCATTACATTTGGATAATCATCCTCACTAAGCGCATGGGGTTGCTTACTATAGGTTCCGGTGTGTTTGTAAGCTTTCCTTTTTGTTTCATTTTATTTTCACCCAGCAGCTATGGATGCTATTAAATTTCTGGGGTCTAGGCAACTGGATATCAAAAATATTTTTAGCTCCAATCAGGTGGTTACACCTGATGAGGATATTACATCCACTATAAAAACTTTGGCTTTCACTTTGGAGAAGCAAGTGAGAACCTGGTGGGACATTAATACCATTGAGATATACCTCTCTGAAGGTCTTATCAGTAGAGGTCTCAGGTGGGATATTGCACCCCAGGATGGCCTCACAGATGAAGAGTCCACCAATGAATGGTACTATTTTTTTCACAGAGCAGGCATTGAATTACAAACTCTCATTCTTAAAAGGAAAAAACGCAAAATGGAAATTATTAATGATAAAATTAAGGAACTACAAAAAAAGATTGAAAAGGTTCAGGAAACAGCAGAGATTACAGATTTTAATGACAAAACCAAGTCCAAGTTGGATAAAATTGATAAGGAAACACAACAAAAGAAAGTGAACAAATTTAATAAGGATCTTAAAGACTTTAAGTCAAATCAGGTATATTGTTGGCAGGCGGATTCAAGTTTATTTGGAGCCACCTTTTCTGCCCCCAGTGCCCCTGGGGATGAATTATCCGGAGCTTCCTTGGGTGAAGCATCACATATGGACGAACCTAGAACGCCGAATGTGGCAAATAGGGTTCAGGTTCGACCAAATACCCCCTTTGAGGTACCACAATGGACGGGTCCCCCAAGGAAGGGACATCAGAGGGAACATGGCAGGCCCTGTGGTAATCATAGGGGAGCCATGAGAGGTTATCCCCAACCTAATTATGTCAGCACTCAGAATTACTATCAGCCTTTGAGTGGGTGGGATGGTAATGGTGACGGCACCCCACGCAATCAACCTTTTTTAGGGAGAGGCAGGGGCAGGGGGAGGGGGAGACATCGGACCCAACCCCGGGGACAGCAGGGAGACCATTGTGGAAACCCAAACCCAAGTTTAAATCACAGCGAGGAGTCAGAGCAGGAAGGCGAATCCAACGCCAGAAAAAGAAGGAGGGAACGGTAGGACAGGGTATCTACAACATTAGTTCGGTTACCTTGACAGACAAAGAACTCCATGTGTTGGATCAGGGTCTGAAATGTGCCCTGAGATGCACTCTGAATAAATTCAGCACGTATATTGACACTCATAAATATATACGTAAACTAAATATATAAAAAAATATCTCATCAACAACCCTATCACCTCTGTGAGTAATACTAACCCTAATGGGGCGGTGAATAGTGGTTTAAGAAATAAATCTATCTGGAACCCTCCAGTTAGAAATAACCAGGCGGTTGAGGTGTTTAAGAATTTAGTACTGAAGGACCTCCAAAAACTTCCTATTGATCACTCTGTGAAGAAGAGAAGTAGACATATACAGGAAGGATTGGACTCCCTTGAGCAAAGGAAGGACATTATCATCCGACCAGCTGACAAGGGTGGGGGAGTTGTGATAATGAACCCAGATCTCTATCATCAACAGTTACGAGACATGCTGGCGGATGAAGCAACGTATAAACTACTATCTAAGGACCCAACAAATGACTTTGAGATGGATCTCAGGGTTTTGGTTGATCAGGGCTATAAGAACCATGTATTAACAAAAAAGGAAAAACATTACCTGGTCCCGAGTGCGTGTAGAATACCTATAGTATACACACTACCTAAGGTCCACAAGGACCCTATATGCCCTCCCCCACGCCCGATAGTAAACGGGATTGGGTCCGTTTGTGCCAGACTGGGTCAGTATCTGGACACCTTCCTACAACCTAGTGTTGTTACTACTAAAGCTTACCTGAAGGACACCAAGGACCTACTCATGTCTTTGGATGATGTAGTCTTGGGGGACGACTCGTCCGCCTTTCTTGTTACAGCGGACGTGTCGTCCCTCTACACCATCATTCAACATGAGGATGCTTTATTAGCTCTCAATTGGGCTCTTAGCAAAAGGGAGGACCTACCATATAACCAGAAAATGTTCATTCGGAATGCCCTAGACTTTTGTCTAGGGCATAACTATTTCTGGTATCATCAATCCTTCTATAGCCAGAAGAGAGGTGTGGCAATGGGAGCAAAATTTGCTCCCAGCCTTGCCAACCTCTTTATGGCGGAATGGGAGGATAAACACGTGTTCTGTAGAGAGAGACCTGAGTTATTATTTTATCGCAGGTTCATTGATGACATCATATTCATATGGAATGATACGAAACAATCTTTAATGAATTTCATGAGTCATCTAAATACAAACACGAATAACATCAAACTGGACTTCAATTGGAGCCAAACGGAAATTCACTTTTTGGATGTGAATATCAGGAAGGGGTCAGGCAAGCTAACTACCACCGTCTTTTTTAAGTCCACTGATCGGAATAGTTACCTGTTCCTACAGAGTGGCCACCATCCGAACTGGTTACGCAATATCCCGCGAGGCCAGTTTATGCGGGTGAGGCGTAACTGTATGTTCGATGGAGATTTCATTGCCCAAACAAATATCTTGAAGGAGAGGTTTGTTCAAAAAGGTTATAGTGAACAGGACCTTGACAATGAAATCAAAAGCATTTTAGAGATCCCCAGATCCAAGTGTCTACAAAATGTGAACAGACCAAAGAGAGAGTCTGATGATAAACGGTGGAGTTTCCTATCAGATTACTCAGAGGACTATAAGAAAGTGGAGACCATTTTCAAATCACATTGTCACATTTTACAGATGGACGTGACACTAGGCCCTGTTTTACCAGAGGTCCCATCTTTCATTTACCGAAAGGCCCCTAGTTTTGGTGATAGGGTGGTAAAGAAGGTGTTGAACCCTCCTGACACATCTTTCTTTCCAGGCCGACGAGGGTTCCACATGTGTGGTAGATGCAGGTCGTGTTCTTTTACTCCTTTAAATAAGAGAAGATGTAAGTCCTTCTATGTGCCAGCTATAGACAAGGAGTTTGATATTAAACACCAAATCACGTGTGATACCACACATGTGGTTTATGCACTGATGTGCCCTTGTAAAATCATCTACATTGGTCGTACGAAACGCACCTTGACCATAAGAGTTGGTGAACATATCACTAACATTATTAAAGGTAAATGAGAACATAGCGTCCCGGCCCACTTCCGCTCACACCATCAACGTGACCCAAGTTGCTTGCAATTTTGGGGCATCGAGCGAGTAACACCTCCATGGAGAGGTGAAAATTGGGTTAGGGAGTTATCTAGGTGCGAAACCAAGTGGATCTTTCAGACACAGTCCCTGAGTCCCACAGGATTGAATATAGAATTGGACTTAAATTGTTTCATTAGTATTATTTATTAGTATTTTTTACATTTTTTCAATTTTACATTTTTCCAATTTATATTTATATGTATATTTATTAATTTTAAATGTGTGAGTTAACTGTACATTTATTACTATTACATTTATGTACACACCTTGGATTTTATTATTCAGATGGAGGCATAGGGTGTGTTAACTGTGGTTTATCCTGGTTTTCACCCTGATTTTATGGATCATTGATTGATTATACATTTTAATTCTACTGCTTGTTTACCTGATAGTAATTAATTACTGATTAATTCATTACCCAAGAGTTTTGATGTGAAGATTTTTATTGTATTCATGTCTATTTTTCAATATATGTGGTCATTATTTAGATACACAGATTTGTACAATTAGATGCCGGTTGTACTGTCGGTATCATTGAAGTATCACCCCATTGGTATTTAGTGCTGTTTTGCTCGTTATTATCCATGAGCTTGAGATAGTTTAGTTAAACGGCCCCTTTGGAATTAGCCCCTAGTAGCAGTCCATTTACCGTAGTACGGTGTAGTTATGCTCCAAAACTGTTTGTGGGGTAGTATTTTGGTTCCGGGTGCACAGGTCAAGGTGACGTAGTAAACGGAAGTATCAGCGAGGGTTGCTTAGACAACCAAGTCCGTTTAGACCAGAGCATCACGCACGTAACCAATGGGTGTTGACGCACACCCCGACGCCGCCCAACTGGGCGGAAGGTCGGAGGTATTTAGGTGACCGCCAAGCCGTCATGGTCACGCCCCCGGTGAAGAAGTCGGAAGTACGAAACGCATCGGGCGTGACCAGGCGTGCAGATCAAAGACTTATACCTCAGACTTACATTGCTCATGCACGAGAGTGTTTTGGGCCACAGCAGCTGGTGAGTGGGCATTTCTCCTCCCCCCTTGGATCACGGTGGTGGTGGTGATCCTTGAGTATTTTCCTCCATTCCAGATCCAGAAACAGACTCGGGAACCCACAGTCTTCAGCCAGGAGATTGGGTGTTAGTGAAGAAATTCACAAGGAAAAACTCACTTGATCCCCGATACGAAGCACCTGAATACACGCCTTTCACTGCAAGAAAGCCCAATCTCCTAAAGACAAGATCCTGCTGGCAGCACAATGATTGCTGTATATCCTTTTATTTCTTATAATTTTGATAAAAGCTCAGCAGGTGATTATCACCAAGACAGGTACTCAACAGGCGGCCATCACTAAGACAAATGGTGTCACTACATTTTGGTACAATTTATACAGCACACAAGTGGTTACGTTTATTTTTGATTTTTGTAGTATAATACCCCTGATAAATACACTGACCCAGCACCCAACCACAGGAGGAAGCGAGCAGCTCCCGCTGGAAGCTTTGATCCTCGTGTACATAAATGCTATAAGGGTCCCAAGGGGGGTCCCAGATGAGTAGGGGAGATTTTTTTTGCGGGACTGCGACATTGCGGCGGACAGATCGGACCCCTGACTGACATTTTTGACACTTTTGGGGGTACCAGTAACATTACTACAGTAATCAGTGCTAAAAATATGCACTGTTACTGTAATAATGACACTGGCAGGGAAGTGTTAACCCCTTCCCTGCCAGTGTCATTATTACAGTAACAGTGCATATTTTTAGCACTGATTACTGTAGTAATGTTACTGGTACCCCCAAAAGTGTCAAAAATGTCAGTCAGGGGTCCGATCTGTCCGCCGCAATGTCGCAGTCCCGCAAAAAATATTGCAGATCACCGCCATTACTAGTAAAAAAAAAATAAACAATACAAATGACGAATCTTTCCCGTAGTTAGTAAACGCAATAACTTTTGCGCAAACCAATCAAAATACGCTTATTGTGATTTTTTTTTAACCAAAAATATGTAGCAGAAAACAAATCGGCCTAAAATGTTAAAAAATTTTGATTTACAATTTTTTTTGGGAATGTTATTAATCAGAATGTAAAAAATATTGCTTTTTGTTTTCAAAATTTTCGCTCTTTTTTAAAAAAAATTAAAAATCGCACAGGTGATCAAATACCACCAAAAGAAAGCTCTATTTGTGGGGAAAAAAAGGACATGAATTTAATTTGAGTACAGCATCGCACGGCCGCGCAATTATCCGTTAAAGTAACACAGTGCCGAATCGCAAAATATAGCCTGGTCAGGAATGGGGTAAAATCTTCCGGTCTTAAAGCGGTTAAAAATACGCTCATTGAGAATTTTTTTGTCAAAGACATGTAGCTAAATACACTTTGGCCTAAATATATGACAAAAATTTAATATATTGGATATTTTTTAACTGTAAAATTAGAAAATGTAAATTTTTTAGCAAGATTTACACTATTTTTTTATTAATATCGCAAAAAAGGAAAAGCGCATAGGTGATCAAATATGACCAAAAGAAAGCTCTGTTTGTGGTAAAAAAAGGACGTAAATTTTGTTTGGGTACAGGGTTGCATGACCGTGCAATTGTCAGTTAAAGTCACGCAGTGCCAAGTTGCAAAAAGTGGCCTGGACGTAACGTAGGAAAATCCTCAGGTGGTAAAGTGGTTAAATTCTGCAATTTAAACTATGTGCAAGGCTTTTCCTCTTCTATCAAAAGTTGATGGCACTCTTTTAGACCCCGTTCACACTGGGGCGATCCGACTTGCCGGGGCGACCTCACAGGTCGCTGCGCGCAGCTCGCACCGTGACCTCGGAGCGGCCGGCACGGACTTCATAACATTGAAGTCAATGCAGGTCGCTCCAGGTCGCCCCAAAGAAGCTCCGGACCCTTTTTCTAAGTCGGAGCGACTTGTGTCGCTCCTATTAGAACGGGTCCACAGCTTCTCTATGGCAGGCGACCTGTCAGGCGACCAGGTCAACTGACAGGTCGCCCCAGTGTGAACGGGGTCTTATCAACACCTCCATTTAAATATGTAAACAAAAAGATGTTTGACATATTTGGGCCTTAGCTCTGCATATTATTACCTCCCACTCTTTCAGAATTGATGCAGCAACTACGGCTGCTATGTTGGGAATGCATCAAGCCTGTATACAGTGTTTGGGTAGACTGCAAGATTTAGACTTTGTACCCATCTTGTTCTTTGCATTTATTGCACATACCTCCATTTTTAATTATTCCATGAAGACAGTACAGATAGTCACGCATGGTACACGAGTAAGTGTTAGGGGGGACTTACACAGCAAATCTTGCTTTTCCTCCTTTTTAAACTCAAGCTCTCTGGCAAGGTTTAAGGAGTATGTCTGTTCTACTGAATTTGCCAAATGGAACCAGGAAACAATTTCAACAACTTCTCTCAACCTCTTCCATTCCACATTCTTCTTCATAGTTCTTAATAACTTAGTGTGTATAGTGCACACACTACAAAATAAACACCGCAGGCATTGTCCTTATGTACTTCAAGGAAAATCATATGTTATATTGTTCTTGTACTAGCTTCATCCAATCTGCACTTCGTGACACGCACACTGCTTAGTTACAATATTACACCCTAATATTCTGCTCTGTCTACATTATGTTTAGCCTAGTGCTCTTTGTATGTACTTGCAGGCATTATAGTTTTAAACTTTCAGTCATAAGTACAACTCCAATTTCCCCATTAACTTACATATACAAGGACTCTCACCTTCAGCCATACATACTAATTCCTACCCCCTCTCCATTACACTACATCAGTTATTATCCCTGGCTCTAGTGGGCATTGTCCTCCTAGGTAGGTGCTAGTGTGAGTGTATATAGTTTTTGGTTTCTCTGCCTAACAGGGAGACAGCTAGGCAAATGTATGTTCTGTCTGCTTAAAGAGGAAGTAAACTCCTCAAAAAAAAAAATTATTGTTTTCTTCCCTGCAAAGTAAATGCGTAATGTGCTAGTATGCATCGCATACTAGCACATTATGTGACACCTCCAACGAAGCCCACGTTGTCCCCGCTGCTGACCGCATCCATGTTCACCCGTCTTCTTCCGGGTCCGCAGACTCCGGCAGTATTACTGGCTGGAGCCGTGTGACGTCACTCCCGCGCATTTGCGCGCGGGAGCCACCAGTGATGGCACAGGGCTCTGAAGAAATGGTACGAGCGGCCGTTTTTTCAGAGCGCATGCGCCGATGGCGTCATCGGCTGCATGCACTGTAAATATCTCCTAAACGGTGCAAGTTTAGGAGATATTTATAGCACCTATAGGTAAGCCTTAATATAGGCTTACCTATTATTATTATTATACAGGATTTATATAGCGTCAACAGTTTGCGCAGCGCTTAACAAAATGAAGGCAGACATTACAGTTACAATACAATTTGGAACAAAAGGAATCAGAGGGCCCTGCTTGTTAGAGCTTACAATCTAAAAGGGAGGGTCAATTGATACAAAAGGCAATAGCTGTGGGGGATGAGCTGATGGAGCAATTTAAACAGTGTTATTAGTTAGTAGCCGGGTAGGCTTCTTTAAAGAGAAGGGTTTTCAGGGATCGTCTAAAGATGGATAGATTAGGGGACAGTCGGACAGATTGGGGTAGAGAGTTCCAAAGAATGGGAGAAGCTCTGGAGAAATCCTGGAGGCAAGCATGGGAAGAGGTGACAAGGGAGCTAGAGAGCAGGAGGTCTTGGGAGGACCGAAGAGAGCGGCTTGGTTGATATTTTGAGATCAGGTTGAGATCGGGTTAGTGATGTAGCTGGGGGCAGAGTTGTGGATGGCTTTGTAAACTATTGTTAGCACTTTGAATTTTATTCGTTGGGTGAGTGGAAGCCAGTGAAGGGATTGGCAGAGAGGGGTGGAGGACACTGAATGGTTGGTAAGGTGGATAAATCTTGCAGCAGTATTCATTATGGATTGAAGGGGGGATAATCTATGTAAGGGTAATCCAATGAGGAGGGAGTTGCAATAGTCGAGGCGAGAGATAACCAGGGCGTGAATTAAATGCTTGGTGGTGTCATTGGTTATTAGTCGTATTCTAGTGATGTTGCGGAGGTTAAGGCAGCATGATTTGGACAGGGATTGGATGTGAGCCTGAAAGGACAGTGCAGAGTCCAGGGTTACCCCTAGCACCCTGTCATGTGTGGAAGGACTGATAGTTGTTCCATTGATCTTGACAGTGAATTCCGGGGAAGGGGCACATGAAGGAGGAAATATTATGAGCTCGGTTTTAGATATATTCAGTTTGAGGAAGTGGTGAGACATCCAGGCTGATATGTCTGTTATAAAAAAGACTAAAAAGTCCATATGTAGTCCCAATTTGATCCGATGAATAGTGTAGCAATTCCGTGATACCACCACCAATCACCCAGTTCACACTGTCCCTTACCACATTGCGATGATCCCCATGACAGAGATCCCAAATGCCAAATCAGACTCAATAAGACTCGGTAAGTATCCAGGATAGTACTCCTCCTTTGCCGGAAATCTCAGGGTCAGTGGTCACAGGTTGTGTCCCACATGACAATCTGGACATCAGTAATAAATGAGTTGTTCACATGTTGTGTTATGTAAAGATTAGCAAAATCACAAAAGTGGTGATACATATTTACACCTGCATCCAGCTTCATGAAATAAGTTGGTTTTTCAATGATGATGTCACAGTGCCCATCCTCCACAGGTCTAAAGATTAAGGAGCTGTAAGTCTGCAGTCCTTCCAGCAGAAGGAGGGAAGGCAGCCACAGGTTTGCAGAACTGCAAACTTACAGCTCCTTTAGACCTGTGGAGGATGGGACATCTTTACATAACACAACATGTGAACAACTCATTTAGTACTGATGACAGTTTGAAAGATTTGGAAGGTATCAATTTTTTAGATCTTTGCATTTCTAAAGATTTTAACAAACTTTTTATTAAAACTTATTTTAAAGAAGTGGATGCCAATGGCTCATCCCCATAGGGAGCTGCCACCATCCCAGATGGCTTAACACAATCCCCAGTAGTCAACTAATGAGGATAAGAAGGAATTGTGACAAAGAAAGTGACTACGAAGAACAAGCGGAAGTAATCATAAATAAATTCCATGAAAAGGGATATAAGAAAAGAGACTTGGAGAAAATTAAGAAAAAAGTCAAAAATATTGAACGCAAGGACTTATTCAAGAAAAAAGAAAAGACTAAAAGAGATTATAGTATGGCATTCCTCACCAGTTTTTCTAGACAGCATGCCCAAAATGGAGAAGATTTTAAAAAAGCACTGGCACCTTTTATTGAAAGATAATGTTCTTAAAACTCTACTTCCATCTAAACCACAGTTTATTTATACTAAGCCCAAAACCCTTAGATTACAATTAGCACACAATGTGGTGAACCCACCTAAAAAAATAGGCACATTCTGGGATCAGAATGGGTTTTTCAGTTGTGGCAGATGTATGATCTGCCGCACTTCTAGGTTTAGAAAAAGGAAAAATATGGATTTTAAATCTTCTTTTAATGGTAAAATGTACAAAATTAATAAATTTATAACTTGTTCATCCACACATGTGACATACCTTCTCTCATGTCCATGTGGACTACAGTATGTGGGTAGGACCACTAGAGAACTGAAAGTAAGACTGAGAGAACATGTCTCTAACATAAAGAAAGGGTTTAAAAACCACAGTCTTTCCCACCATTTCAAACTTTTTCATCATAGTGACCCTACCCTTTTGTCTTTTTGTGCTATTGACAAAATAGAACCCCACTGGAGGGGGGGGCAACCTGAAAAAAGCAGTGTCACAAAATGAAACTCAGTGGATCCATCGCTTGGAGACACTCAAGCCCAAAGGATTGAATGTAGACGTAGATGTCAATTGCTTCCTATCCAATTGGTAGCCCCTTCTTTTAATTATTTTCCTATCTTCTCTAATAGATTAAATGCATTTATATTTATTTCCTTCTGTCTTAACCAACCCCTCATATATTAGTTTCAGTATAGAATTTCCACATCCTACCAATTATTATTAATTTCTCATAATAGTGTACAATCTAACTCCTCTAATTAATCTCACAGTACTTATAGATATATGCAATAAGAATATTTAATGTTTTTTATAGATATTTTTAAATGTTTCTATATTCATTTGATCCCTATATTATAGGTTTTTCTAATATTTTAACGTTTTTTAATTTTTATATATATTATAAATTTTTATTATTATTAATAAACATAGGTTTTTGAAATTGATTAAATATATAATGTTTGAACCCAATAAATTATTAATGTTATTTGATGTTTTTAATATTCAATCCTAGCGGAATTATTAATGGGTTAAATAAAGCTCTGTATACAGGAAGTGATGCCCGGACATACCAATCGTTCATGATTATTACAGATATTTCAACAAATTAATTAAGGCTATAGATGATTATACTTCACTAAAATAATGCCATTAATATAGCTGATTGTTTTATGATCGATTGCCAAAGTATAAATAATAAGATTCCGGAAATGAGCACCGAGAGGCTACGATATAAAAAGCCTCCGCTAGCAGGAAGTGATGTCTTTGAAGACGCTGTATGGACGGCGAAACGCGTTGACGCACTTCCGGTTGCGGACCAAAACGAACATCACTTCCGGTCAGGAACTTCCTGTGTGTGGAACGCACGCGAGAGCGGCGCCGCACGAGTTCCTTGTACATGCCTAATTCTTATATACACTTGTGAGTACCCATCTGAATATACTTTTGGGAATAAAAATTGTTCAAACTTACTTCACCATGTATGGCCATTCTTTTGTTTAACGGTGGAAGCGGAAGCTGACCCAATAAGTTCGAAGGCTACATAGGAGAAGTTCTGGTCCTTAAAGATCACAGGTAATGTGCAATAATCTTGAAGGTCTTAATTTATCTGCAATCTGGTAAGTGGGAACCTTGAGGGGCACCTTGTCACTTTGCAAGCACCTTAATTATTTGGCACCTTGGCACCTTAATTGGATCACTATAAGGACTGTTTGTTTCAAGCACTGAATATTCATTTGGACTCTAATCAACCACTTATGTTTATATATGCACTCTATAACCATTGGCTATTGCATTGATAATATATGTATCATTTTCTAGCACTCAGCACTTTCTATATGATATTACTTATATGAACTTTATCAATACTGTTTACTATATATGTTATTACAGCACTTAACACTTTATTGGAGCTAGCGCTGCATAAATTTGTTTCTTATCACATTTCCCTAAGATTTTCTTAGTGTTTGCAGCAGCTGCACATTATTACACCTTTATTTTTTATATTAAATTTTCACGTTGTGTAGCGCGGGTATAATTTTGTTTTTTCAGTATAAATATATACTGTTAATGTACAGCAGTTAAAAGCTGCATTTTGGGGTGTTATTGAAAAAAGACGCGTTTTAGGCAGAAAAAAACAATTGTGCATCCATTGTTTTTTTTTTTTTTTTTTTTCTATAATCAATTGTCAGGGTTATTTGGGGAGGTTAAATTCACAAATAGAAATGAAATGTCATATTTTGTTCTGCATAGAAATGTTGAAGCAATGGCATCCATTTTTGTCAGGTTACTAAAAGGTTAATTATCCTTTAACAGAAAAGTGCCTGTTCAGGAAATTCTTAAACAGGTTTTACCCCAGACATGCTGTGTTGACCTAAAGTAATAAATAAATAGTCTGTTGACTTTCTTTAAGATAAGGTCTAAGACACTATTTCAAGGTATCTTATCTGTATGTGGAACTAAAAACCTTAGTCGTTATTTTCTATGCTTAAACCCATTTAAAATATGATTTAAAGATATATATTATAATCTTATATGTAAAGGAATATTAACACTGAAATATATATATAACTAGCATACATAGATATGTAGAAGACCGTTATATATTATAATTGTTTCATATTTTGTTAACTTCTAACTTTACTGATTTTGACGACTCATCTCTGTATGTCAAGACAGGCTTAAGTAAACATTTGTAAATTGTAAGATGTAGAAAGCATCATAAAATTTTGTTTGACCTTGCTAGACTCCAGAAGGTCTGGATTGTAAGCTATTGGTCAATATAAAGTTCAAAGTTTATTTGAAGATAAATATTGCTATATGCCGAAGCTAAGAGCAATGTAAGAGTGCCATCACTGGTCACTGAATGCTACTACGGTAATTGAAGTCTTGGGTTAAAAAGTTAAATCCAATATATTTTAAATAAGATATATTAAATATTAGAATGGTGTTATCAAGATTAATTCCTTATTCAGATACCTGGTGGATATTTAAATGGACATGTCATAGATGAGAGCATGGTTACATTTTATGTTGTTTTATAATAGTCTTAAATGGAGAAATCTTATTTAAATTTAATATACTGGTTGACCAAGAGGTGTCACCTTATGACATCACCAGTTAATTAATAAGATGTTCCAACCAATAGGGATCATGTTACTCCCTCTGGGTTTAACTTATGGTAATTTTAATAATCCTTTGTTCTATACCATATAAAAGCCCAGATGAGAGAGACACATGACATTTTGCCCAATATACATCACACTTACAACATACACGTTACTACAACATGCATAGACTCATCAACACAGACTCCATTTCGCTCCACCAGGTATCTGAAACTTTGAGGGACGCCAAACGAAACTCCTCCCTAATTGGCCACCATCTTGGAAATGCAGCCATCTTAAAGACTCTAGTAACTACCATTCTAAGCTAGCGGCCATTTTAAATATGGTAAATATGCCTTGCTAATTATTTGATTATTATTCAATTTTGTTTATGTACTGCCTTAAATGTTTTACATTTCATGCTAAAGGGTAATGAGAGTACAATCCCAGCCGTATAAACCATATGTAGATTTTTCTCTAAAGAGATGATTTTTGTTTTTATAACATTTTTATTAAATATCAGATTTAGCGCATACTGGCGTATTAGTCTCACGTTTTGCATAGACTATTCTCACTTCATCTGCAGTGGAGTGACTTTTAGGCTGTGCATTGCGCAGACAATTGTGATCTGATTATATAGAATATTCATTTATGGTTTCTACTACATCTGGGGAAAATGTAATCTTGTTTTATTTTTACTTTCTTTATTGAGCTACAAATCACATTGCATTTATTGTTTGAAGTTTGTATTTTGGTGAAGTTATTTTTTTTGGTGTCATCTCAAGTTTGATCATTTATCGTGATTACATGTCTAGTGAATAAAACTTTTATATATTCAATACTGTAGACTGTTTTCACTAAGATTGGTATATGCTTTTAAAAAGAAATTAATCAATAAAAAGAATTTGCTACATATTGATTTATGGACATAAGTGAAGATTCTCCTACCTCATAGATCTTTGCTTATTATTAACCATAAATAGACACTGTTATATTCAGAGCAGTATAAACATTCTGACATAATGGAGGCACAGCGAGATATTATTAATTATTATTAATTCTGACACAATGTTTATTGAAAAAAAAATAAAAATACAATATCAAACAACACAGTACAAGCAAAAACAGAAACAATAAGACTGCACAAAATCACGGTCAAGGCGTAGGAGAAAAAAAACCCCACAGCATGAATTCGACAGTCCATAACCTCATTGCACAACAGAAGAGTAATTGAGAGGGGCATGGAGCCCAGAGCCGGGCAAAGGCGGCGCTTACCAGAGCCAAAGGGGACGAGGCTCTCCCAGGCCCGGGCATTCGGCCCCATTCAGCCCAACCTCACCCCCCAGGGGGCAGAGAGAGAGAGAACCCACGTCCCCCGAGCAATTCTTCACAACCTTACAATCCCGCCGCAGCGGGAAGGACCACCACTCAGGTCATCAAAAGAAAAAAAAGAGGTGAAAACTCTGCTAGTCAAAAATGGGGGAAAGAAAGAACAGAAGCCAAAAAGGGAAGGGGGAGTGGGGCTGTGGGGGTGGGGGTTCCGCGCCCGGCTGCCAGAACACACATCATGGAGAAAATAAGAAACAAGGTCAAGTAGTAGGTACATGCGAGGCCTGCTGGACCCGCTGGCGGAAATCAGGATCAGCCAGCGCCAGGAGAGCCACTTCCAAACTGGAGGACACAAGGAAGGAATCAGGGGCGTAGAGACGCCTTTGAGACCAGGCAGCATCAAATTTTTCCTTAGTACCCCTACAAGTCGCCATCCACTCCTCAGCCTCCATAATCTCCTACACTTTGCGAAGCCAGTCAGCCTCGCTAGGGACCCGGGGGTCTTCTAGTGGATCGGAATGAGGCATTTAGCCGCGTTGAGTAAATGCGGGAGAGCACTACGCTTATATTTCGGGATGGGTACCAGGGGGGAATGCAGGAGGAAGAGACCCGGAGAGTCCGGCAAATCCAGGCCGGTACCCGCCTGAATGTGCTGCCGCACCATGTCCCAAAAGGGGCGGATCAGAGGGCACGACCACCAAACATGGAGGAGCGTCCCCTTCTGCCCGCAGCCCTGCCAGCACCCATCCGAAACACCAGGGCAAAACCTGGCCAGAGTGGCTGGAACCCGATACCACCTAGTAAGCAGCTTATAGTTATTCTCCTGTGTCTTAGAATCCACCGAACTAGAATGGGTCAGGCGGTACAGACTGTGGAGTTGGTCGGAAGTGAACTCCAGATCCAAGTCCCTTTCCCACGCCCGGATGAAGTAAGGTTTAGAGGGGGCCCTGGCCGACTCCAACAGCTGATACAAAAAGGAGATCAGGTGTGGCTGGGGGTCGCGGGATGCCCAAAGACGTTCAAAGCCAGTAAGCTCGTCCTGATCTGCGCCTGCTGACAGATCGAGGCCACGAAATGGGTCAGCTGTCGGTGCCTCCAGAAATCAAAGGGAAAGCTGCCATAGCGAGTCCATAGCGTTTTCAAGGGGACCAACTGCCCATCAGACCAGAAGCGAGCCAAACTGACCTCGCCGACCCCGGCCTAAGAGCCCAGAGATGACATTCGCTCGCCCGGGCAGAACCATGGAAAACCCCCCACCGGGGCCAGTGGAGAAGTGGATGGGGCCAAAGCCAGAGCCCCATTCAACCTATCCCACACACGGAGTGAGTGGGTCGTCAGAGGGGACGCCCAGTGCGACAGTCCCCTGTTCTCCGCGGGCACCCACGGGGCATACGCCAGGTTTCTGCCAAACACAGTTTTCTCCAAGGAGACCCACATTTTGGAGGAGGTCTGAAACCGCCAGTCCAGGAGGCACTGGAGAGCCACAGCCCGATAGTATTGCAAAACATTAGGCAGGCCAAGACCCCCATCCCGTTTGGTCCTCTGCAACAAAGCAACAGCTATCCGAGGTCTCTTGCCCCCCACACAAAGGCAACAAAAAGGCTCCTAAGGTCAGTAAAGAAGCGCCGGGGGAGAGGCACAGGGAGCATCTGCAGGAGAAATAACACCCTAGGGAGAACAGCCATCTTAAGAATATTAGTACGGCCGATCCACGTAAAGGAGGACCTATCCCAGGACTCAAGGTCAGCACGGATCCGCCGGAGCAGGGGGACGTAATAACAAGCGTACAGGGATTCCAGGGAGGGGGTGAGGTGGACACCTAAATACTTCATAGAGGACAACGTCCACGAGAAAGGGATGGAGATGGGCAGGATCTCTGACTTAGAATAGTTGATTTGAAAATTGGACACTGAACCGTACTCCGAGAGTTCCGCCATCAGATGTGCATCCAGTGTTTAAATAATAATTTCCAATATATAGCAGTTCACTACTGCATTTGTGAATTTTGGTGACCAAATCTGTGCTCTGGGTCCCCAAATCTGGTGTCCATACATAGTATAAATATATACTGTTAATGTATAAACAGTTAAAAGCTGCATTTTGGGGTGTTATTGAAAAAAGACACATTTTAGGCAGAAAAAAAATTTGTGCATCCGGCGTTTAAATAATTATTTCCAATATATAGTAGTTCACTACTGCATTTGTGAATTTTGGTGACCAAATCTGTGCTCTGGGTCCCCAAATCTGGTGTCCATGCATAGTATAAATATATGCTGTTAATGTACAGCAGTTAAAAGATGCATTTTGGGGTGTTATAGTGAAATACAAATTTTCTGTATTTTATTGCAAAAATACTTGTTCTTGTTCCACAAACCACTTGTGCATACAGCGTACCAAAATTTTTTTTTTTTACATTTCCGCATAGAAATTGAGAATCAGTGTATTTTGGGCACTAAAAACATTATTCTGAGTCCACGGAGCATTTTTATGACACGGCACTGCCTTAGCGAATGTAATTGTCGACTACTGCCAGGAGGTAAATTGACACTGGAGATAGACCAATCTTTCAGCTTGGTGGGTGAACGCAAATAACGAGGAGAACATCAAATATGGGAATATCGCCACAAAACATCTCTGATGATGACGAAACACAGTGCCAACTGCTGTGGCTTTCTGCAATGTGCAGACCGACGAGGAGGGGAGGGGTCATGAACGGGTGGAAGATGATGTGGAGGATGATGAAGTCCTAGACCCAGACTGGACTGAAGGTCGTGCTAGTGAGGTGTGCAGTTATGAGGAAGAGGCGTCGGTCGCAACAGCACAGCAAAAGAGGGAGCAGGGTGCAAAAGCGCAGTGGCCATTTCAGAGACAGTACGCATGCTACTGTCAACTGCACCCAGGCACCGAGCACACCAAGGCCTGCTCCAAGAAGTTCATTGGCGTGGCAGTTCTTCACACAATGTCCTGACAAAAAGAGACGAGTGGTTTGCAGGTTGTGCCATCAGAGCCTGAAGCGAGGCATAAACGTTCTTAACCTGAGCACAACCTGCATGACCAGGTATCTACATGCAAAGCATGATTTGCATTGGAGTAAATACCTTAAAAACAAGGAACTCTCTCATGCTCCACCTGCTCCCTCTTCTGCTGCTGCCCTGGCCTCTCCCGCCACCACTGGCGTCACCGTGACACTTGGCGACCAGCAAACAGAGGATGTTCCACCAACACCACCACATACGACACCATCACCAAGCATGTCCAACCTGTCACACGGCAGCATTCAGCTGTCAATCTCCCAAACATTGGAGAGAAGGAGGAAATACCCACCTACCCACCCACGAGCCCTGGTCCTGAATGCCAGCATTTCAAAATTACTGGCCTTTGAAATGCTGTCATTCCGTCTGGTGGAGATGGACTGTTTAGAACAGCTGATGGCGGTGGCTGTCCCCCAGTACGTTGTTCCCAGCCGCCACTACTTTTCCAGATGAGCCGTCCCTTCCCTGCACAACCAAGTGGAGGATAAAATCAAGTGTGCGCTGCACAACGCCATCTGTGGCAAGGTCCACATAACTACAGATACATGGACCAGTAAGCACGGCCAGGGTAGCTATATCTCCCTAACTGCACACTGGGTAAATGTAGGGGCAGCTGGGCCCAAGGCGGATAGCGGTTTGGCGCATGTCCTTCCACCACCGAGGATCGCAGAGCATTATTCGTTGCCTCCTGTTGCTTCCTCCTCCTACTCCGCATCATCATCCTCCTCCTCCTACTCCTCTTCTACCACCCCCACATCCAGCCATCGAAAGAACCTCACCCCCAACTTCAGCACAGCCCAGGGTAAACGTCAGCAGGCGATTTTAAAACTGTTTGGATGATAAACCCCACACCGCACAGGGGCTTTGGAGGGGCATAGAACAGCAGACTGATGACTGGTTGCTGCCGGTGAGCCTCAAGCCTGGCCTGGTGGTGTGCGATAATGGGCAAAATCTCGTTGCAGCTCTGGGACTAGCCGGTTTGACGCACATCCCTTGCCTGGTGCATGTGCTGAATCTGGTGGTGCAGACGTTTCTTAAAAACTACCCAGACATGTCAGAGCTGCTGCTGAAAGTGCGATCCGTATGTGCGCGCTTTTGACGTTTGGCGCTGCAGTGTAACTTCAGCCTTCCTGCTCACCGCCTCATATGCGACATGCCCACCAGGTGGAACTCCACCTTACATATGCTGGAGAGACTGTGCGAGCAGCAGCGGGTGATAGTGGAGTTTCAGATGCAGTATGCAGGGGTTAGTCGCTCTGCGGATCAGCACCACTTCATCACCAGTGACTGGGCCTGCATGCGACACCTGTGTACCTTGTTGGGGTCTTTGGAATACTCAACCAACATGGCCAGTGCTGATGACACCGTTGTTAGCATGACAATACCCCTTCTTTGTCTCCTTGAAAAAAATATTACGGCGATGATGAAAGAGGATGCGGCACAGGAGGAGGAGGAAGAGGGGCCATTTCACAGGGTTTCAGGCAGGTCATACAGAAGTGGCTCAGAGGGTGGGTTCCTGCACCATCAGAGGCCAGGTACACATGTGGACAGCCAGGGCACACTTCTGGAGGATGAGGAGGATGAGGTAGAGGAGGAGGAGGAACCAGTTTCACTGCAGGGTGGCACCTCAGGGCCATCACTGGAGTGTGGCTGGGGGGATACGGAGGACACAGATGATACACCACCTACAGAGGCAGCTTATCGTTACCTCTGGGCAGCCTGGCACACATGAGCGACTACATGCTGCAGTGCCTGCGCAACGACAGCAGAGTTGCCCACATTTTAACTAGTGCTGACTACTGGTTTGCCACCCTGCTGGATCCCCAGTACCCACCTTAATTCCCGTGATACGAAAATGCGAGACTACTAGCGCACGCTGGTAGACGCGCTCCTGAGGGCATTCCCAACTGACACGAGGGGACAAGTGTAAGCACAAGGCGAAGACAGAGGCGGAGGAGGAGGAAGAGGTCACCAACGCAGCTGTGTCACAGCCAGCCTCTCAGACAGCAGGGTTTGCATGGCCGAGATGTGGAAACGTTTTGTCAGCGCGCCACAGCAAACTGCACCACCAGCTGATAGGGAATGTGTTAGCAGCATTTCAACAACATGGTGGAACAGTACAAGTGCACACGCCTCCACGTACTGATTGATGGTTCTGCCCCATTCAACTTCTGGGTCTCCAAATTGTCCACATGGCCAGAGTTTGCCCTTTATGCCTTGGAGGTGTTGGCCTGCCCTGCGGCAATTGTATTGTCTGAACGTGTATTTAGCAAGTCAGGGGGCATCATTACAGACAAACGCAGCCGCCTGTCCACAGCCAACGTGGACAAGCTCACGTTCATTAAAATGAACCAGGCATGGATCCCACAGGACTTGTCCGTACCTTGTGCAGAATAGATATTTATAACTGCCTCACCCTCAACCTTACATTCTTGTACTCCAGGCCACTTCTTTATTGAATCCTCTTTTTTTAATTGTACCATTACTTTGGGGGCAACCTCAAGTTGAATGAACCTCTCCTCTGTCTGGGTGTCAGGGGCCTAAAATTCAGTTATTCCCCTGCTGCTTTGGTGCGTGACATTTACCTCTTTCTGCTGTCAAATGACCTCTCCTCTGTCTGGGTGTAAGGGGCCTAAAATTCAGTTATTCCCCTGCTGCTTTGGTGCGTGACATTAACCTCTTTCTGCTGTCAAATAACCTCTCCTCTGTCTGCTTGTCAGGGGCCTACAATTCAGTAATTCCCCTGCTGCTTTGGTGCATGACATTAACCTCTTTTTGCTGTCAAGTGACCTCTCCTCTGTCTGGGTGTCAGGGGCCTACAACTCAGTTAATCACCTGCTGCTTTTGTGCGTGACATTAACCTCTTTCTGCTGTCAAATGACCTCTACTCTGTCTGGGTGTCAGGGGCCTAAAATTCAGTTCTTCATCTGCTGCTTTGGTGTGTAACATTAACCTCTTTCTGATGTAAAATGAGCTCTCCTCTGTCTGGGTGTCAGGGGCCTACAATTCTGTTACTCGCCTGCTGCTTTGGTGCGTGACATTAACCTCTTTTTGCTGTGAAAGGACCTCTCCTCTGTCTGGGTGCCAGGGGCCTAAAATTAAGTTAATCGCCTGCTGCTTTGGTGCGTGACATTAACCTCTTTTTGCTGTCAAATAACCTCTCCTTTGTCTGGGTGTCAGGGGCCTAAAATTCAGTTATTCCCCTGCTGCTTTGGTTCGTGACATTGACCTCTTTTTGCTGTCAAATGACCTCTCCTCTGTCTGGGTGTCAGGGGCCTACAATTCAGTTAATTGCCTGCTGCTTTGGTGCATGACATTAACCTCTTTTTCTGTCAAGTGACCTCTCCTCTGTCTGGGTCTCAGGGGCCTACAATTCAGTTAATCGCCTGCTGCTTTGGTGCGTGACATTAACCTCTTTTTGCTGTCAAATTACCTCTCCTCTGTCTGGGTGTCAGGGGCCTACAATTCAGTTAATCGCCTGCTGCTTTGGTGCATGACATTAACCTCTTTTTGCTGTCAAATTACCTCTCCTCTGTCTGGGTGTCAGGGGCCTACAACTCAGTTAATCGCCTGCTGCTTTTGTGCGTGACATTAACCTCTTTCTGCTGTCAAATGACCTCTCCTCTGTCTGGGTGTCAGGGGCCTAAAATTCAGTTCTTCATCTGCTGCTTTGGTGTGTAACATTAACCTCTTTCTGATGTAAAATGAGCTCTCCTCTGTCTGGGTGTCAGGGGCCTACAATTCTGTTACTCGCCTGCTGCTTTGGTGCGTGACATTAACCTCTTTCTGCTGTCAAATGACCTCTCCTTTGTCTTGGTTTCAGGGGTAGTGTTGAGCGAACACGGACTGTATTATTCGTGTTCGTACCGAATAATTGGATTTTTGTTACCCGAACACGGACCTGAAAACTTTACTGTATGTTCGGGTTTAAAATCCTTGTTCGGTCATTTTATTTCCGGGTTTGTATGTAATGGCGCGCTTTTAACCACTTAAGCCCCAGCCCTATTTCGGACACTTTTTGTTTACAAGTTAAAACCAGTATTTTTTCCTAGAAAACTACTTAGAACCCCCAAAAATTATACATATTTTTTTAGCAAAGACTCTGGAGAATAAAATGTCGGCCATTGCAAAAATTTTTGTCACGCGGTATTTGCGCAGCGGTCTTTAAAACGCCATTTTATTGGGAAAAATCCCATTTCACTGCATTTAAAAAATACTAAACAGTAAAGTTAGCCCATTTTTTTGTATATTGTGAAAGATGATGTCACGCCGAGTAAATAGATACCCAACATGTTAGGGTTTAAAATTGCTCCCCCCCCGTGGGATGGCGACAAACTACGGTCAATAGAGATCTCAATCTGCGACGCTTTAAATTTATTTAACGGTTAGCAGTTTAGAGTTAGAGTGTAGCTCTTTTTTTTTAAATTATTGCCCATGCTCTGCCGATCGCGGCGATACCTCACATGTGTGGGTTGAACAGCGATTTAATTCGCGGCTCGACTTGCGTATACGTTTTTTTTGTGCGCGAGCTAACGGGGGCGCCTTTTGCAGCACAGTAACCCGGATGTGACGTCATGGACGCCGTCTCCGGGTTACGTCATCAGAGACCCGATCGATGCCGTTTCCAGCATTCATCGGGACTCCATCCAGCCGGCGGACATGCCGGCTGGGTGCTCGGGGCTCCCGGTGGGACGGGAGCCCCGAGCAAAGCCACGAAAGGCGGCGGGAGGGGGGGACGTCCCCTCCCGCCCCTCGGGTAACGATCGAGCGGCTCCCGAGCCGCATCGGTCATTACCGACAGAAGGCCGACCGTCGGCTTCAAACCACGGTACCGGGATGATGTCTTGATGTCTCTAGCTAGAGGCATCATCCCGGTATAAGCCCGTAAAGTTTACCGATGTAGCCCTACGTCGATATGCGGTAAGTGGTTAATAGTGGGCTTTCAACAGCCAATCAACAAGCGTTTAACTGGTGTGCCTTAAGCCATCCCAGCCATGCCTACAAATGTATTAGTAGCTGTGATTGGCCATCTGAAGCATGTGACCAAGTCTTTATAAGTTCGAGACCGAGCGCCGCTGCGTCATTCTGCTGTAGTACAGGGACAGAGGACACATCATACGTGCTGGCTGCTGATTAGGGACAGACAGTCAAAAATTATATTGTATCCGAAAATAATTCAGGGACAGGTCGGAGTGCTGCAGGCAGGGCGAGTTGTTAGGGCATTTTAGGGCGAGGCTGGAGATAGGCAGGTTCAGTGTTCTGCATCGATTTTGCTGTGTGGGGGTTTTGCAGTGCCGGCAGTGACCGATCTTATCGATCATTTTAGGGCGAGGCTGGAGATAGGCAGGTAGTGGCGCCAGGGCGCCGCCCCCCTTAAAGAAAGAAAAAAAAATTACAAAAAAGAACAATAAAGTTCGCAAAAAAAAAAAATTACAAAAAAGAACAATAACGTTTGCAAAAAAAAAAAATCAGTTCGCTGGCCTGACCGGCCTATGTGGTGGCTAAAGGGGGGGGTGGGGTTTACGACCCAGAAAGGCGCCGATTGGCTGCCTTCTGGGGGCGTAACCTGGGCGCCGGAAAGAGCGCTTGGCCACCCCCACCTTCGTGATGTCCTGGCTGTGATTGGTCCAGTCTCCAGCCTGGACCAATCATAATCCAGGACATCCGAACGCTGACGTCAGGGGTGGTGCTGGTGCATGCGTCAGTCACTCACCATCACCGACGCACGGAGGACGAGGGAGAAGCTGCTCACCTTCCCTCGCCGCCACCGCAGAAGAGGACGAACCGGATCGAGGAGGGGAGAACCCGCCGCCGCCAGGTAAGTGCATTAAATAGAAGGGAGCACGCACGCTGGTCTCTGCAAACATTGGGGTACGATGCTGTGGCACTCTGCAATCATTGGGGTACAATGCTGATGGCACTCTGCAATCATTGGGGTACAATGCTGTGGCACTCTGCAATCATTGGGGTACAATGCTGTGGCACTCTGCAATCATTGGGGTACAATGCTGTGGCACTCTACAATCATTGGGGTACAATTCTGTGGGCACTCTGCAATCATTGGGGTACAATGCTGATGGCACTCTGCAATCATTGGGGTACAATGCTGATGGCACTCTGCAATCATTGGGGTACAATTCTGTGGGCACTCTGCAATCATTGGGGTACAATTCTGTGGCACTCTGCAATCATTGGGGTACAATGCTGATGGCACTCTGCAATCATTGGGGTACAATGCTGATGGCACTCTGCAATTCATTGGGGTACAATGCTGATGGCACTCTGCAATCATTGGGGTACAATGCTGTGGCACTCTGCAATCATTGGGGTACAATTCTGTGGGCACTCTGCAATCATTGGGGTACAATTCTGTGGCACTCTGCAATCATTGGGGTACAATGCTGATGGCACTCTGCAATCATTGGGGTACAATGCTGTGGAACTCTGCAATCATTGGGGTACAATGCTGATGGCACTCTGCAATCATTGGGGTACAATGCTGTGGCACTCTGCAATCATTGGGGTACAATTCTGTGGCACTCTGCAATCATTGGGGTACAATTCTGTGGTACTCTGCAATCATTGGGGTACAATTCTGTGGCACTCTGCAATCATTGGGGTACAATGCTGATGGCACTCTGCAATCATTGGGGTACAATTCTGTGGCACTCTGCAATCATTGGGGTACAATTCTGTGGCACTCTGCAATCATTAGGGTACAATGCTGTGGGCACTCTGCAATCATTGGGGTACAATGCTGTGGGCACTCTGCAATCATTGGGGTACAATTCTGTGGCACTCTGCAATCGTTGGGGTACAATTCTGTGGGCACTCTGCAATCATTGGGGTACAATTCTGTGGCACTCTGCAATCATTGGGGTACAATGCTGATGGCACTCTGCAATCATTGGGGTACAATGCTGTGGAACTCTGCAATCATTGGGGTACAATGCTGATGGCACTCTGCAATCATTGGGGTACAATGCTGTGGCACTCTGCAATCATTGGGGTACAATGCTGATGGCACTCTGCAATCATTGGGGTACAATGCTGTGGCACTCTGCAATCATTGGGGTACAATTCTGTGGGCACTCTGCAATCATTGGGGTACAATGCTTAGGGCACTCTGCAATCATTGGGGTACAATGCTGTGGAACTCTGCAATCATTGGGGTACAATGCTTAGGGCACTCTGCAATCATTGGGGTACAATGCTGTGGCACTCTGCAATCATTGGGGTACAATTCTGTGGCACTCTGCAATCATTGGGGTACAATTCTGTGGTACTCTGCAATCATTGGGGTACAATGCTGATGGCACTCTGCAATCATTGGGGTACAATTCTGTGGCACTCTGCAATCATTGGGGTACAATTCTGTGGCACTCTGCAATCATTAGGGTACAATGCTGTGGGCACTCTGCAATCATTGGGGTACAATGCTGTGGGCACTCTGCAATCATTGGGGTACAATTCTGTGGCACTCTGCAATCATTGGGTTACAATTCTGTGGCACTCTGCAATCATTGGGGTACAATGCTGTGGGCACTCTGCAATCATTGGGGTACAATGCTGTGGCACTCTGCAATCATTGGGGACAATGCTGTGGCGCTCTGCAATGATTGGGGACAATGCTGTGGCGCTCTGCATTGAAGGGGGCACGCACGCTGAACTCTGCATTGTGGGGGCACAGCACAGTGTTCATTGCATTGAAGGGGGCACAGCACAGTTGCATTGAATGGGGCATGCACACTGAACTCTGCATTGTGGGGGCACAGCACAGTGTTCATTGCATTGAAGGGGGCACAGCACAATGTTTATTGCATTGAAGGGGGCACAGCACAGTGTTTATTGCATTGAAGGGGGCACAGCACAGTGTTTATTGCACTGAAGGGTTCACAGCACAGTGTTCATTGCATTGAAGGGGGCACAGCACAGTGTTTATTGCATTGAAGGGGGCACAGCACAGTGTTTATTGCATTGAAGGGGTCACAGCATGGTGTTTATTGCATTGAAGGGGTCACAGCACAGTGTTCATTGCATTGAAGGGGGCACAGCACAATGTTTATTGCATTGAAGGGGTCACAGAACAATGTTTATTGCATTGAGGGGGTCACAGCACAGTGTGTATATTGCATTGAAGGGGTCACAGCACAGTGTTTATTGCATTGAAGGGGGCACAGCACAGTGTTTATTGCATTGAAGGGGTCACAGCACAGTGTTCATTGCACTGAAGGGGGCACAGCACAGTGTTTATTGCATTGAAGGGGGCACAGCACAGTGTTTATTGCATTGAAGGCGTCACAGCACAGTGTTTATTGCATTGAAGGGGTCACAGCACAGTGTTTATTGCATTGAAGGGCTCACAGCACAGTGTTTATTGCATTGAAGGGGTCACAGCACATTGTTCATTGCATTGAAGGGGGCACAGCACAGTGTTTATTGCATTGAAGGGGGCACAGTGTAACGCTCCTGCGTTTTTGTTATAGTGAGCTGGATTTGCAGCTGCAGAATCTCCACTCAGTTAGTCATGTAGAGATGTGTTGAATTACCAGATCCAACTCTCCAGACTCATCACTGTGGATGCGCCTGCTTCAGCATACAAATACACATACACTCTATAAGATGTTCCTGGAGTGATAGGATGTATATGACAGTATAGAGGTGATGTGCTGAAGGGACAGGCGTGAGCAGTGATAGCAATGATAAGCACTTGATAGCAATGTTCAAGAGAGTGGTAGATGGTAATAGGTAGAATGCAGATAGGTTAGTAATCATGTATAGTAACAGGTGGTAAGGACAGCAGATGACATATACAGGAGAGACTAACCCAGTGCAAGGATAGATGGTAGCAGACTCAAGAGCTAGCAATCTATGTAACAGTGTAGATGATAGGTTTAGTAATGCATAGATAGTAACAGTCCTTAATGTGCAGAAGTAGATAGTGTAAGTTTGTTATGAAGGAATCCCCTGTGGGGTACTTATCACTAGTGAAGTTAGTAAGTAGAAGGGTCCGGTAGTAAGGGAGTGATCCGGTAGCGAGATACGGGATCAGTAGCGAGGTTCCGGTCTGTTCCAGGTAAAGAGAATAGCTGGAGGCTCCGGCAGCATAAGACAAGGCTGTTAAGCATGCGGTTTGAACGAACAACCTGTGAGAGAAAGCCGGCGATTGAAATAGCCGCTCAGAGTGGCGCTCAGTGATGATGTCATGAGGCTTAAAGGTATATGCGTTCCACCTAACTGAAAAGGTGGGACGCAATATGCAATGAAGAATGGGCAATAAGGGTACCAAAGGTACCAGAATCTTACAGTACCCCCCCTTAAGGCTGGCTCCAGAAGGCCTATAGCACTGGTTTCTCCGGGTATTTAGAGTGAAACCTTCGTATAAGCCTGGGTGCATGAACATCAGAAGTATCCAACCAGGTGTCGTCTTGGGGTCCATAGTTCTTCCATCTTATGAGATATTGGAGTTTTACTCTGTGGATACGAGAATCCAAAATCTCCCTAATCTCAAATTCTTCTCCGCCTTCAACTTGTACGGGAGGTGGAGGCAAGATGGTAGGCCTTATTCCTTGGTTAGGAACATATGGTTTTAGTAGCGACACATGAAAGATGGGATGTATTCTGAGATCTGCCGGTAAAGTGAGTTGCACTGCAGCTTTTCCAATGAGTTTCTTAATTGGGAAGGGTCCCAGAAATAAAGGTCCAAGCTTTTTGCTAGGGATCTTTAACCTTAAATTTTTCATCGATAGCCAAACGAGGTCCCCAATAGCATATTGAGGAGAGGGTTTCCTACGAAGGTCGTAGTACCTTTTTTGTTGACTATGAGCGTGTGAGATGGTGGTATTAAGTAAACCCAGAGAGTCTTTTATTTGAGTAAGATAATCCGAGGCTACTGGGTTACTTGATGGTAGGATGCGTGGTGGATGAAGTGTGGGATGAAACCCATAGTTTAAGTAGAACGGACTTTGCTTGGTAGTGCTGTGGGTTGCGTTGTTATAAGCAAATTCCGCCAGAGGGAGGAGGTCCACCCAATCATCCTGTAGGTATGAGGTGTAGCAACGTAGATATTGTTCAATGCACTGGTTGACTCTTTCAGTCTGTCCGTTGGTTTGAGGGTGGTAAGGAGAAGTGAGCTTTCGCTCAATCCGTAGTATATGACATAGAGCTTGCCAAAACTTGGAGATGAACTGTGAACCACGGTCGGATAAAAGAGTCTTTGGAATTCCGTGTAACTTGAACACATGTTTCATCAGTAATTCCGCTGTTTGCTTAGATGAAGGCAGTCTGCGAATAGAAATGAAATGTGCCATCTTTGTCAGATGGTCCACTGACACTAGAATGGTATTAAATCCTTTGGAAGGTGGTAGTTCTACTATAAAGTCTAAGGACACAACTTCCCATGGAACCTGGTATTGGTAGACTGCAGAGTAGACCAGATGGTTTTGTAGTGTCAATTTTGGACCTTGCACAGATGTCACATGAAGAAACAAATTTTTGTACAGACGTCTTCATATCAGGCCACCAAAACTGCCTGGTAAGCAAATTAAGGGTTTTAGTCATACCGATATGTCCTGCCATAGGCACATCATGTGACAATTCCAAGATCTTGGTGCGCATAGTGGGGGGTATGTAGAGTTTGTCGTTGTAGTAGAGGAAGCCTTCTGCATCAGTACTTAGTTGTGGTGGAGGTGAATCCAGTCCTATACTGTGCAAAATCTCTTCCTTCAGGGAACGAACAACACCAATAATACGTTCATAGGGTATTATAGGAATAGAAGGGATTTCGGCGCAGTTATCTTCGGTTAATCGTGATAGCGCATCCGCTTTTTTATTTTTGTCTGCAGGCGTGTAGGTCACTAGGAAGTTGAATCTTAGGAAGAATAATGACCATCGTACCTGCCGGTGGGAAAGAGTTTTGTTAGTCTGAATGTATTGAAGATTTTTATGATCTGTATATATGAGTATTGGTAATCGGGTACCTTCAAGTAGATGTCGCCAATTCTCTAGTGCCAGTTTTATGGCAAGCAACTCTTTTTCACCCACTGGGTAATTCACCTCTGGGCTGCTTAGTGATTTAGAGAAGAAAGCAACTGGGTGGAGTGGTGAAGTATTTGTTGGTCGTTGGGAGAGAACTGCTCCTACTGCCATGTTTGACACATCTACCTCCAGGATATATTGGAGGGATGGGTCTGGATGGCGTAGTATGGAAGCAGAAGTAAAGCTTGATTTTAACAAGCGGAAAGCTCCATTTGCTTCTTCTGACCATTTGAATGGTTTCTTTATGCTTGTAAGTTGTGTGAGAGGTCTCACAATAGCAGAGAAGTTCTTAATGAACTTCCTATAGAAGTTTGAAAATCCGAGGAATCGCTGTAATGCCTTACGAGTTGTTGGTATAGGCCAATCCAGAATACACGATATCTTGCTCATATCCATCTTGATTCCGGTTTTAGATATGATGTATCCTAGGAATAATATTTCTTCTTTATGAAATAGGCATTTTTTTAATTTCACGTATAGATTGTGTGTGAGTAATCTGGATAACACAAGTCTTACATGTTTTATATGTTCAGACAAATATCGAGAATAGATAAGTATATCGTCCAGATATACCATGACACAGACATCAAGTAAGTCTCTGAAGATGTCATTTATGAATCGTTGGAAAGCTGCGGGAGCATTACACAACCCGAAAGGCATTACAAGATATTCGAATAATCCGTATCTGGTTCTGAATGCTGTCTTCCACTCATCTCCGTCACGGATTCGGATTAGGTTGTATGCCCCTTTTAGGTCCAATTTAGAAAAGTAGGTAGCCCCACGCACTTGTTCAATGAGTTCAGGGATGAGCGGTAAAGGATAGCGATCCTTTATCGTAATCGTATTTAATTGCCTATAGTCAATAATAGGCCTAAGACTTGAATCCTTATTGCGGACAAAGAAAAGTCCTGCAGTTGTGGAAGAAGTAGAGGGTCTGATGAACCCTTTCGCCAAATTCTCATCCAAGTATTCCTTGAGATGAGAAAGTTCATCCTGTGAAAGAGGATAAACATGACCGAAAGGCAATTTGCTATTAGGGAGTAGATCGATAGAACAATCATAGTCCCTATGGGGAGGCAACACTTGAGTATTTTTTTCAAGGAAGACTTCGGTCAGATCCTGGTAGCATAGTGGTGTAATCTCATCTGACACCACAGACAGGATCTTTCCATATGATGGGAGGTTACACGTGATCTCGCAATAGTGAGAAGGGAAGGTTAGAGTCCGTGTTTTCCAATCTATGGTTGGTTGATGTATGTGTAACCAGGGGAGTCCCAAAATAATGGGAAAATGTGGTGAAGGTAGTACATCAAAAGTGGTGGTCTCCATATGGGACTCATTAGCAGTGACAAGGAGTGCTTGTGTCTGATTGGTGATTGGACCAGAAGATAACGGAATACCGTTAATGAAACTAACGGAGACAGGTTTAGGTTTTGAAATAATAGGTATTTTATTTAAAGTAACAAAACGTGTATCGATATAGTTCCCACAAGATCCTGTGTCGATCATAGCCTTGGTGGTGATCCTAGTTTGGTCCCACTGTAATGTCAAATGAATAAAGAGATAGGGATTAGAAAAGGAAGTCGTTAATCCCCCTAGCAAGACATGTGAACACTCACCCTCTTTTTTGCGGACAAGGGGACAGACGCTTATCAAATGATCCGGGGAGGCGCAGTACATGCAGAGATTTATGGATCTTCTCCTGGCTCGTTCAGTAGTCGATAAAGGTGGGCGTATGGTTCCTACCTCCATAGGAGTAGGGTCAACGGCCGATTCCCGAGAAGGACTGGACGATGGCATTCCCATCTTCTCAGCCTTTCTTTCTCGCAATCGCCTGTCAATGTTGATACTGAGTTGTATTAAGGCATCCAAAGTGCCAGGTAAATCCGCTCGGACGAGCTCGTCTTTAACGGCTTCTGACAACCCAAGTCTGAACTGAGTTCGCAGAGATGTATCATTCCACCCTGAATCAAGGGTCCATCTTTTGAACTCTGCTACAAAGTCTTCAACAGGTCTCCTTCCTTGTTTTAAAGCCCTTAATTGGATATCAGCAGTACTCTGCTTATTGGGGTCTTCATATAAGCTAGCGAGTTCCGCTAGGTATAAAGGATAGGAGTTGAGAAGAGGATCATCTTTCTCAAAGAGAGAGTCTGCCCAGGCCCGTGGATCACCCGTCAAATATGAAATAGTGGTACAGACTTTAATTTGATCAGTAGGGTAAGTACGAGGTTTTAGCAAAAAAAGCAATTGACATGCGTTTTTGAATTCACAAAATTTTTTTCCGATCACCTGTAAACACTAGAGGAGGGTTTATTTTAGGTTCAGGGGGCTGAGCAGCAGTAAGCTGTGAAGGACGGGCTATCTGCTGTCTCAAAGTCTGATTTTCATCTTTTACTTCAGTAAGAGCAAGTATTAATGCATTTACTTTTTGTGTTAATTGTATCACATGAGTGGGTAATTCTGCTGAATCCATTTTTCTGGTTCGTTCAATCTGTAACGCTCCTGCGTTTTTGTTATAGTGAGCTGGATTTGCAGCTGCAGAATCTCCACTCAGTTAGTCATGTAGAGATGTGTTGAATTACCAGATCCAACTCTCCAGACTCATCACTGTGGATACGCCTGCTTCAGCATACAAATACACATACACTCTATAAGATGTTCCTGGAGTGATAGGATGTATATGACAGTATAGAGGTGATGTGCTGAAGGGACAGGCGTGAGCAGTGATAGCAATGATAAGCACTTGATAGCAATGTTCAGGAGAGTGGTAGATGGTAATAGGTAGAATGCAGAAAAGGTTAGTAATCATGTATAGTAACAGGTGGAAATACAAGTAAGTAAAACCAAAGATACAAAATGCCAAAATAATTATATTACCAAAATATTAAACATATTCACATTTTAATCCAGATTGGATCAGAACAAGGACATTATTATATGCTCCCTGGCTAAAAAGAAATATATGAATTAACCAAGTGAGTACCTAAACAGATTAAAATTTATTAAAACATATATCTTGAAAATAAACTTACACCCTTCAAATTATACTCTAGCAGCAGTGACTACACGATTCATATGTGATAAGATAAGGACCTGAGACAGAAACCAGAGGCAGAATCCTTTTTCCTAACAAAGTACGTCTTTTTTATTATATGACCAAAGGAAAAATATTCCGATTGGCTCAAATAATACATACTCAAATATTCCATTTACTATATTCCAGATGTGGTGACACACCTCCCTTGATAAAGGCCTAACGGCCGAAACGCGTAGGACTTTGAAACATCCTCCCTATGGATCCGACGCTTCACCCAAGCGTGGAACAATAGAGAGCTAGTGATTGTCACCCTAAGCACATTGTCACTACTTCTTATCTTTCTTTCCTACTCACAATCACCTATGGGTCTGTAACCCACACAGTATATATAATATATATGAATTCTCTGAATACTCTATTGAATATTGTTATATTATATGGTAAACATATAATAAATTATTATCTTTTAAGTAAAAAATGAATATTTTCTATGAATTCACATATTAAGCCCATAAAGTCCCAATTTTGAACTGAGGCACCAACCCCATATGCAAAAGGTGGGACGCAATATGCAATGAAGAATGGGCAATAAGGGTACCAAAGGTACCAGAATCTTACACACAGCACATTGTTCATTGCATTGAAGGGGGCACAGAACAGTGTTCATTGCATTGAAGGGGGCACAGCACAGTGTTTATTGCATTGAAGGGAGAACAGCACAGTGTTTATTGCATTGAAGGGGGCACAGCACAGTGTTTATTGCATTGAAGGGGGCACAGCACAGTGTTTATTGCATTGAAGGGGTCACAGCACAGTGTTCATTGCATTGAAGGGGTCACAGCACAGTGTTCATTGCATTGAAGGGGGCACAGCACAGTGTTCATTGCATTGAAGGGGGCACAGCACAGTGTTCATTGCATTGAAGGGGGCATGTACGCTGGTCTCGGCATTGAAAGGGGGCATGTATGCTGGTCTCTGCATTGAAAGGGGGCATATACCATCTCCTGTACCATGACCTGTGACATGCCTATACCATATCTGTGCCATGCCTATACCATATCTGTGCCATGACTATACCATCTTCTGTACCATCACCTATGCCACACCTATACCATCACCTGTGCCATGCCTGTACCATGACTTCAAAGTCACGCAATTTTTTACTGCGTTCTTGGCGCGAAGCAATACCTATTACATTTTTCTTTTTGCGCCCCCCCCAAAAAATTTTGAGCACCAGCCGCCACTGTAGGCAGGGTCAGTGTTCTACATCGATTTTGCTGTGTGGGGGGTTTGCAGTGCCGGCAGTGACCGATCTTATCGATCATTTTAGGGCGAGGCTGGAGAATAGGCAGGATCAGTGTTCTACATCGATTTTGCTGTGTGTGGGGTGGTGTGAACACAGTCTTTTTGCCCGCTGAGGAGGAGGGAGAAAACAATATTTTTTATCAGTCAGTTGTGTGCAGCGTTTTTCCTTCAGTGCTGCTGACTGTGATAATACACTGCTGTGTTCACATGTGCTATTATTGAGTGATTTTAAAATGTATACACTTTTTTCTATTCCACTATTCAATATACACCCTTTTGGGTTAAAAAAATTAAATTGTGGCATAGTCTGTACTAATCTATTTAAAAATTACAAACTTAAAAGGGGAATTTTCTTTTTTTTTTCCCTTCATAGCCTGCAGCAGAGCTGACTGATATAAGACACTGCTGTGTTCACATGTGCTATTGAAAAATCACCAATTTTATATCATATTTTCTATTCCGCTATTCAATCTACACCCTTGGGGTAAAAACAATTAAATTGCGGTATAGTCTGTATCGGTATGTGTGAGATACACCTTTCCAATTTTTGGGGCGCATCTCATACCGCAGAGAATTTCAGGGTGCTTCAGTGTGCATCCTGCCTGTTCCGAACTCCTCCTACTCCTCATCCTGCCTTTGGGGGTACAAAAAATAGTAATCGGGGCCTAGTCTGGGTTTGTACGTGTGAGATACATACACCTTTTGATATCATATTTTCTATTCCGCTATTCAATCTACACCCTTGGGGTAAAAACAATTAAATTGCGGGATAGTCTGTATCGGTATGTGTGAGATACACCTTTCCAATTTTTGGGGCGCATCTCATACCGCCGAGGATTGCAGGGTGCTTCAGTGTGCCTCCTGCCTGTTCCAAACTCCTCCTACTCCTCATCCTGCCTTTGGGGGTACAAAAAATAGTAATCGGGGCCTAGTCTGGGTTTGTACGTGTGAGATACATACACCTTTTGATATCATATTTTCTATTCCGCTATTCAATCTACACCCTTGGGGTAAAAACAATTAAATTGCGGGACAGTCTATATCGGTACGTGTGAGATACACCTTTCCAATTTTTGGGGCGCATCTCATACCGCCGAGGATTGCAGAGTGCTTCAGTGTGCCTCCTGCCTGTTCCGAACTCCTCCTAGTCCTCATCTTGCCTTTGGGCGTACAAAAAATAGTAATCGGGGCCTAGTCTGGGTCTGTACGTTTTAGATACATAAACCTTTTGATATCATATTTTCTATTCCGCTATTCAATCTACACCCTTGGGGTAAAAACAATTAAATTGCGGGATAGTCTGTATCGGTACGTGTGAGATACACCTTTCCAATTTTTGGGGCGCATCTCATACCGCCGAGGATTGCAGGGTGCTTCAGTGTGCCTCCTGCCTGTTCTGAACTCCTCCTACTCCTCATCCTGCCTTTGGGGGTACAAAAAATAGTAATCGGGGCCTAGTCTGGGTCTGTACGTGTGAGATACATACACCTTTTGATATAATATTTTCTATTCCGCTATTCAATCTACACCCTTGGGGTAAAAACAATTAAATTGCGGGATAACTACAAATAGGGGGGCAATAGTGGGACTTTGAAGGTGCAAATAACTTAACAAGATGGAGAAAAATCTGGATTTTAGTAAAAATATAAGATTTTATTCCACAAATAGGACATATAACATGACAAAATACTTTTAAAATTATAAAAGCACAAGAAAGCACTCGATTATGTCAGCTCTACATGTTTCGCCATCTTCATAAAGGCTGATGTGGACACAGGCACAGGGGGGGGGGGAGAGAGGGAGCTGAGGCGGAGGTACCTGACCCCTAATGCTGTCCCATAGAGGAGATGTGAGCCAAGCCCGAAATGACAAAAATGGCGGCTGGAACATGGGAAAATGTTATATAAGATTGATATTCACTTGAAATTTAGAAGAAGAATATATTTAAATTCTAGATTTAAAATATCTGAAGTTACCCTTGTCTCAGGACAGATGAATAGTGAGCTTGAAAGGTCTTTTTAATTTTCTAAGGGATGATTCAAACACCCATTCAGGTTAAGGAGAGATAATCCCAATGTAAAAACATTGACAATTTCCTAAAAAGTTTGAGCAAAGAGAGAAGAGAGGAAGGAGCCTTAGAATTTATGGTCAATAAAAAGGATACATGTATCGACATATAATGAAAAAATATATGCATATATTCACCCTTGTGATCCAAGGTGACCTCGTGCAGGTCACCCCGGGAGCATGGGGATACATAGGCACTAAATTCCAAATATAATGTACAGTTATATCCACATGAGAAAACACCCATGTGATTCACCAAATAAAGCCCCTTCGGTAGTCTCTCATAGGTAGAGAACTATAAAAAAAAGGAAGAAAAAGTTTATCCATAAATATCATATTTTTGAAGGGAATCAGACCAGAAAAAGACAGTCAATTCAATCTGTAGTAGATATTTGAAAGAAAGAAGTTCGCCATTACCGCATGTATCACAGCCACCGTCCTGCTCCCCGGTTGTCCAGTAAAATTCTGAACAGATACGCTGGCATTTAAACTTCCCCTCCACTCCCGCGGCGTCTGACGTCACCGAGGGAGTGAGAGCGAGGTGTTCCAGATCCGACCAATGAGAACCCGCTAAAGGCGCGCGTCATCACAGCGCGACGGCATCACATGACGAAGAGCCGGAACTGGAAGCGGAGAAAGTAAACATCCGGTCTCGCATCTGTCATGATCAATAAAGTGAGAGGATCCCGAGATAAAAGAGACCAAAGGCAGCGGGAGATTAGGGAAGTTAACGAGTGGCTGAGAAGCTGGTGTAGTAAGGAGGGTTTCAGGTTCCTGGAGAACTGGGCCGTCTTCTCAGTCGGTCACCGGCTCTTTGGTAGGGACGGATTGCACCTAAATGGGGTGGGTGCAGCCGTACTGGGTGAGAGGATGGCCAAAAAGTTAGAGGGGCTTTTAAACTAGGGAATGGGGGGAGGGTACAGATGTAGAATTAGCCAGTGGAAAGCAAGTTTCAGAGGGCAGAAATGGGGGCATTAGCGGTAGGGTGTTCGGAGCTCCTAAACCCAGGGTGGGTACAGGGAAAAATCAAGAGAGCAGCCTAAAAACATCAAATGAGGATAAATATAACCGATCAAAATTACGAGGTTTGTATACCAATGCCAGAAGCCTGGCCAACAAGATGGGAGAGCTGGAGCTGCTGATGTTTGAGGAAGACTTAGATTTTGTGGGGATAACTGAGACTTGGTTTGACAGCTCTCATGACTGGATGGCGACCATTCAGGGGTATTCCCTTTATCGCAGAGATAGAGAAGGTAAAAAAGGGGGAGGGGTATGTTTGTATATTAAGAACAGTATACAGGTAAATATGAGGGATAATATTAATAATGGAGCTAAGGACGAGGCAGAATCCCTATGGGTAGAGCTTCAAAGAGAAGGCACGGTGGGGAAGGTAATATTGGGCGTATGCTATAGGCCCCCCAACCAGAGGGAGGAGGGGGAGGCGGACCTCATGTTACAGATAGGATTGGTAGCAAGGATGGGAAATGTCATTATAATGGGGGACTTTAATTATCCAGATATAGACTGGGCAGAAGGAACCGCGCACTCAGCCAAGGCTCGGCAGTTCCTAAATGTTTTGCAGGACAATTTCATGGGTCAGATGGTGAATGCACCGACAAGAAACAATGCGGTACTTGACCTACTGATTACCAACAATACAGACCTGCTCACGGATATAGAAATACGGGAAAACTTAGGAAACAGTGACCATAGGTCAATAAGTTTCAGTATTAATTACAGTAATAGGAAACACAAGGGTAATATAAGGACACTGAATTTCAAAAGAGCCAATTTCCCAAAGCTGTGCTCGCTGCTAGAAAATATCAAATGGGATAAAACCCTGGGAACAAAGAACACGGAGGAAAAATGGGAGTGCTTCAAGAGCATACTTAACAAGGGGGTGGGCCAGTGCATTCCACAGAGAAATAAATTTAAAAGAGCAAAATTAAACCCTGGGTGGCTAAACTCCAACATAAAAATGTATATTAGAGCTAAAGAAAAGGCCTTCAAAAAATACAAGACTGAGGGGTCATTGGCAGCATTTAAGCACTACAAAGAGTGTAATAAGAAATGTAAAGACGAAATCAGGGCGGCTAAAATAGAACACGAGAGACATATAGCGGAGGAGAGTAAAAAGAACCCCAAGAAGTTCTTTAAGTATATAAACAGTAGGAAAGCGAGGCCAGAGCACATTGGCCCCATGAAAGATGACAAAGGAAATATGGCCACTGAGGACAGAGAAAAGGCGGAAGTGTTAAATAATTTCTTTTCTTCAGTCTTCACAAAAGAATCGGGGGCTACACGAACCTTGCTTGTAAGGCCGAATTAAATAATACACCTCAGGAAGTGCCGCCATGGCTAACAGAGGATAGACTTAGAGCTAAACTAGAGAAACTTAACACAAATAAATCCCGGGACCGGATGGCTTGCACCCGAGGGTTCTTAATGAGCTCAGCCAGGTGATTGCCAGACCGTTATTCTTGATCTCTAAGGATAGTTTACAGACGGGTATGGTGCCAGCTGATTGGAAAAAAGCCAATGTGGTACCAATATTTAAAAAGGGGCCGAGATATATCCCGGGTAACTATAGGCCGGTCAGCCTAACATCAGTAGTCTGCAAGATTTTGGAGGGGATGTTAAGGGACCACATACAAGACTTTAGTAATGAAAACGGTATTATAAGTAGTAATCAGCATGGATTCATGAAAAATCGTTCGTGCCAAACCAATCTATTAACCTTCTACGATGAAGTAAGCTGCCACCTAGATAAAGGGAAGCCTGTGGATGTGGTGTATCTGGACTTTGCAAAGGCCTTTGACACCGTTCCCCACAAACGCTTACTGTACAAACTAAGGAAGGTAGGTATGGACCATAAGGTGAGTACCTGGATAGAGAACTGGCTCCAGGGGAGAGTACAGAGGGTGGTGATTAATGGGGAGTACTCGGATTGGGCGGGTGTGGAAAGTGGGGTCCCCCAGGGTTCTGTCCTGGGACCAATCCTGTTAAATTCATTCATAAATGATCTAGAGGAGGGGATATCTAGTACAATCTCAGTATTTGCGGATGATACTAAATTAGGCATGCCAATATCTTCTATGCAGGATGTGGAAACCTTGCAAGCGGACCTGAACAAAATAACGGGGTGGGCAACTACATGGCAGATGAGATTTAATGTTGAAAAATGTAAAGTAATGCACTTGGGGGCCAGAAACCAGAAAGCAAGCTACTCACTAGGGGGGGAACCTCTGGGTGAGTCTAGGATGGAAAAGGACCTGGGGGTACTGGTAGACAACAGGCTTGGCAGTGGCATGCAATGCCAAGCCGCCGCAAGCAAAGCCAACAGAATACTGGGTTGTATAAAAAAGGGGATTCACTCCAGAAATAAAGAGATTATTCTCCCGCTCTACAAGACTCTGGTCCGGCCACATCTGGAGTATGCTGTCCAGTTCTGGGCACCGGTCCTCAGAAAGGATGTGCTGGAACTGGAGAAAGTCCAGAGAAGGGCAACAAAAATAATTAGGGGAATGGAGGACATCAGCTATGAGGAAAGACTACAAGCACTGAACCTATTCTCTCTGGAGAAGAGACGATTGAGGGGGGATATGATATCAATGTACAAATACTGTACTGGCGACCCGAGCATAAGGAACAAACTATTCAGAGAAAGGAGATACAATAAGACACGTGGCCACTCACTAAAACTTGAGGAAAGGCGGTTTAACCTCAAAGTGCGTAGGGGGTTCTTCACTGTAAGAGCGGCAAGGATGTGGAATTCTCTTCCACAAGCAGTCGTATCAGCAGGGAGCATTGATAGTTTCAAAAAACTATTAGATGGACACCTTAAAGACCACAACATACAGGGGTATACAATGTACGGTTAAAAGCAAACACACACATACATCATAGGTTGAACTGGATGGACTGATGTCTTTTTTCAACCTCACTAACTATGTAACTATGTAACTAAGAAGTGTTATTTAATAGTGAGACAAAGAACACACGGTGGTGCTATTGAAAGGTTCCGAATATAAACTATATCACTATAAAATGAGGGCAGACATTAATATGAACCATATGCGGGGAAGTCCAAACAATTCCCTCAAACGCAAAGGCAATTGCTCAAAGGAGCCTCCATATTATGTCCAAGGCTAAGTTATATTCAGCATGGGATCAATTGAATAGCTAATCACAAATTCTAATGAATAAAATTCCAAGAATTCAATTAAAGCTGGTTAAGGGTTCAAATTACATTGGTGGTCTGGAAGAAAACGGTGCCCCCACCATCCCGACCGGAACCTAGGTCATAAGGGAAGGTCAAGGACACCATGGGTGCCCATATGGGGCAACAGGTGGGGCAGGAAAATATTATACTCCGCCCAGGAGTCCCCCACTGTCCCCCACCCCATCCGTCCAAATACCCACAATAGGCACAGCTATTCCCAACCAAGGCCAGGTACTATAATTGTTGAGCATCTACTCTGTTCAGTTTCAACAGACAATACACATCTGTTATATACAATCAAAAAAAGAAAGTATAAACTGGAAAAATATAGGAATACTACATTAATATAGTCTAATTTCATGAAAAAGTCATGAATTAGATTATTGGGCTTGCACCCAGGAAGAACAGGGGGAAACCAATCTATTCATAAGATAATTTCCTAGCCAAGAAAGGGTTTGAAGCTTATGGACTCGTTTATACCGGGATACTGAGTGGCCGATAAATTGAAAATCCATTTGGTTTCACGTTGCAATAGATTTTTATCTACACTCCCTCCACGTTCATTAAGTGGGATGTGTTCGAGGGCAAAAAAGGTCATCATTTTGTCATTAAAGCCATGATAAAGGCCCATATGACGGCTAATTGGGCTTTCGAATTTCTTGTTCCGAACAAGTTTGACATGATCTCTAACACGGTTAAAAAAAGGTCTCTTAGTCTTTCCAATGTAGAAGGCTTGACAACTACAATACATTATATACACAACTCCAACAGTTTGGCAGTTGGCATAGAAATTTGGTCTGTATATTTTGCCATTTGGGAGAGTGATCTCACTCGCATTTGATAAGTATTTGCAGAAATTGCATCTTCTGCATGGATAAGTCCCCGTTGGGAGTTTCTTAGGTTTCTCTAAAGAAGTATAATGACTATGGACTAACTGGTCTTTCAATGATCGAGATCTTTTAACCACTTCCATACCGAGTCATGTAAAATGACGTCGGCAAAGTGGTTGTCTAGATCCGGGCCGCCGTCATATGACGTCGGCCCGTTCTAGCTGCTACTGCGCGCCCCCGGCGGCGCGCAGCGGCGCGATCAGGGATGAGGCTCGTCCCTCGGACATAGCCCATCACTGATCAAGGTAAACAGCCAATAGAAATTGGCTGTTTACCACGTGATCGGCTGTGTCAATCACAGCCGATCACATGAGCGGCTCCTGCACGAGCCGCTCGTTCTCTCTGCAATGCGCGCCCCCGGGGGCGCGCAGAGCAGCGATCGGGGACGAGGCTCGTCCCTCGGACAGAGTCGATCCCCGATCTAGGTAAAGAGCCAATGAAATTGGCTCTTTACCACGTGACCGGCTGTGTCCAATCACAGCCGGTCACAAATGTCAACAGAGAACACGGTAACTAGCTGTCACCGTGTTCTCCTCCTCACACACTGATCCTGTGTGAGGAGGAGATTGTGGTAACAGCTAGTTACCAACTACAGTGCACCCTAAACACACTGATTGCCCCCCCCCCCCCCAATAAAGAGCACCTGTCACTAGCCCATCAAAGTACCCGAGTACCTGTCATCAGGTACTCAGATGACAGGTACTCGGGTACTCTGATGGGCTGGTGACAGGTATTCGGGTACTCTGATGACGGATACTCTGATGACAGGTACTCGGGTACTCTGATGACAGGTACTCGGGTACTCTGACGGGTACTCTGATGACAGGTACTCGGGTACTCTGATGACGGGTACTCGGGTACTCTGATGACGGGTACTCGGGTACTCTGATGACAGGTACTCGGATACTCTGATGACAGGTACTCGGATACTCTGATGACGGGTACTCGGGTACTCTGATGACGGGTACTCGGGTACTCTGACAGGTACTCGGGTACTCTGATGACAGGTACTCGGGTACTCTGATGTCGGGTACTCTGATGACAGGTACTCGGGTACTCTGACAGGTACTAGGGTACTCTGATGACAGGTACTCGGGTACTCTGATGACAGGTACTCGGGTACTTTGAGTACCTGTCAACGGAGTACCCGTCATCAGAGTACCTGAGTACCTGTCACCTACCCATCAGAGTACCCGAGTACCTTCCACCTGCTCATCAGAGTACCTGACGCCTGAAGTACCCAAGTACTTGCCGCCTGCTCATCAGTACCCATCACTACTCATCAGTACTCATCAGTACCTATCACGTATCAGTACTGATCATCAGTACCCCTCAGTACAGTATCACCTATCACCTATCAGTCAGTGAGTACTACTCATCAGTACCTATCACCTGCCTGTCACCTGCCCATCAGAGTACCCGAGTACCTGTCACCTGCCTATCGGAGTACCCGAGTACCTGCCACCTGCTCATCAGTACCAGAGTACCTGTCACCTGCCCAACAAAGTACCTGAGTACCTGTCACCCTTCATACAGCCACCATGTCCAAGTCCAAAAAGGTTTATATACGTCGTCCGTTTAAACCTAAATACCGGTGTTATGGCAGCAGATAGCTGCCATAACCCTGGTATTTTTTTAAACGGTGGACAGTTGGCTTTCCGATAAGGGTGGTCCCAGCGGCGGATTCGCCGTGGGATCACCCTTCCGGGATGGCGGAAGAGGCGCCCCCCCCCCCCCTCCCGACGCGTTCCGGTCCTTTTCCCCGCTTACCGGACCCGCCGGCAGCGGGGAAAACGATCCGGTCCCGAATCCTCACAGACAGGATGTCGAGTGAGGGCAAGCTTGCCCTCACTTGACTCTATGGTCTTGGAGGACCGGAGCTACGGAAAATGTTGTTGCCTAGCAACCGGTTTAAAGGTCCTTTTTTTTTTTTTTTCATTTTATATTATAATTATTTTTTTTTTTTTTTTTTTCTATCTTTTAGTGTACTTGTGAGATCTGAGGACTTTTTGACCCCAGATCTCACAAAAAAGAGGTCCTGTCGTGCCTATTTCTATTACGAGGAATATTTACATTTCTTTTAATAGAAATAAAAATGATCAATTTTTTTTTTTTTTTTTAAACGGTGTAAAAATAAAAAATAATAAATAAAATAAATAGTAAAAAAAAAATTAAAGCGCCCTGTCCCCGTTAGCTCGCGTGCAGAAGCGAATGCATACAGAAACCCCGCCCACATATGTAAACGGTGTTCAAACCACACATGTGAGGTATCGCCGCGATCGTTAGAGCAAGGGGAATAATTTGAGCCCTAGACCTCCTCTGTAACTCAAAGATGGCAACCTGTAGAAATTTTTAAATTGTCGCCTATGGGGATTTTTAAGTACCAAAGTTTGTCACCATTCCGTGAGCGTGCGCAATTTTGAAACATGGCATGTTGGGTATCTATTTACTCGGCGTAACATTATCTTTCACATTATGGAAAAAAATTGGGCTAACTTTACTGGTTTCTTATTTTTTAATTAAAAAAAGTGAATTTTTTCCAAAAAAATTGCGTTTGGAAGACCGCTATGCAAATACGGTGTGATAAAAAATATTGCAATAATCTCCATTTTATTCTCTAGGGTCTCTGCTAAAAAAAAATATATAATGTTTGGGGGTTCTAAGCAGTTTTCTAGCAAAACAACTGATTTTAGCTTGTAAACACCAAATGTCAAAAATAGGCCTAGGCAAGTGGCTAGGATGCATGATGATGCTCCTTGGATGTTAGGCCCCTCTATATGGCTAGGCTGTGAAAAAGTCTCACACATGTGGTAGTGCCATACTCAGGAGGAGTGGCAGAATGTATTTTGGGGTGTCATTTTTGCTGTGTACATGCTATGTGTTAGGAATATCCTATAAATTGACAACTTTGTGTAAAAAAAAAAAGTTTTCATTTTTTTCCCACATTTTCCAAAAACCTGTGGAAAAAAATGATATGTTCAAACGACCCATAATGCCTCATAGAATATACGTTGGAGTGTTTGCTTTCCAAAATGGGGTCATTTTGTGGACTTTTCCATTGTATTGGTGCTCTAGGGCCTTGAAAAGTGTGATAGGTAGTAAGAAAGTTTTATGTGTATTTATGCTCCTAGAACGCCTGAATGTGCTTCTTGGACGTGGAGTCTCTTTTTGTGGCCGGGCTGTGTAAAAGTCTCACACATGTGGTATCGCCATACTCGGAAGGAGTAGCAGAATGTATTTTTGGGTGTAATTTTTGCTGTGTACATGCTATGTGTTAGAAATAGCTTATAAATTGACAACTTTGTGGGAAAAAAAAGAAAAAAAAAATTTTTCTTCATTTTCCCAAGAATTGTGGGAAAAAATTACAACTTCAAAAAACTCACCATGCCTCTTACTAAATACCTTGGACTGTCTACTTTACAAAAAGGGGTAATTTGGTCGGTATTTGTACTGTCCTGACATTTCAGGGCCTCAAGAAAGGAGATAGGCAGTCAGTACATCTGTGTGATCAATTTTCAGTAATTGGTACCATAGCTTCTAGACTCAATAACTTTCACACAGACTAAATAATATACACTAATTTGGGTTAATTTTACCAGAGACATGTAGCAGTATACATTTTGGCCCAAATGTATGAAGAAAATTTTATTTTTTGCAAAATTTCATAATTGAAACTAAAAAAAAGTGTTTTTTTTTCAAAATTTTTGCTCTTTTTTTGCATATATCACGAAAAAAAAAAACCCCAGTTGTGATCAAATACCACCAAAAGAAAGCTCTATTTGTGTGAAAAAAATGATAAAAATTTTGTTTGGTTATAGTGTAGCATGACTGAGCAATTGTCATTCAAAGTGTGAGAGTGCTGAAAGCTGAAAATTGGTCTGGGCAGGAAGGGTGTCAAACTGCTCTGTATGGAAGCGGTTAAAGGTGATCTGAGGACGGTTACCAATATGTTTGGATACTTTTTCATCTGCTTCGAGGAGATACCAAAATTTGCTTAGGATGGAGCGCACTTGGTTATGTTGGCCTGAATAGCGTGTAACCAATCGCACGCCACCAAAGTAATTTTTCTTTATATTTCCAAAGATCAGATCATTTCTATCCAATTTTTTGGCCCTCTGGTATGATTTCTTTAAGCAGGCCTTGCTGTAGCCTCTAGATAGCAGCCGACTTTGCAAGTTTTTTGCCTCTGTCTCAAAGTCCTCCAGCCTAGTGGAATTCCGCCGTAATCTAAGATATTGACTAAACGGTATGCTTGATATAAGAGGTTGGGGGTGCGAACTGTCTGCTTTCAAGATTGTATTGCCCACTGTGATTTTGCGGAACAAGGTGGAGCCTATGGTGCCATCCTCATTAACATATATTTTGAAATCCAGAAAATCAAGATTTTTTTGACTATATACAAAAGTGAATTTTAAATTGAAGTCATTGAATTTCAAGACCTCAAAGAAATCCAATAGGGATGTTAGGGAACCTGTCCAAATCATAAAAATGTCATCAATGAATCTCCTCCATAGGAGGACATCCGAAAGATGACATTCAAGATCTTCCCTAGAGAAAAGATCTCGCTCCCATCCCCCCAGGTGCAGGTTGGCATAAGAGGGGGCACATTTGGTCCCCATAGCCACCCCCTGCACCTGGAGGTAATGGGAGCCATTGAATACAAAAATGTTGTTAGTTAGAATAAATCTGAGAAGCGAGATAATAAAGGTATTGTAGTCCTCTGAAGAGCCTCCTCTTTCAGATAGGAAGCCCTCTACAACTCTGACCCCACAATGATGTGGGATGGAGTTGTAGAGGGCTTCCACATCGATACCCACTAGCCATGCACCCTCAGGGACCCGGATCCCATCAATAGCTTTGATGAGATCACTGGTGTCCCGAATGTAGGAGGGTAAGGCTAACACATGGGGACGTAAGTAATCATCAACTAACTGACTGGCTGGTTCAGTCAAGCTTCCATTGCCGGAAACAATGGGCCTACTAGGGGGTTTTGACAGGTTTTTATGGACCTTAGGTAAAGCATACATTGTGGGGGTCTTTGGATCTTTGACATCCAAAATCTCCCATGTTTTTTTGGTGATTAGTGCCTTGGAGTAGGCTTCAAAGATAAGTTGTCGGTATCTTATGATTAATCTGGTTAAATAAGTTTCTGAAATTTTACGATACCAATCTTTGTTATTTAAAATATCTAAGACCATTGCTTCATTTCCTGTAGTGTTCATCACAACAACGTTTCCTCCCTTGTCCGACGGTTTTATCATCAAGGAGGGATCGTTGCGAAGTGATTTGATTGCCCTGATTTGCCTCTCATTTAAATTGGAGGAATTTAAGTCCTTCCACTTAGTTTTTTGTATTTCTCTGATAACCTGTTGGGTAAATGCCCAAATATTGGGATTTGACTGCAACAAAGGAAACAATTGAGATTTTGATTTGTATGTCGATGGAGGTGGAAAGATAGGTTCCATGGGGAGGCCTTCATTGAAGGTCAAAGACTGAGAATGGTCCTCGGCAAAAGGCCACCCGGACGATTCCCCTTCTTCCCAGAGTTCCATTAGATCATTGAGAGCCTGCATTTCAGCTAATGAGAGATCATGTCCCTGCATTGGTTTGGAGGGAAGCTGACTGACAAGATCTGGGGAATTATTATCTTTATCATAAATCACTTTAAACATGAGTCTGCGAGCAAATAGGTGGACATCCTTAATTAATTCGAAATTATCAATTTTTTGAGTAGGACAATACGTTAGACAAAGAGATAGAACATATATTTGATCCTCATTTAACTTTTGTGATGACAAATTAATCACCTTCAGAGCCTCAGAATCTGAATTTGATGGCTCAAGAGGTGATTGCTAACTATGCTGGCTCTTGGGATTTTGAAATATAGGTGCGGTGCGAACATCACTATTAATCATCGTATTATGACTCACCTTGGATGAATTGATAGTGAGATTGGAATTGGAAGGTGCAGGAGTATTGTCAGAACCCAGATCACCTGAATTAAGTGAAGGTTGGGAAAGAGAGTGAGGATTAAGAGGAAGTGTCTAGTGACGTTCAGGAGGGAATAATGGAGTGCGTTTAGAAGACATGTTAGAATGTCTCTTATCGTCCTTCTTACGTTTTTGTGATCCATTAGTTTTAGTACGATATTGTGCATTCACCTGTGAGGAAGAAGTAGAGGATAGGGAAGAAACATCTGAATCACTAACATCATTATTGTGTATTAATGGGTGAGAAGAGCCTGGATATTGATTTTTAATTAGTTTGTTCCCTCTTTCTCTAGTCCAGTGATAAGCTTCATCTTGTTGATATGCTTGCTTATCTCTGGCAAACTTTTTTTCTTTTATCTTTATCAAGTTTCCTACAAAGGATTCCAACTGTTTTTGCATTTTGATTTCTCTCTGAGGAAAAGAGGAATCAGTTAATAGAGTCGAGTTTTCTGAATATAATTGTTTAATATCATTGTTCACAGTTTCCAAATCCTTGGTATACTGTAAACAAAGTAGATTCATAATTTTAAGGGAACAGGAGTGTAGATTATTCTCCCATTCAGTTTTTAATTCTGCATCAACAGTTTTTATCAGAGGGAATATTTGAATTCTTAATCCCCAGGGGATCAACATTTTCTTCTGTGTATTTTAGAAAATACTTTTTATTCCAAAATATTTTGGATTTTTTTTCCAATAATTTGCGCAGTCTCATAAAGAAATGATCAAGAGTAATTCCACCTACAGATGAGCTTTGGGCTTGATGAAATTTATCCATCAGTCCATCGAAATCTGTTCCACAATAACTAGCCATGGTTGTATATAACCTGTATTATGATGGAAGAGGTTTCTAAGTCACAAATACCACTAAAAGGTAGCTAGGAAATGTCTATAAGTAATCACAATCTTATAGAAAGAACATCAAAATAAATCAGTCTACTAAACAGAGAATAATTCAAATCACAAGTATCAAAGAAGAAAAGGATTATGAAAATGCAAATTTTTCTCCAGCAATAAGGGGGTGGGCGGGAAATGTAATCCCTAAATTCAAATTTTTTGATATATTGCCAGAGATGAAAATTAATTTATGCACCACATCCCTAAATAAATGTAACTACAAATAGGGGGGCAATAGTGGGACTTTGAAGGTGCAAATAACTTAACAAGATGGAGAAAAATCTGGATTTTAGTAAAAATATAAGATTTTATTCCACAAATAGGACATATAACATGACAAAATACTTTTAAAATTATAAAAGTACAAGAAAGCACTCGATTATGTCAGCTCTACATGTTTCGCCATCTAAATAATGGCTTCTTCAGGAGTCTGATAGACATTTCTCAAGAGTGAGCATTCTAGATTACAGAAAAAAGAGAAACTAATGAAAGTAACAAGCAAAGAAAAACATGTATCAATAAACATATTAAATGCTCAAGACAAAGTCTTATCACAGCATTATGTTTTCATATTCATAAAGATCAACTTTTAAATACGAACAGGATATGTATTATACCTTGGAGAAGAGCCTGGACCCTTAAATGCCGGGGAGAGCCGGGATGTGGACACAGGCACGGGGGGGGGGGGGGGAGAGGGAGCTGAGGCGGAGGTACCTGACCCCTAACGCTGTCCCATAGAGGAGATGTGAGCCAAGCCCAAAATGACAAAAATGGCGGCTGGAACATGGGAAAATGTTATATAAGATTGATATTCACTTGAAATTTAGAAGGAGAATATATTTAAATTCTAGATTTAAAATATCTGAAGTTACCCTTGTCTCAGGACAGATGAATAGTTAGCTTGAAAGGTCTTTTTAATTTTCTAAGGGATGATTCAAACACCCATTCGGGTTAAGGAGAGATAATCCCAATGTAAAAACATTGACAATTTCCTAAAAAGTTTGAGCAAAGAGAGAAGAGAGGAAGGAGCCTTAGAATTTATGGTCAATAAAAAGGATACATGTATCGACACATAATGAAAAAATATATGCATATATTCACCCTTGTGATTCAAGGTCACCTCGTGCAGGTCACCCCGGGAGCATGGGGATACATAGGCACTAAATTCCAAATATAATGTACAGTTATATCCACATGAGAAAACACCCATGTGATTCACCAAATAAAGCCCCTTCGGTAGTCTCTCATAGGTAGAGAACTATAAAAAAAGGAAGAAAAAGTTTATCCATAAATATCATATTCTTGAAGGGAATCAGACCAGAAAAAGACAGTCAATTCAATCTGTAGTAGATATTTGAAAGAAAGAAGTTCGCCATTACCGCATGTATCACAGCCACCGTCCTGCTCCCCGGTTGTCCAGTAAAATTCTGAACAGATAAGCTGGCATTTAAACATCCCCTCCACTCCCGCGGCGTCTGACGTCACCAAGGGAGTGAGAGCGAGGTGTTCCATATCTGACCAATGAGAACCCGCTGATGGCGCGCGTCATCACAGCGTGACGGCATCACATGACGAAGAGCCGGAAGCGGAGAAAGTAAACATCCGGTCTCGCATCTGTCATGATCAATAAAGTGAGAGGATCCCGAGATAAAAGAGACCAAAGGAAGAAGTGTTATTTAATAGTGAGACAAAGAACACACGGTGGTGCTATTGAAAGGTTCCGAATATAAACTATATCACTATAAAATGAGGGCAGACATTAATATGAACCATATGCGGGGAAGTCCAAACAATTCCCTCAAACGCAATGGCAATTGCTCAAAGGAGCCTCCATATTATGTCCAAGGCTACGTTATATTCAGCATGGGATCAATTGAATAGCTAATCACAAATTGGAATGAATAAAATTCCAAGAATTCAATTAAAGCTGGTTAAGGGTTCAAATTACATTGGTGGTCTGGAAGAAAATGGTGCCCCCACCATCCCGACCGGAACCTAGGTCATAAGGGAAGGTCAAGGACACCGTGGGTGCCCATATGGGGCAACAGGTGGGGCAGGAAAATATTATACTCCGCCCAGGAGTCCCCCACTGTCCCCCACCCCATCCGTCCAAATACCCACAATAGGCACAGCTATTCCCAACCAAGGCCAGGTACTATAATTGTTGAGCATCTACTCTGTTCAGTTTCAACAGACAATACACATCTGTTATATACAATCAAAAAAAGAAAGTATAAACTGGAAAAATATAGGAATACTACATTATTATAGTCTAATTTCATGAAAAAGTCATGAATTAGATTATTGGGCTTGCAACCAGGAAGAACAGGGGGAAACCAATCAATTCATAAGATAATTTCCTAGCCAAGAAAGGGTTTGAAGCTTATGGACTCGTTTATACCGGGATACTGAGTGGCCGATAAATTGAAAATCCAAAGGTCATCATTTTGTCATTAAAGCCATGATAAAGGCCCATATGACGGCTAATTGGGCTTTCGAATTTCTTGTTCCAAACAAGTTTGACATGATCTCTAACATGGTTAAAAAAAGGTCTCTTAGTCTTTCCAATGTAGAAGGCTTGACAACTACAATACATTATATACACAACTCCAACAGTTTGGTAGTTGGCATAGAAATTTGGTCTGTATATTTTGCCATTTGGGAGAGTGATCTCACTCGCATTTGATAAGTATTTGCAGAAATTGCATCTTCTGCATGGATAAGTCCCCGTTGGGAGTTTCTTAGGTTTCTCTAAAGAAGTATAATGACTATGGACTAACTGGTCTTTCAATGATCGAGATCTTTTAAAGGTGATCTGAGGATGGTTACCAATATGTTTGGATACTTTTTCATCTGCTTCGAGGAGATACCAAAATTTGCTTAGGATGGAGCGCACTTGGTTATGTTGGCCTGAATAGCGTGTAACCAATCGCACGCCACCAAAGTCATTTTTCTTTTTATTTCCAAAGATCAGATCATTTCTATCCAATTTTTTGGCCCTATGGTATGATTTCTTTAACCACTTACCGCATACTAACGTAGATCTACGTCAGTAAACTTTGCGGTGTTATACCGGGATGATGCCTCTAGCTAGAGGCACCATCCCGGTACCGTGGTTTGAAGCCGACGGTCGGCTTTCCGACGGTACCGACCGATGCGGCTCGAGAGCCACTCGATCGGTACCCGGGGGGCGGGAGGGGACGCCCCCCCTCCCGCCGCCTTCCGTGGCTTTGCACGTCCGCCGGCTGGATGGAGTCCCGATGAATGCCGGAAATGGCATCGATCGGGTCTCCGATGACGTAACCCGGAGGCGCGTCCATGACGTCACGTCCGGGTTACTGTGCTGCAAAAGGCGGCAAATTTAAAAAACGTCTGTATGCAAAAATGCCGTTTTCAGCGTTTTGCATACAGGGAAGTGTAGTGGAGGGGTCTAGGGTCTTTTAGACCCTCGATCCCTCCATAAAGTGTACCTGTCACTACATATTGGTGTCACAAGGGATGTTTACATTGCTTGTGACAGCAATAAAAGTGATCAGATTTTTTTTTTTTAAAAACTTTAATAAAGTTAAAAAATAAATAAAATAAATGGGGAAAAAAAAAAAAATTTAGCCGCCCCCGTCACCGTTAGCTCGCGCACACAAAAAAACGTATACGGAAGTCGAGCCGCAAATGAAATCGCTGTTCAAACCACACATGTGAGGTATTGCCGCGAACGCCAGAGTGTGAGCAATAATTAAAAAAAAAGAGCTACACTCTAACTCAAAACTGGTAACCGTTAAATAAATTTAAAGCGTCGCAGATTGAGATCTCTATTGACCGTAGTTTGTCGCGATCCCACAGGGGGGCGCAATTTTAAACCATAACATGTTGGGTATCTATTTACTCGGCGTGACATGTTCTTTCACAATATACAAAAAAAATGGGCTAACTTTACTGTTTAGTATTTTTTAAAATTAGTGAAATGTGATTTTTCAAAATTTTTCCAAAAAAATGGTGCTTTAAAGACCGCTGCGCAAATACCGCGTGATAAAAAATATTGCAATGACCGACATTTTATTCTCCAGAGTCTTTGCTAAAAAAATATATATAATGTTTGGGGGTTCTAAGTGGTTTTCTAGGAAAAAATACTGGTTTTAACGCGTGAACAAAAAGTGTCCGAAATAGGGCTGGGGCTTAAGTGGTTAAGCAGGCCTTGCTGTAGCCTCTAGATAGCAGCCGTCTTTGCAAATTTTTTGCCTCTGTCTCAAAGTCCTCCAGCCTAGTGCTATTCCGCCATAATCTAAGATATTGACTAAATGGTATGCTTAATATAAGAGGTTGGGGGTGTTCTGAATGTAGGAGGGTAAGGCTAACACATGGGGACGTAAATAATCATCAACTAACTGACTGGCTGGTTCAGTCAAGCTTCCATTGCCGGAAACAATGGGCCTACCAGGGGGTTTTGACAGGTTTTTATGGACCTTAGGTAAAGCATAACAATTTGAAAGCCCAATTAGCCATCATATGGGCCTTTATCATGGCTTTAATGACAAAATTATGACCTTTTTTGCCCTCGAACACATCCCACTTATTGAACGTGGAGGGAGTGTAGATAAAAATCTATTGCAACGTGAAACGAAATGGATTTTCAATTTATCGGCCACTCAGTATCCCGGTATAAACGAGTCCATAAGCTTCAAACCCTTTCTTGGCTAGGAAATTATCTTATGAATTGATTGGTTTCCCTCTGTTCTTCCTGGGTGCAAGCCCAATAATCTAATTCATGACTTTTTCATGAAATTAGACTATAATAATGTAGTATTCCTATATTTTTCCAGTTTATACTTTCTTTTTTGATTGTATATAACAGATGTGTATTGTCTGTTGAAACTGAACATAGTAGATGCTCAACAATTAGAGTACCTGGCCTTGGTTGGGAATAGCTGTGCCTATTGTGGGTATTTGGACGGATGGGGTGGGGGACAGTGGGGGACTCCTGGGCGGAGTATAATATTTTCCTGCCCCACCTGTTGCCCCATATGGGCACCCACGGTGTCCTTGACCTTCCCTTATGACCTAGGTTCCGGTCGGGATGGTGGGGGCACCGTTTTCTTCCAGACCACCAATGTAATTTGAACCCTTAACCAGCTTTAATTGAATTCTTGGAATTTTATTCATTCCAATTTGTGATTAGCTATTCAATTGATCCCATGCTGAATATAACTTAGCCTTGGACATAATATGGAGGCTCCTTTGAGCAATTGCCATTGCGTTTGAGGGAATTGTTTGGACTTCCCCGCATATGGTTCATATTAATGTCTGCCCTCATTTTATAGTGATATAGTTTATATTCGGAACCTTTCAATAGCACCACCGTGTGTTCTTTGTCTCACTATTAAATAACACTTCTTCCTTTGGTCTCTTTTATCTCGGGATCCTCTCACTTTATTGATCATGACAGATGTGAGACCGGATGTTTACTTTCTCCGCTTCCGGTTCCGGCTCTTCGTCATGTGATGCCGTCGCGCTGTGATGACGCGCGCCATCAGCGGGTTCTCATTGGTCGGATCTGGAACACCTCGCTCTCACTCCCTCAGTGACGTCAGATGCGGCGGGAGTGGAGGGGATGTTTAAATGCCAGCGTATCTGTTCAGAATTTTACTGGACAACCGGGGAGCAGGACGGTGGCTGTGATACATGCGATAATGGCAAACTTCTTTCTTTCAAATATCTACTACAGATTGAATTGACTGTCTTTTTCTGGTCTGATTCCCTTCAAGAATATGATATTTATGGATAAACTTTTTCTTCCTTTTTTTATAGTTCTCTACCTATGAGAGACTACCGAAGGGGCTTTATTTGGTGAATCACATGGGTGTTTTCTCATGTGGATATAACTTTACATTATATTTGGAATTTAGTGCCTATGTATCCCCATGCTCCCGGGGTGACCTGCACGAGGTGACCTTGGATCACAAGGGTGAATATATGCATATATTTTTCATTATGTGTCGATACATGTAACCTTTTTATTGACCATAAATTCTAAGGCTCCTTCCTCTCTTCTCTCTTTGCTCAAACTATTTAGGTGTAACGTTCATGCGTTTTTGTTAGCGGATGGATTTACAGATGCAGAATTATTACACTCAGTAGCCTTGTAGAGAATCTGTTGAACAACATATCCAACTCTCAGGACTTCATCACCGTGTACAGCCTTTATATACTATATATATATTAATAGATGTTTAATGGAGGGATAGAGTATATGAGGATATATAGATGAGAGACAGGCTATTATATGGTGAGCACTAGAAGTAGTATCAGGAGAGTTGCAGGTGATGGTGAAGCAGATAGGTTCTGATGTCAAGTATAGTGCAGATGGTAAGAGGACACAGATGGAGTATACTTAGACAGAGTAACCTAGTGCAAGGATAGTTGAAGGTAGTCCCAAGAGCTAACAGTCTATGCAGATGATAGTGAATAGATAGATACAGATAGTCTTGGTAATTGCAGTAGATGACAGTAGGAGATTTGGTTAGCAAGAATCCCCTGCGGGGTACTTATCACTTAGATAGGTTTAGGAGTAGCAGTGTCCATAGGAGAGGGGTGATCCCGTAGCGAGATACGGATCACCAGCGAGGTTTCCGGCTTCAGTTCAGCAAGGGAGAAATGTCAGCAGCTCCGACTTCACAGGCGTAGGTGCGATGAGCATGTGGGTTTGAACGAGCGATGAGTGAGAGCAAACCGGCGATTGAAATAGCCGCTCATAGCGGCGCTCGGCAGTGATGTCATCCGGTCTTAAAGGTGTATGCGTCCTTTGTTATACAAGATGGGACGCAAAGAGAGGAGAAATATGGGAACAAGGGTACCATAGGTACCGGAACATTACAGTACCCCCCCCTTAAGGCCGGCTCCGGAAGGCCTCTAGAACTGGTTTTTACGGATATTTCGAGTGGAAATTGCAAATCAGTCTAGGGGCATGGATATCGGAGGTATCCAGCCAGGTGTCATCTTGGGGCCCATAATTCTTCCATCGTACAAGATACTGGAGTCTTCTTCTATTGAAACGGGAATCCAAAATTTCTTTTATCTCAAATTCTTCTCCACCCTCCACTTGTACAGGAGGTGGAGGTGAGATAGTAGGCCTTATTCCTTGGTTAGGAACATGGGGCTTCAGTAGAGACACATGGAAGACAGGATGTATCTTGAGGTCTACTGGCAATGTGAGTTGTACTGCAGCTTTTCCAATAAGCTTCTCTATTGGAAAAGGTCCCAGAAATAGAGGTCCAAGTTTTTTACTAGGGATCTTTAGTCTCAGATTTTTTGTAGAAAGCCAAACAAGATCCCCAATGGCATATTGGGGAGAGGGTTTCCTACGGAGGTCGTAGTATTTTTTTTGTTGGCTATGAGCATGAGATATGGTATTGTTGAGTAATCCCAGAGAATCCTTTATCTGGGCAAGATAATCAGATGCTACTGGATTACTTGATGGTAAGATACGTGGAGGAAGGAGTGTGGGATGAAACCCATAATTCAGGTAAAACGGACTTTGCTTAGTAGTGCTATGAGTAGCGTTGTTATAGGCGAATTCCGCCAGTGGGAGGAGATCTGCCCAATCGCCCTGTAGATACGAAGTATAGCAACGCAGGTACTGTTCAATGCACTGGTTAACTCTCTCTGTCTGTCCGTTGGTCTGAGGGTGGTAGGGAGAAGTAAGGTTATGCTCTATTCGCAGTATCTGACATAGAGCTAGCCAAAACTTTGAGATGAATTGTGAGACAGCAGTGATTTTGGAATACCATGTAACTTAAAGACATGTTTCACAAGTAATTCCGCTGTTTGTTTGGATGAAGGTAGTTTTCGGATAGGGGTGAAATGTGCCATCTTGGTCAGATGGTCCACTGATACCAAGATGGTGTTGAATCCTTTGGAAGGTGGTAGTTCCACTATGAAGTCTAAGGATACCACTTCCCACGGAACCTGGGGTATCGGTAAACTACAAAGTAATCCTGATGGTTTCGTGTTGTCAATTTTAGACCTTGCACAGATATCACAAGATGAAACGAACTTTTTTACGGTTGTCTTCATCTCTGGCCACCAAAATTGCCTAGTGAGTAGATTGAGAGTTTTAGTCATACCCATATGTCCTGCCATAGGTACATCATGCGACAATTCTAAGATCTTGGCTCGCATAGTAGGGGGTATGTATAATTTATCGTTGTAGTAGAGGAAGCCTTCTGCGTCAGTAGTTAGTTGTGGTGGAGGTGAATCCAACCCTATGCTGTGCAAAATCTCCTCCTTCAGTGAGCGAACGACTCCGATAATACGTTCAAGTGGTATTATAGGAACTGAGGGAACCTCAGTGCAATATTTCTCAGCTAGTCGTGAGAGTGCATCCGCTTTTTTATTTTTGTCTGCGGGCGTGTAAGTTACTAAAAAAATTAAATCTCAGAAAGAATAACGACCACCGTACCTGCCGGTGGGAAAGAGTTCTATTAGTCTGAAGGTATTGGAGGTTTTTGTGATCAGTATATATCAGAATTGGCAACTGAGTGCCCTCAAGTAGATGTCTCCAATTCTCTAATGCCAGTTTTATGGCTAATAACTCCTTCTCACCTATTGGGTAGTTCACCTCGGGGCTACTTAATGACTTTGAAAAGAAAGCAACTGGGTGTAGAGGTGAGGTGTTTGTTGGTCGTTGTGAGAGAACTGCTCCTACTGCCATATTAGACGCATCTACCTCCAAGATGTATTGAAGGGAGGAGTCTGGATGGCATAGTATGGGGGCAGTAGTAAAGCTTGATTTCAGCAGAGAGAAAGCTCCATTTGCTTCTTTTGACCAATTAAATGGTCTCTTCGTGCTTGTAAGTTGTGTGAGAGGTTTCACAATCGCAGAGAAGTTTTTAATGAATTTCCTATAGTAATTAGAGAATCCTAGGAACCTTTGTAATGCTTTGCGAGTGGTTGGCACAGGCCAATCCAGAATGCAGGATATTTTGCTCATGTCCATTTTGATTCCACTTTTAGATATAATATATCCTAGGAATAGTACCTCCTCTTTATGAAACAAACATTTCTTTGATTTAACATATAAGTTATGTGCAAGTAGTCTTGACAACACAAGTCTCACATGTTTTATGTGTTCAGGTAAGGAATGAGAATAGATAAGTATATCGTCCAAATATACTACCACACAAACATCAAGCAAGTCTCAGAATATCTCGTTTATAAAACGTTGGAAGGCTGCGGGGGCATTACATAGCCCAAATGGCATTACAAGGTACTCAAACAGTCCGTATCTGGTTCTGAATGCCGTCTTCCATTCATCCCCTTTACGGATTCGAATTAAGTTGTATGCCCCTTTTAGGTCCAATTTTGAAAAGAAAGAAGCCCCACGCACCTGTTCGATAAGTTCAGGGATAAGAGGCAAAGGATAACGATCCTTTATTGTGATGGCATTTAATTGTCTGAAATCAATGATAGGCCTAAGGCTAGAGTCCTTATTGCGGACGAAGAAAAGCCCAGCAGCAGTGGAGGAAGTAGAAGGTCGGATGAATCCTTTTGCCAAGTTTTCATCCAGATACTCCTTAAGGTGAGAGAGTTCATCCTGTGAGAGAGGATATACATGTCCGTAAGGCAACTTGCTATTAGGGAGCAGATCGATACAACAATCATAGTCCCTATGAGGAGGTAGCATTTGAGCGTTTTTCTCAAGGAAAACCTCCGATAAATCTTGGTAACATTTAGGAATAATGTCATCCGGCAGTACAGACAGGATCCTATCATGTGTGGGGAGGTTACACGTCGTCTCACAATAGTGAGAAGAGAAGGCTAACGTTCTTGTTTTCCAATAAATGATTGGTTGATGTATGTGTAACCAGGGAAGTCCCAAAATGATTGGAAAATGTGGTGAAGTTAATACATCAAAGGTGGTGGTCTCCACATGAGACTCGTCAGCAGTTACAAGAAGTGCCTGTGTCTGACTGGTGATAGGACCAGAGGATAAAGGGGTACCGTTAATAAAACGAACGGAGACAGGTTTGGGTTTTGAAACAATAGGTATTTTATTAAGGGAGACAAAACAAATGTCAATGTAGTTTCCACAAGATCCTGTGTCAATCATAGCCTTGGTGGTGATCCTAGTTTGGTCCCACTGCAATGTTAATTGAACAAAAAGATAAGGATTAGAAAAGGAAGTTGTGAGTCCCCCTAGCAAGACATTTGAACACTCACCCTCTTTTCTGCGGACAAGAGGACAGTCGTTTACCAAATGATTCGGGGATGCGCAGTACATGCAAAGATGTTCGGTTTTCCTCCTGGCACGTTCAGAAAGGGTCAGAGGTGGACGTATCATTCCTACTTCCATAGGAGTAGGGTCAGCAGGCAACATCCGAGAAGGACTGGAAAATGGTGAGCCCATCTTCTCAGCCTTTCTTTCTCGTAGTCGTCTGTCAATATTGATACTGGTCTGGATCAGTCCCTCTAGAGTGCCAGGTAAATCCGCTCGGGCGAGCTCGTCTTTAACGGCCTCAGATAGGCCGAGTCTAAACTGCGTTCGCAAAGATGTGTCGTTCCACCCTGAATCAGGGGACCATCTTTTAAAATTCGCCACGAAATCTTCAACAGGTCTCCTTCCTTGTTTTAGGGCCCGTAATTGAGTGTCAGCGGTACTCTGCTTGTTGGGGTCTTCATATAAAGTAGCAAGTTGTGCTAGAAATAAGGGATAAGAATTAAGGAGTGGATCATCCTTTTCAAAGAGAGCATCAGCCCAGGCCCGGGGTTCACCCGTTAAATAGGAGATGATGGTACAAACCTTAATTTGGTCAGTGGTGTAGGTTAGAGGTTTTAACAAAAAAAACAATTGACATGCGTTTTTAAATTCACGGAATTTGCTCCGATCACCAGAAAACACTATAGGAGGGTTTATCTTAGGCTCACGGGGCTGAGCAGCAGGAGGCTGTGTGAGACGGCCAAGCTGCTGTCTCAAGGTTTGATTGTCATTTTTTACCTCTGTAAGCGCATGGATCAATGCATCTACTTGCTGTCCGACTTCACAGGCGTAGGTGCGATGAACATGTGGGTTTGAACGAGCGATGAGTGAGAGCAAACCGGCGATTGAAATAGCCGCTCATAGCGGCGCTCGGCAGTGATGTCATCCGGTCTTAAAGGTGTATGCGTCCTTTGTTATACAAGATGGGACGCAAAGAGAGGAGAAATATGGGAACAAGGGTACCATAGGTACCGGAACATTACATTAGGAAATTGTCAATGTTTTTACATTGGGATTATCTCTCCTTAACCCGAATGGGTGTTTGAATCATCCCATAGAAAATTAAAAAGACCTTTCAAGCTCACTATTCATCTGTCCTGAGACAAGGGTAACTTCAGATATTTTAAATCTAGAATTTAAATATATTCTCCTTCAAAATTTCAAGTGAATATCAATCTTATATAACATTTTCCCATGTTCCAGCCACCATTTTTGTCATTTGGGGCTTGGCTCACATCTCCTCTATGGGACAGCATTAGGGGTCAGGTACCTCCGCCTCAGCTCCCTCTCTTCCCCCCCCCCCCCGTGCCTGTGTCCACATCATGGCTCTCCCCGGCATTTAAGGGTCCAGGCTCTTCTCCAAGGTATAATACATATCCTGTTCGTATTTAAATGTTGATCTTTATGAATATGAAAACATAATGCTGTGATAAGACTTTGTCTTGAGCATTTAACCACTTGCCGACTGCCTAACGCCGATCTACGTCGGCAGTCAGCCCCTCACAGGCAAAGTGACGTAGGGCTACGTCACTAGCTTGTGAGGGTCTAGGGAGCGAGCGCGCGCCCCCGGAGGCGCGCTCCCGCGTGGTCACGGACCCCCCCGCACGTGTGACCAGCGGACCCGATGTCCGCCGGTCACTCGGTGATCGGCGGGGGAGAGGGAGAATGTCAGGCAGCTTGTGTAAACAAGCTGCCTGTCATTCTCCTCGCTGTAAAGACACTGATAAAACGGATCTAGTATGTAGATCCGTTGATCAGTGTCCTTACAGCTCAAGCCACAGCCAATCACAGTAGAAAGCACGCCCCTAGGGATACACACATCCCCTCCCTTCCAAATAAAGTTAACCCCTTCACAACCAGTGTATTTTTACAGTAACAGTGCATATGTATAGCACTGATTACTGTAGAAATGTCACTGGTAACCCCAAAAGTGTCACAAATGTCAGTCAAGGGTCCGATCTGTCCGCCCCAATGTCGCAGTACCGCAAAAAAAATCGCAGATCGCCGCCATTACGCGTTAAAAAAAAAACAACAAAAATGACAAAAATCTTTCCCTTTGTTAGTAAACGTGATAACTTTTGCGCAAACCAATCAAAATACGCTTTTTGCGATTTTTTTTACCAAACATATGTAGCATAAAACAAATTGGCCGAAAATTTAAAAAAATTTTGATTTTTACTTTTTTTGGGGGGGGAATTTCATATAAAAAAATTTGAAAAATATTGTTATTTTTGCAAAATTGACGCACTTTTTTGTTTATAGCGCGTGATCAAAAAATCGCACAGGTGATCAAATACCACCAAAAGAAAGCTCTGTTTATGGGAAAAAAAGGACGTCAAATTAGTTTATGTACAGCGTCGCACGACCGCGCAATTGTCCGTTAAAGTCACGCAGTGCCGAATCGCAAAATACCCCCTGGTCAGGAAGGGGGTAAAATCTTCCGGGGCTTAAGTGGTTAATATGTTTATTGATACATGTTTTTCTTTGCTTGTTACTTTCATTAGTTTCTCTTTTTTCTGTAATCTAGAATGCTCACTCTTGAGAAATGTCTATCAGACTCCTGAAGAAGCCATTATGAAGATGGCGAAACATGTAGAGCTGACATAATTGAGTGCTTTCTTGTGCTTTTATAATTTTAAAAGTATTTTGTCATGGTATATGTCCTATTTGTGGAATAAAAAGTTATATTTTTACTAAAATCCAGATTTTTCTCCATCTTGTTAAGTTATTTGCACCTTCAAAGTCCCACTATTGCCTCCCTATTCGTAGTTACATTTATTTAGGGATGTGGTGCATAAATTAATTTTCATCTCTGGCAATATATCAAAAATTTAAATTGCGGGATAGTCTGTATCGGTACGTGTGAGATACACCTTTCCAATTTTTGGGGCACATCTCATACCGCCGAGGATTGCAGAGTGCTTTAGTGTGCCTCCTGCCTGTTCCGAACTCCTCCTACTCCTCATCCTGCCTTTGGGGGTACAAAAAATAGTAATCAGGGCCTAGTCTGGGTTTGTACGTGTGAGATACATACACCTTTTGATATCATATTTTCTATTCCGCTATTCAATCTACACCCTTGGGGTAAAAACAATTAAATTGCGGGATAGTCTGTATCGGTACGTGTGAGATACACCTTTCCAATTTTTGGGGCGCATCTCATACTGCCGAGGATTGCAGGGTGCTTCAGTGTGCCTCCTGCCTGTTCCGAACTCCTCCTACTCCTCATCCTGCCTTTGGGGGTACAAAAAATAGTAATCGTGGCCTAGTCTGGGTCTGTACGTGTGAGATACATACACCTTTTGATATCATATTTTCTATTCCGCTATTCAATATACACCCTTTGGGGTAAAAACAATTAAATTGCGGGATAGTCTGTATCGGTACGTGTGAGATAAACCTTCCAAACTTTGGGGGCGCATCTTCCACCGCTGAGGATTGCAGGGTGCTTCCGTTTGCCTGCTGTTCGGACCTTCTCCTACTACTCATCCTCATCCTGCCTTTAGGGTACAAAAAATTGTAATCGGAGGCCTAGTCTGTGTTTGTACGTGTGAGATACACCGTTTTGTAATTTTTTTTTCTATTCCGCTATTCAATATACACCCTGTTTGAGTGTAAAAAATTAAATTACGGCATAGTCTGTATCGGTACATGTGAGATACACCTTTTTAAATTTGTTTGGCGCTTCTCCTTCCACCGCCGAGGATTGTAGGGTGCTTCAGCTTGCCTCCTGTTCCGAACTCCTCCTACTCCTCTTCCTCATCCTGCCTTTAGGGTACAAAATATTGTAATCGGGGCCTAGCCTGTGTTTGTACGTGTGAGATACACCGTTTTATAAAATTTTTCCTGTTCCGCTATTCAATATACACCCTTTTGGAGTGTAAAAAATTAAATTACGGCATAGTCTGTATCGGTACGTGTGAGATACACCTTTTAAATTAGTTTGGCGCATCTCCTTCCACCGCCAAGGATTGCAGGGCGCTTCAGTTTGCCTCCTGTTCCGAACTCCTCCTACTCCTCTTCCTCATCCTCACTTTAGGGTACAAAAAATTGTAATTGGGGCTTAGTCTGTGTTTGTACGTGTGAGATACTCCATTTTTTATCCTTTTTTCTATTCCGCTATTCAATATACACCCTTTTGGGGTAAAAAAAAAATTAAATTGCGGCATAGTTTCCATATTTGACTGTGAGATATACCCGTGCGATACTGTTGTTGTTTTGTTCCGCTATTCAATAAACACCTTTCTAGGGCAAGATCATAAATTACAGAAATATGAGGAAACCTTCAAATAGGGGCCGTGGCCTGGGTCGTGGTGCTGCTGGTAGAGCTCCTGTTTCAAGGAGAGGACGTGGTCGATCTGTGCCAGCTACACGCACAAGTGAAACACCTTCCTCAAGTGTGAGTATTTGGTGGGGCGTCATGCGCCTCTAGAAGTGATGAGGCCAGAACAAGTAGAGGCGATAGTAGATTGGTTTGCTGCTGACAGTGCCTCCAGTTCCTTCACATTGTCTCCCACCCAGTCTACTGCAGAAAGGTCAGAGTTGGCAACTGCAGCCAATGTCCAACCGTCTTTCACCTCACCCCCTTGCAAATCAGGCAAGCAGTCTGAGCCCCAAGTCATGCAGCAGTCTCTTCTTCTTTTTGATGACTCTGTCAGCAGGGTTTCCCAGGGCCATCCACCTAGCCCTGCCCCAGAAGTGGAAGAGATTGAGTGCAGCGATGCCCAACCACTTATTTCTCAAGATGAGTACATGGAAGGACCATCGCAGCACGTCTCCGATGATGATGAAACGCAGGTGCCAACTGCTGCGGCACTCAGAATTGTGGAGACCGACAAGGAGGGCAGGGGTGAAGACTGGGTGGAAGATGATGTGGAGGACGATGAGGTCCTCGACCCCACATGGAATGAAGGTCATGCAGGTGACCTGAGTAGTTTGGAGGAAGAGGCGGTGGTCGCACAGAGCCACCAGCACAGCAGAAGAGGGAGCAGGGTGCAGAAGCGGAGCGGCCGTGCCCTAGACCCTACGCCTGCTACTGCCCAACGCAGCAAGGGACCGAGTGCACCAAAGCCAGCTCAAAGGAGTTCTCTAGCATGGAAGTTCTTCAGAAAATGTGCTGATGACAGGACACGAGTGGTTTGCACCCTGTGCAATCAGAATCTGAAGCGAGGCATAAACCTTCTCAACCTGAGCACAACCTGCATGATCAGGCATCTAAGTGCAAAGCACGAGCTGCAGTGGAGTAGACACCTTCAAAACCAAGAAAGGTCTCTGGCTCCTCCTGCTTCCTCTTCTGCTGCAGTCTCGGCCTCTCCATCCACCTCTGTAGTGATACCGGCACCTGCCACCCCGCAAACAGACGATCTGTCAGCAACACCACCACCTGGGTCACCAACCATCTCCACAATGTCCCGTGGAAGCGTTCAGCTTTCTATCTCCCAAACACTTCAGAGGAAGAGGAAGTACCCCCCTACCCACCCGTGATCCCTGGCCCTGAATGCCAGCATTTCAAAATTCTTGGCCTTTGAAATGCTGTCATTCCGTCTGGTGGAGATGCACAGTTTTAAAAGCCTTATGTCGGTGGCTGTCCCACAGTACGTCGTGCCCAGCCGCCACTACTTTTCCAGGCAAGCCATCCCTTTCCTGCACAACCAAGTGGGGGAAAAATTCAGGTGTGCACTGCGCAACGCCATCTGTGCCAAGGTCCACCTAACTACCGATACGTGGACCAGTAAGCACTGTCAGGGGCGTTATATCTCCCTAATGGCACACTGGGTAAATCCAGTGGCGGATGGGCCCGAGGCGGATAGCAATTTGGCGCATGTCTTTCCACCACCGAGGATTGCAGGGCACATCAGTTTGCCTCCTGTTCCTAACTCCTCCTACTCCGCTTCATCATCCTCTACCGCCTCCTCATCCGGTCAGCGTAACACCTTCACCACCAACTTCAGCACAGCCAGGGGTAAACGACAGCAGGCAGTTTTAAAACCTGCCTGTTTGGGGGAAAAACCACACACCGCGTAGGAGTTGTGGAGGAGCATGGAACAGCAGACAAATGAGTGGTTGCTGCCAGCGAGCCTCAAGCCCGGCCTGGTGGTGTGCGATAAAGGGCGAAATATCATAGCAGCTCTGGGCCTAGCCGGTTTGATGCACATCCCTTGCCTGGCGCATGTGCTGAATTTGGTGGTGCAGAGATTCCTTAAAAATTACCCCGATATGTCAGAGCTGCTGCAGAAAGTGCGGGCCATCTGTGCGCACTTTCGGCGTTCTCACCCTGCTGCTGCTCGCCTGTCAGCGCTGCAGCGTAACTTCGGCCTTCCCGCTCACCGCCTCATATGTGACGTGCCCACAAGGTGGAGCTCCACCTTGCACATGCTGGAAAGACTGTGCGAGCAGCAGCAGGCCATAGTGGAGTTTCAGCTACAGCACGCACGTGTGAGTCGTTCTGCGGAACAGCACCACTTCACCACCAATAACTGGGCCTCCATGCGAGACCTGTGTGCCTTGTTGCGCTGTTTTGAGCACTCCACCAACATGGCCAGTGCCGATGACGTCATTGTCAGCTTAACTATCCCACTTCTATGCCTCCTTCAAAAAAGGATTCGGGCAATGATGGAAGAGGATGTGGCACAGGATGAGGAGGAGGAGGAGGAGGAGGAGAATGAAGAGGTAACATTTCCAAGGCTTTCAGGGCAGTCATTCGCAAGTGGCTCCGAGGGTGGGTTCCTGCACCCACAAACGCCAGGGACACAATTGTCCAGCAGGGGCACAGTTCTGGAGGATGAGGAGGATGAGGAGGAGGAGATGGAGGAGGAGATGGAACCATGTTCACAGCAGGGTGGCACCCAGGCCAGCTCATGGCCATCACTGGTGCTTGGCTGGGGGGATACAGAGGACACAGACGATACACCTCCCACAGAGGACAGCCTTTCGTTGCCTCTGGGCAGCCTGGCACACATGAGCGATTACATGCTGCAGTGTCTCCACAACGACCGCCGAGTTGCCCACATTCTAACTTGTGCTGATTACTGGGTGGCCACGCTGCTGGATCCCCGTTACAAGGACAACGTACCATCCTTAATTCACTCACTGGAGCGCGATCGCAAGATGCGCGAGTACAAGCGCACGCTGGTAGACGCGATGCTGCTGGCATTCCCATCTGACAGCGGGGACACAGTGGAAGCACAAGGCCAAGGCAGAGGAGGAGGAAGAGGTCGCCAACGCAACCAGGGCACCGCCAGCACCTCAGAAGGCAGGGTTAGCATGGCCGAAATGTGGAAAAGCTTTGTCAGCACGCCACAACAAACAGCAGCACCAGCAGCTCATATGGATGTCTTAGCAGGAGGCAGCATTTCACCAACATGGTGGAGCAGTATGTGTGCACACGCCTACATGTAGTGAATGACGGGTCTGCCCCCTTCAACTTCTGGGTCTCCAAATTGGGCACATGGCCTGAGCTTGCCCTTTACGCTTTGGAGGTGCTGGCGTGCCCGGCAGCCAGTGTATTATCTGAACATGTATTTAGCACGGCTGGGGGCGTTATCACAGACAAGCGCAGCCGCCTGTCCAGAGACAATGTGGACAAGCTCACGTTCATTAAAATGAACCAGGCATGGATCCCACAGGACTTTTCTGTACCTTGTGCAGAATAGAGATGGATACCGACCTTACCCAGCCATTGTTCTATTTTTGCTCTTTCTCACTCTTTTGGGGTGTACCCTCATTTAAAATGACTGAAAAGCAGTGTTTGCTACCTCGTCCTCCTCCACCGCCGTTTCCACCTACACCGCCCATAGGTGTGCGCAGCCTATTGCATTAGGGTGTGCACCCCAAAGTTTAAATACACATGCATGTGTTTGTCTACATGTATATGGCCCCGGTACATTACTCTCCCTGCTGGCAAAGTGAAATAGAAGTGTGTGGCACTTCTCTTATGGCAGAGCAGGTCCGAGGGAGATCTTTCCCATCTCCTCACTGGCAAACAGAGCGATAATGCTAATGTGCCCTAGGTGATTAGGGTGTGCCTAGGCACACCCGGCACACCCTGTGCGCATGCCTATGACACCGCCACATCCACCACCACCTCAACCTCCCTCCTACTCCATATGGGCCTCGTCCTTCACAGATGAAGAACATTGTTTTATTTTTCTGTTTTTTTTTTGTTGTTTTTTAAGTTATTTCCCTATCCACATTTGTTTGCAGAGCACTTGCCATGCTCTTAACTACATTTTGCTGCCATTTGCAGCACTCTAGCCCTTTCCATTGGTGTTTTAGAGCCATTTTAGTGCCTGAAAGTTCGGGTCCCTGCTTCTTTTGGTGCGTGAAATTAACCTCTTTTTGCTTTGAAATGACCTCTCCTCTGTCTGGTTGTCAGGGGCCTACAATTCTGGTAATCGCCTGCTGCTTTGGTGCGTGAAATTAACCTCTTTTTTCTGTCAAATGACCTCTCCTCTGTCTGGTTGTCAGGGGCCTACAATTCAGTTAATCGCCTGCTGCTTTGGTGCATTAAATTAACTTCTTTTTGCTGTCAAATTACCTCTCCTCTGTCTGGTTGTCAGGGCCTACAATTCAGTTAATCACCTGCTGCTTTGGTGCGTGAAATTAACCTAATTTTGCTGTCAAATGACCTCTCCTCTGTCTGGGTGTCAGGGGCCTACAATTCAGTTAATCGCCTGCTGCTTTGGTGCGTGAAATGAACCACTTTTTGCTGTAAAATGACCTCTCCTTTGTCTGGGTTTCAGGGGCCTACAATTCAGTTAATCACCTGCTGCTTTGGTGCGTGAAATTAACCTAATTTTGCTGTCAAATGACCTCTCCTCTGTCTGGGTGTCAGGGGCCTACAATTCAGCTAATCGCCTGCTGCTTTGGTGCGTGACATTAACCTCTTTCTGCTGTCAAATGACCTCTCCTTTGTCTGGGTTTCAGGGGCCTACAATTCAGTTAATCGTCTGCTGCTTTGGTGCGTGACATTAACCTCTTTTTGCTGTCAAATGACCTCTCCTCTGTCTGGGTGTCAGGGGCCTACAATTCAGTTAATCGCCTGCTGCTTTGGTGCGTGAAATGAACCTCTTTTTGCTGTAAAATGACCTCTCCTCTCTCTGGGTGTCAGGGGCCTACAATTCAGTTAATCTCCTGCTGCTTTGGTGCGTGACATTAACCTCTTTTTGCTGTCAAATGACCTCTCCTCTGTCTGGGTGTCAGGGGCCTACAATTCAGTTCATAGCCTGCTGCTTTGGTGCGTGAAATGAACCTCTTTTTGCTGTCAAATGACCTCTCCTCTGTCTGGGTGTCTGTGGCTTACAATTCTGTTAATCGCCTGCTGCTTTGGTTCGTGACATTAACCTCTTTCTGCTGTCAAATGACCTCTCCTCTGTCTGGGTGTCAGGGGCCTACAATTCAGTTATTTGTCTGCTGCTTTGGTGCGTTACATTAACCTCTTTCTGCTGTCAAATGACCTCTCCTCTGTCTGGGTGTCAGGGACTTAAAATTCAGTTAATCACCTGCTGGTTTGGCGGGTGACATCAAGCCTGATTTTCTGCTATGGGTCCTCTCTCCTCTGTCTGGGTGACAATGATAATGGCCTGTTCCATTGCAGGTTGACCTGAGGCCTGTGTTGCTGTTACGGGACCGCTCTCCTCTTTGCGGTTGCCATGGTCCTAAATTAGTGAATGAGGCCTGTGGCACTACTGGGTGAAATCAATACTGTTTTGGCATAATTGTAACTCTCCTCTTTGTGGGTGCCATGGGTCTAAATCTGTGAATGAGGCCTGTGGCATTGCTGGGTTAAATCAATACTGTCTTGGCGTGATTTTAACTCTCCTCTTTGTGGGTCCCATGGGCCTGAATGTTTGAATGAGGCCAGTGGCCCTGCAGGCAGACATGATTCCTTCTTGGCTGTGATGACAACTTCAACTTCCATGTTCGGCCGAACTTCTCGAACCCGAACATCCAGGTGTCCGCTCAACTCTACTCTACACTGACACTACACTATACTGATACACTATACTCACATTGCACTAATACTCTACATACACTGACACTGCCAGTGGCGTACCTAGAGCATTTGTCACCTGGGGCGGATCCTATAACTGGCACCCCCCCCCCCCCCAAACTTTGAAGGTTAAAAACACCCACAAAAATTTGTAATGTTTCCAAGAATGTTTATTGCACAAATTTCACAGCCCCACATCAAAGTGCCCTTTTCAGTCTGCCCCCCCCCCTCCGTCTCTAATAACAGTGCCCCCTTTAACACTCTCTGCCTCCCCTGCACAGTCCTACCTGCAGCATAAAAAGATAGTTAATGCTATCAGCAATGTGTTTAATTTTGAGTAAGAGATTAGAGACTTGCTACAGGAGTTGGTCAGAGAGTGCAGACATGATACAGGAGATGGGCAGAGACTACAGACATGATGCAGGAGATGGTCAGAGAATGAGGACATGATACAAGAGATGGTCAGAGACTTCAGACATGATACAAGAGATGGTCAGAGACTGCAGACATAATACAAGAGATGGTCAGAGACTACTGACATGATACAGGCGATGGTCAGAGACTAAGGACATGATAAAAGAGATGGCCAGAGACTGCAGACATGATACAATAGATGATCAAAGACTGCAGACATGATACAGTAGATGGTCAGACACTGCGGACATGATACAAGAGATGGTCAAAGACTGTGGACGTGATACAAGATATGGTCAGAGACTGCGGAGATGATATAAGTGATGGTCAGAGACTGCAGACATGATACAGGAGATGGTCAGAGACCGCGGACATGATACAAGAGATGATCAGAGACAGGGGAAATGATACAAGAGATGGTCAGTGACCATGGACATGATACAGTAGATGGTCGGACACTGAGGACATGATACAAGAGACGGGGTTGGACAGCGTGGGGGGTGAAGAAGAGCACTAGGGGAGCAGGGAACACTGGGGGGGCAGGGAAAACCAGGGGGACGCAGTGCACGGGGGGGGGACCAGGGGGGTGGAGAGCACAGTGTGGGGGGGGGGGAATGGAGAGCATGGTGGTGGGGTGGAGAGCATGGGGCGGGGAACTCGAGATCACTGAGGGGGGGCCAGGAAGCATAGGGGGTTGGAGAGCACTGGGGAAGCCAGAGAGCATGGGGAGGGGCTGAAAGGCACTGTGGGGAGCTGAAGAGCACTGGGGGGCTGGAGAAGGGGGGGGCTGAAGAGCCCTGGGGTGGGGGACTGGACAGCACTGGGGGGGAGGCTGGACAGCACTGGGGGGCCAGTAAATGAAGTTGAATAGGAGGCGTTACGCAGGCACCCCTGAGTAACTCCGGCCTGACACCCCTCCCCTGTTGGTACGCCACTGACTTACACACTATACTCACACTATACTCACATTCAACTAACACTGACACTACACTTTACTGACTCACTATACCCACATTGAACTAACACTCTACACTGACACTACACTATAATGACACACTATACTCACCTTGAACTAACACTCTACACTGACACTACACTATACTGACACACTATATTCACATTGAACTAACACTCTACACTGACACTACACTATAATGACACACTATACTCACATTGAACTAACACTCTACACTGACACTACACTGTAATGACACACTATACTCACATTGAACTAACACTCTACACCAGGGGTGGGGAACCTTTTTTCTGCCAAGGGCCATTTGGGTATTTATAAAATTATTCGGGAGCCGTACAGAATTATCAACTTAAAAATGTGCCTGTTATATTTGGTCAAACATTTAATTAACTCACCCCTAATGTGATGGCTGCAACTGCTTCTCTTTGGTGAGGTGTGTGATGTTAGCTGGTATTGATGATGATGCTATTCGCAACTGGTTTTTCATGTTTGCGTCGGTCAGTCTGGAGCGCATTCGACTCTTTGTTGTGGTAAGTTTTGAAAAGAACTGCTGGTGGGTACAGCTGGCTGGTACTGCTGGTGGGTACAGCTGGCTGGTACTGCTGGTGGGTACAGCTGGCTCAGGCTGGTATGGCTGGCTTGTACTGTGCTGTGGGTACTGTTGGCTGGTACTGCTGGCTCAGGCTGGTACTGCTGTGGGTACTGCTGACACAGGCTGGTACTGTGCTGTAGGTATTGCTAGCTGGTACTGCTGGCTTAGGCTGGTACTGTGCTGTGGGTACTGCTGGCTCAGGCTGGTATTACTGGCTAGTACTGCTGGCTCAGGCTGGTACTGCTGGCTGGTATTGCTGTGGGTACTGCTGGCTCAGGCTGGTACTGTGCTGTAGGTACTGCTGGCTGGTACTGTTGTGGGTACTGCTGACTCTGGCTGGTACTGCTGTGAGTACTGCTGGATCTGGCTGGTACTGCTGGTTCTGGCTGGTACTTCTGGCTCTGGCTGGTACTACTGGCTCTGGCTGGTACTGCCGGCTCTGGTTGGTACTGCTGTGAGTACTGCTGATTCTGGCTGGTACTGCTGTGAGTACTGCTGGTTCTGGCTGGTACTGCTGGCTCTGGCTGGTACTGCTGGCTCTGGCTGGTACTGCTGTGAGTACTGCTGGTTCTGGCTGGTACTGCTGTGTGTGCTGCTGGCGGGAAATGCTGGCTAGCAGCTGCGCCGCGCTGGAGGAAGAGGTGATGTTTCCTGTATTGGTCACAGGCGGAGTTCATTTGATGTCACTTTGCTGTGCCTCGCTCAGACTATACAGGAAGCATCGGCTCCATTCTGACAGATCAGCTGAGAGACTCAGCTGCACTGGGGGCCGGACCAAATGACTTCGAGGGCCGCAGGTTCCCCACCCCTGCTCTACACTGACACTACACTATAATGACACACTATACTCACATTGAACTAACACTCTACACTGACACTACACTTTACTGACACACTATACCCACATTGAACTAACATTCTACACTGACACTACACTATAATGACACACTATACTCACATTGAACTAGAAATCTACACTGACATTACACTATACTGACACACTATACTCACATTGAAATAACACTCTACACTGACACTACACTATACTGACACACTATACCCACACACTAATACTAACACTCTGCAATCAGAGTCACAATAGGTGAACACACTAACTCGCTAGCAGTAGAGTTGAGCGAACGCCTGGATGTCCGGGTTTGGCGGGTCCGGCCGAACTTGAAAAAAAAGTCCGGGTTTGTGACCCGGACTTAACCCGAACTTGACCCCGATCCCGAACCCCATTGATGTCAATGGTGACCCGAACTTTTGAGCAGCACTGTGTGTAAAGGCTGTATGTCACAGTAACGTATGAATGAAAAACTGAAAAATAATTTTCCTGACAGACTCCATGGCAGCACACATATGGGTAGGCTCCGCCTCCTCTCCTACCCTATAGGACCCCACTCCCATAAATCTTTGCTTCATACCAGGAGCCGTGTTCCTTTTTTGTCCTCCTCCTGCAAGAAGGAAGTCTTACCTTAGGATATTTATCGGTTTCAGGCGACCTGGTGGCGTGTGGACCTTCCTGTTGTCGTATGCCTCCTGTTTTATGTGCAGCAATCTCAATATTTATCGGGTGGACCGGGGCAATATTTTCTTGATGCTGAAGATGCAGTAAATCCTGCATGAGAGGTGGGCTGCATTGTTGGCCAGCACATCCTTGCTATTAATTGGATAGGCCCTGATGCTGTCAGGAACGCTCCCTGTGCACACTGAAGTACTGTCATGAATCTGCAACCTAAGGGTTAACCTAGCTCAGACTAATTTCATTAATTGGCAACAGGCTGCCTTATTTAAGCACCTCAGCAGCACAGTGTCTTCGCTGTCTGATCTGCAGCTCCTCCTGTGTTCCTGAACCTGAAACCTGTTGTATCCAGTTTGATTCCTGTTGACCTCTTGACTTGTCCCTCACCTCGCTTGTCTGCTGCCCGCCCTGACCTCGGCTTGTTTGTGACCACTCTTTTGTCTTATCCCTGTCTGTTTATCTGTCACCGGATCCGGACCTGTTCACCTTCTGGCAGGGCAACCCAGAGGACCGCAACCTGGTGCTATACACGCAGCAAAATCCATCCTCACCACCAGAGGCTCTGGTGAAGACCGGTTGGCACTTAGATTCCGCACCTCGGGTTAGCTGCGTCTACTGCCTAGGTGACTCGTCTGTGCTCCATCCCTCGGTGAGCTAGAGGCTACCCTCTGCACGTCAGGCTCACCTCCAGAGTCCTGACAGATGCCCTGTCACACACGCGTGTATTTATCCAGGCCTGAGACTGTTCGGTTATCATCATGGTGGTAAAGTATAAAAACTTTCTTTGGTCATTGTATTTCCTGTTTGTAGCGGCTGGAGCGCTCCTGCGTTCCAGATCGCCACTTTGGCTCCTCCCCCTGCTACTCCGGGCCTCCGATTGGTCGTCCAGGATGAGGCTTGGCTCTGGTTTCGTTCGCGCACGATCTCCTATGATGCTATTGCGTCGATGGGGCGTGGCTTAGCGACTCCCGGAAGATTTAAGCAGCTGTCAAAGCTGCTTTCAGTGGGATGTCTGCGGGCATTGCGGTGGCTTCCCCGTGCTGTCTTTCTGCTCCTCAGCGGTGAGTCATGCTTGAACCAGTGGCTATTGGGGGTTGGGGGGGGGGGGTGGTGTGGAGACGAAAGTTAGTACTTGTATGCTTACTTTCTTCCTGTTGCAGGCTGTGCTTCTGTCTGCAATGGATGCTTCACCACTCCCCGGTGGCCAGTCCCTGCGCAACAGGTAAACTAGTTACCTTAACCCTTACCTGCTTGCGTTGGCTGGTTGTGTGTGGAGCCTAAGTGTATTTTCCCTGTTTTTCTCCTCTATTCAGCCCTTTTAGGCCTGACCAACGTCCCATTTCTGGGTCAAAGGATCAATCTCCTTCAGTCCACCGACACTCTTCATCAAAATCTGGTCATAGGTCTAGCTCCAGGTCTAAACGTCATGAAGACACTACCAGTTCAGTCGCACCGCGACAATCCCGCCATTCTGACCGTGGTTCAGAGAAGTCATGCTGCTGGGGCTGCCGAGCCCGTGTCCTTGAGGATAGATCCTTATGTGATACCTGTTATTCCAGGGTACTAAAGGAGAAGCAAGACACTGTACAACTAGTGGAGTCTATGGTCAGGTGGATCGTACAGGAATCCCTCAGTCACTCTTCAGAGGCTCCTGGGCCCCTTCCAAGGGATGAATTGGAGCCAGGTACTTTGCAACCGAGTCGCTTGTAGGAAGATTCTACAGACAGCGAGGATGATTTGGAAGACCAGAATGTAGGTTTTGAACTTGCTATGGTCCCACCGCTAGTTAAAGTGATTAAGGAGGCACTTAAGTGGGAAGATCCAGCAGAGTCTCCAGCTAAGCAAAATAAATATTTCAAACATCTTAAGAAAGAGCGTTCCCATTTTCCCCTCCTGGGGGAATTGGGAGAAATTATTATTATTATTACAGGTGAGTGGCAGGGAGTTGAAAAAAGAAACTCTTTGTCATCCAAGGTCTCCAGGATGTATCCCTTTAAGAATGATAAAGTGAAACATCTAGATTCTGCTCCCACGGTGGATGCAGGTGGGTGGAGGTTGGTGAAACACGTGACCTTACCGTTAGAAGACTCAGTCTCCTTCAAAGATGCTCTTGACAGGCGGATCGATACAGATCTTAAAAAGATTTATCTCTCCGCAGGTATGGCTTTTAAGCCGGCCCTAGCATTGGCAGCTACATCCAAAGCGATGGAAGCCTGGGTGGACAGCGTGGAGGCTACACTTCAGAGTGTCTCCGAATGAAGAGGTGGCCAGGAGCTCAGCCATTCAAGAGTTGAGGCTGGCAATGGCTTTCATGGGGAAGGCATCCATTGATATCATCCGCTTGGCGGCGCAGCTCATGTTGTCCTCCGTCACGGCCAAGCGCACCTTGTGGTTGCGTCCCTAGTTGGCTGACCCTGCCTCTAAACAGGCCTGGTGTAGAATCCCCTTTGAGGGTTCTTCTCTCTTTGGTAATAAGTTGGACAGTGCTATTACCCGTGCCACTGGTGGTAGGTCGGGGTTCCTTCCCCAGGATCGCCGGTTGATAGACCAGAGAAAACCTCAAAACAGGCAAAATCCCGAACGTGCCAGAGAGGCTCATTTCTACAGGCCTGGCCGTGAGTTTAGGAAGAACTGGAAGCGCCCCCAGTCTACGGGACAAAAGTTCTCCAAAGGGAAATCTTCTGGAGGCCGAGAGGCAACTAAGTCCTTTTGATATCGAACCTTTCCAGACAGTGCGGGTAGGCGCACGCTTACTTCAATTTGCGCACGTCTGGGCAGCCTCGGTCGAAGATCAGTGGACTGTCAGAACCGTATCACACGGTCATGTGTGGAATTTCAACAAAAGTCCTTGAAAGAGTGTATCAACGTGCTTTACAAAAATATTATATTTCATAAATACATTTCAGCTAGCGCCCATTCTACTATGGAATGTGGGCTCTTGCAAATGACATTAACGAGCCATTTGACACACCTCATTCATACACCCTGGACATCAGACAGTTGGATATTTTGCATATAGACGACAAGACATTGACAAGTGTTGACATGTTAAACACCTTTTCATTCATTCATTTGGACACTTAACAAGTTAAGGCTTCGCGTAGAGATTACTGACACCACCTAAACATATTTGACAATTGCTTACATTAACACATGACAGCTGAACACAGACGGATCGGCTCTCCCACAAAACACAATTTCAGACACAAGACACCTCATATTGACACAGGTGTATAGGGAACACAAGGACCTTTTCATGTATTGTTTTCTGTGAGATATGTTCTATTGTTAAATTGACCTATGAATTGTAACCAGTTTCAAGCAGTTTTTGCCGCCCAAATTTCCTTTAAATGTGTGAGCAAAACTTGAAATAAACAGATGTGTCTACGCCTTGCTTAAGTGCTCTGTGTTGTCGCACCTCCTGGCCGGAAGAGAGAGAATTCACTATACAGGGGAAATTGAGACTGAAGGGCCATATATCATCTTGTAAATTGCCTCCTGACGAGATTTGAGCTAACAGTTTGGTGTCAGAAAGTTGGGATCTGCCATAACACAGTATTGGGTGAGTAATTTTATTTTTTATTTATTATCACCCTATACTGTCAGAGCAGATTAACGGTACCCAGTTAACCGCTATTTTAAGCGCCTCCCAGGAATCTGATATTCCTAAAGAAAATAGGGGTCTGATACCCCAGGGTCTGAAGCCCCAAAGATAAGATGGGGTCTGATACCCCAGGGTCTGAAACCCGGTTACAAAGCAGTACTGTGTGTGATAGTGAATTCTCCCTCTAAACCTTGTATATTTGTATAGACATTAAAGTGTATTTTTAGTCGTTATATAAGATTGCATGCCATTGTATAGATGTATGTGGAGATTGTATGTGATATTAAGCTGAGCTTGAAGGTATAAACTTGCCCACCAAGGATAGTTAAACAGCAAACCATAAATTGGGTGTATATAAATCTGATTATAAAGACGCAGGAAACCACATAAGTTGGGAAACTAGGTTTTCCAATAAAGTCTAAATACTGACCTCACTATCCCTATATATATATATATATATATATATATATATATATATATATATATAAACCTTCAAACTCAGCTAATCTCACTTTGTATCCTGAGCTTAAGATAATGGGAAAATCTCAAGGTAAGGAGAATCCCAAGAAAAATAATGATGAAATTTACGTTTAGGAAAATTGTATGAAAATTGTATCGTGTATGGGCAACCTTAGAAGTGTGTGAGATCCAAGGATCGTTATGTTGTGTTAGTTTTAATAATGTTCCTAAAAGTGCTGTATCAGCAAAGAATTTCATAACACTGAATGAATACTGGTTGCATAATGATTTGTTTTGTGTTTATTACGTATGTTTTAAAGTGATGTGACTTTGCCACAAGTACAACAAAAAAGGTAACAAATCCGTGCTATGCTGGTCATGGCAGCTTTTAGAAGCAAGAAAATATATTCGGTGTGACCTTAAGGACTAAAATTATATTTCTATCCTTAAAATCGTGAGCAATTTTGAACTTTTATCATTGAGGTTTTGTGTCACCGACTTTTTATCTTTATCACTGACTTTTAAATACAAAAATTTTGGTGCCTTTTTTAGCACACAACCCCCCCCCCGCCTTCTCCCGTCTGTGACACAGGTAATTGCAAAAGGGAGTGTAAACAGTTGCATTGTCATACAAATTGACTGAACTGAGTAAACTTGAAGAGGGAAGTACTAAAGAATCTATTAATCGTATATGCAAATGTATATTAACTATCAGTTTTGCTTTTTTAGAGAAAAACAGTTTTTGAAGAATGTTCCAAATGGGTGAAAAAAATGGTGACATATAAGTTCTTGTAGCCAAATGGGAAATTACTAATGTTTATTTTTGAGCTGCTCATTTTTTAACCATGGTGAACAATAATAATTTTTTCTTTAAATTTATGGTATACCATAACATAACAAAAATATAGAAATCCACGTGGTAATAATTAATTTGACGTCAACAATTTTTGGTATTAGAGAAGTGCACTGTTAGGAAGGAAAATGTTTGACATGCTTACTGTATGCTAAATTCCTCTAACCGTTGGTTTATTTTTAGGAGGAAAGGTAAAATGTTTTACTAAATTTTTCTCGATGCTTATTTCTCAGACAAATTTAATATGAGACTTTCAGAACGAAGGACGATCACAGCCTTCAACGACAACCCAACCTTATGGGAGTATTGTTTACAAATTATTTTTTTTCTGATTGATTAGACTGTTTTATGGGTGTTAGAAAGTTCTTATTTATTAGGTGTCAGATATTTGATGTGTTCTAATTCGACATATATGAGCTCTGGCATAAATGAGGTGCTATGCCTTAGATAATTAAGCATCTCTGGTCTTTTTAAAGTTTTATTTTATGAGATTGTGAAAAAAAAAATAGGATGGAATTGGATAACTTGTTGATAGTGTGCTAAGAATTATAATGAATTTATGCCAGCGTTACTACTTTGATATTGTTAAAGATTTAAACTTTAAGACAAGGTAACCTCCTGTGGTGAATTCAATTAGTTGCATGGCCAGCCAAGCCATCTCTTTTCACTCTAAGGTGACTCATTGCCCCAGGCTTTGCATATAAATGATCCTTGAAGTCAGACCCTGTGTCTCCAAGGCTATTTGGTTTCAATCTCCTGCCTCGGTGTCACTGAGCAACTGTGCAATCTCTTATAAATTTATGTTTGCATGGGTACTCACTTCTAGCCGTTTTGTGTGTCTCTATGTGTCCATGTACACAAGACAGCTTGAATTTCACTCCCTGCTGTTCAGTGATCACAGCATCTTAGCCATGCAAGGGATTCTCAGTTCTAGGTAGCTGCCTGCTTGGGTGAGTCAGAGGACTGCAAGCTAACCCATCTCCACCTTTGGAGAATACAAGGCAGTTCAACCCCTCCAAGGGCCCTCACCATTGTTGCATGTGTGGACATGCTGTGTTCTCCCAAAATAGTGCCATTAGGTATCCTTCCTGTCTTAAAATTACCTGCCTTCCTGTAGGCCCTAAACCCCAGTGCTGCGAGTGGTTCTTACTAGCATTTATTTTGCTGCCTGCCTGTAAGGCCAGAAGCCCAGTGCCGCAATATACTCCTGCCATTCTTGTAAAACTTGTATTCTTGTCTCTGTACTTACCTGCTATTCTTGCTGAAGTCAGAATGACTCCAGACCCAAGTACCAAGCTATCTCCCTTTGAAATTTTGATGGGGAGACCCGTCCCAACCCCATGAATCCATTATTTCTCATATCTAGAGATTTTGCAAGAGGAATATGTGGCAGAATTAATTGAAAAAATTAAACAGTGATTATGGTGATATTTCGCTCTCGTTTCGTTTGCCAACAGGTGCACCAACCCACGTATTCAAGCCTGGAGACAGACGGAAGCCCCACCCCTGGACCCCACGACTGCGGACCGGAGATTGTGATGAGCACCAGACAAATTCCAGTTGGATCCAGACAGACGGAAGCCCCACCCCTGGACCCCACGACTGCGGACCGGAGATTGTGACGAGCACCAGACGAATTCCAGTTGGATCCAGACAGACGGAAGCCCCACCCCTGGACCCCACAACTGCGGACCGGAGATTGTGACGAGCACCAGACGAATTCCAGTTGGATCCAGACAGACGCATTGGTACAATGCCAAGGGACACCCCTACTCCTGGAAGACTTTGCATTCATGCAACAGTGGTACTCTTTGTAGCAAGCTTAGCACTAGTAGCCACTGTCTGGTTACTTGCAACATGTGCTCACCACCCAGAGAACCTCTCCTCATTTTGCCCTTCCTCACCCCAGGAAAGGAGAGAGACACGAGACATTCATGTCTCCACTTTACAGTTGAAGTCAAGCCTATTGGACACAAAGGACATTGTTTAACATTGTAGCCGCCAGGGATTTAGTCTGACCGCTCTGATGATACGAGGGTCGAAAGGGAATTTTTTCCTCCCATTGAACGGGGGAGGTTTATTTTTGCCCTTTCCTGGCAAAGGCTTTAGGATTTGTAGTGACTTTATTGCCATGGTATGGAGTTTAGATTTTTCAGGCCATAGATTCTTGCAAGCTATGACCCTCCCCATTGAACATGTCTGTTTTTGATTTGATAGAATTCTAAGAAGTTATATCCCTATGTGCACACAACCAAGTCACCAGCCTACATACACCTTAGAATATAATGTCACCTGTTTTGTGCAAGTCAGTTACCAATAGTATGACATGCACTCATACACTAACACAACCCAGGTATGTCAAGAATGTCCAGCTCATTCATAGTTGGACATATATCCCAGGAGGGCACATAGTGCTATTCACAGACTCTAGGTGATCCCACCCTTATGAATAAGGTTGGGATCAAAGGTTGGGTTGAAAGAGTGTATCAACGTGCCTTACTAAAAGATTATATTTCATAAATACATTTCAGCTAGGGACCATTCTACTATGGAATGTGGGCTCTTGCAAATGACATTAACGAGCCATTTGACACACCTCATTCATACACCCTGGACATCAGACAGTTGGATATTTTGCATATAGATGGCAAGACATTGACAGGTGTTGACATGTTAAACACCTTTTCATTCATTCATTTGGACACTTAACAAGTTAAGGCTTCGCATAGAGATTACTGACACCACCTAAACACATTTGACAATTGCTTATTTTAACACATGACAGCTGAACACAGACGGATCGCCTCTCCCACAAAACACAATTTCAGACACAAGACACCTCATATTGACACTGGTGTATAGGGAACACAAGGACCTTTTCATGTATTGTTTTCTGTGAGATATGTTCTATTGTTAAATTGACCTATGAATTGTAACCAGTTTCAAGCAGTTTTTGCCTCCCAAATTTCCTTTAAATGTGTGAGCGAAACTTGAAATAAACAGATGTGTCTACGCCTTGCTTAAGTGCTCTGTGTTGTCGCACTTCCTGGCCAGAAGAGAGAGAATTCACTATACAGGGGAAATTGGGACTGAAGGGCCGTATATCATTTGTAAATTGCCTCCTGACGAGATTTGAGCTAACAGTCCTGTTCTGCGTTTCGTCCCTATGGCCTTACCCCGTTCAGAAGAAAAGAAGTTGACTCTTCCATCATTTGTATAATCCCTGGTTGCCCAGGGTGCAGCAGTGCCTGTTCCAACCGAGGAAAGGTTTCAAGGCATCTACTCTATGCTCTTCATGGTCTTGAAGAAGAGCGGCTCTTGGAGGCCGGTTATCAATTTAACACACCTAAACACCTTCATTAGGAAAGAGAGGTTCAGGATGGAGACACTTTTCACAATACGTCAGGTGGTGCAGCCAGAGGATTGAATGATATCCATAGATCTGAAAGATGCCTACTTTCACGTCCCAGTCGCAACAGAAATGCAAAAATTTCTTCGATTTGCAGTGGGTCAGGTGCATCTTCAGTTTACCTGTCTCCCTTTCGGGCTTACCACATCACCTCAAATCTTTTCAAAGATCTTACTGGCTGTAGTAGCCCTGATCAGAGCAAAAGGGATTCGTATTTACCATTACTTGGACGACTTGCTTCTTCTGTCAAAACACCAAGATCAAATTCTGCTTCACAGGTATCAAGTAATTTCCACCCTTCAAGAGTTTGGGTGGCTCCTGAATTTGGAAAAAAGCCATGTGGAACCCACAAAATCGTTGGTCTTCCTAGGGGCCCTCTTCGACACTTCCAGAGGCACTATCTCACTTCCATTGGAGAAGATTCCGATAATTCGCAGCAGGATTCGTCCGGCATTATCAGCCTCTCATCTCCGTGCATCCCAGTGCATGAAGATAATTGGGACCATGGTCTCCACGGCTCCCATGGTGAAGTGGGCACAGTGGAGGATGAGGCCCTTTCAGATGGGATTCCTCCAACAATGGAGCTTCGAGAGTCTGGAAGTCCTCATTCGGATAACAGAGTCCATGAGGGAAAGCTTAACCTGGTGGCTTCAGCAGTAAAATCTCTTAAATTGCCATTCGATCATTCCAGCGTCCTGGTTGGTCGTGACTTCGGACGCCAGCAGGACGGGTTGGGGAGCACACTGCCTGTCGGAGGTGGCCCAGGGCAGATGGGATTTCCCTGTCTGTGGGTTGGTCTCAAATGTTCTGGAGCTTCGGGCAGTGTTCTGTGCTCTCCAGGCTTTTCAACATCTGGCAACCGATGCCTCGGTCCTCCTAAGGCTGCACAATACGACAGCTGTCACCTACATCAAGAGACAAGGGGGCACCCGCAGTTCTTCTCTTCTGAAAGAGGTGAAACCAATTATGGAATGGGCTCAAAAACATCTGTCCAACCTGTCGGCCGCCTACCTTCCAAGTGCCCAGAACGTCCAGGCAGACTTCCTTTCGAGGTCTGTTCTGGACAACAACGTGTGGTCACTCCATCCAGAGACCTTCAAGTGGGTCATGTCTCTAGGATGTCGTCCAGAGGTAGATCTATTCGCATCTCCAAGCAATGCCAAACTAGATTCTACACGATGTGGCGTTATCCCCAGGCCTACGGGGTAGATGCCCTGACGGATCATTGGAGCTTTCACAGAGCTTACGCGTTTCCCCCAGTGCCAGTCATATTCAAGTTTCTTCAGAGACTCAGGACGGAGAGAGTGGAGATCGTAGCGATCCTCCCCTTCTGGCCAAAGAGACTGTGGTTCCCTCTGTTGCTCCAGCTGAACTGTCGGGACCTGGTACCTCTGCCAGCCAGGCTGGACCTTCTGTCCCAAGGGCCTATTCTTCATCCCTGCCCAGCACAGCTTCATCTCATGGTATGGCTTTTGAGAGGGAAAGACTGAAAGCTCTTGGTTGTCCAAACGAGGCGATCTCTACAATGATGAATGCCAGAAGACCCGGCACCAACAAAGTTTATGAAAGAATCTGGTCCAAATTTAAGGATTATGTGGATATCAGATCTGGTTCTGTTACTGACCCAGGAATCCAGGATATCTTAGGCTTCCTCCAGTCCGGGCTGGATCTGTCATTGACAGTAAGTTCCCTTCGAGTCCAAATTTCAGCCATTTCGGCTTTTACCGCGACTGCATGGGCGAAACACTCTTTGGTTCGCCAGTTCTTCAGAGGTGCTACAAGGCTAAGACCTCCTAGAAAACCCAGGTTCCCTAAGTGGGATCTTTCTACGGTTTTGGATTTTCTTTCCTCAGTCACCTTGAATCAGGAGGATCCATTCTTCCTTAAAAATATCTCAATGAAGGCTGCCTTTCTAGTGGCTATTACATCAGCCAAACGGGTTTCCGAACTCAGTGCCTTGGGCTACAAGGAACCATTCCTTACATTTTTTCCTGACCGGGTAGTATTGGTTCCGATGCTTGGCTCCAATCCAAAGGTAACGTCGGTCTTCCATGTCAACCAGGAGATTGTCCTGCCTACGTTCAAATCTCAGAATGAAAATTCTATCCATCCTTTGGATGTGGGTAAACTCTACAGCTATATCTGGAGACCACGGCTCCTTTTCGCCAGTCAGACCATCTTTTTGTCCTCATCTACGGGAAAAACAAAGGCAAACAAGCTTCCTCAAGATCTATAGCGAGTTGGATAGTCCAGACCATCCAGTGGGCATATAGAGCCAAGGGACTGGCTCCTCCAGAGGTGGTGACAGCTCATTCCACTAGAGGGATCTCTACGTCGTGGGCAGCTTCTCTTCATGTAGCTCCTGACATGATTTGCAGAGCGGCTTCTTGGTTATCAATCAATACCTTCATGTCGCATTACTGTGTTGAACCGGCTTCTTTGTCTTAGGTTAATTTTGGTTTAAAAGTTTTGTCTGTTGACGTGCAAATTAAACCTATTTTCTGTTAAACCAGCAGTTACCCGCCCGGATGTGTATGGCTAGTTATTTCCCATACATGTGCTGCCATGGAGTCTGAAAATTTATATCAATACTTACTGTAATTTTTAAATAAATTTTCCTTTGCTGATGGACTCCATGGCAGCAGGAGTCCCCTCCCATCTGCTGGAGTAGTGTATTCAACACGGCTCCTGGTATTGAGCAAAGATTTATGGGAGTGGGGTCCTATAGGGTAGGAGAGGAGGCGGAGCCTACCCATACGTGTGCTGCCATGGAGTCCATCAGGAAAGGAAAATTACGGTAAGTATTGATATAAATTTTCTGTTATTTTTCCCTTAAATTGGGGATTTTTGAATAGCAGATTAGAACACAGCAGTGTCTAAAGGCTTTATCGCACAGTAACATATAAAGGAAAAACTGAAAAAAAAATTCCCTTTAAATTGGTGATTTGTGAATAGCAAATTAGAACAGCACTGTGTGTAAAGGCTGTATGTCACAGTAACGTATGAATGAAAAACTGAAAAATAATTATTTTTCCCTTAACCACTTTACCACCGGAGGATTTTCCTGCTAAAAGACCAGGGGTTATTTTGCGATTTTTTACTGCGTGACTTTAACGGACAATCGCGCGGTCGTGCGACGCTGTACCTAAACGAATTTCACGTCCTTTTTTTCCCACAAACAGAGCTTTCTTTTGGTGGTATTTGATCACCTGTGCGATTTTTTGATCACGCGCTATAAACAAAAAAAGAGCGTAATTTTTGCAAAAACAACAATATTTTTCACTTTTTTTTATATGAAATTCCCCAAAAAAAAAATGTAAAAATCAAAATTTTTTAAAATTTTCGGCCAATTTGTTTTACGCTACCTATGTTTGGTAAAAAAAATCGCAAAAAGCGTATTTTGATTGGTTTGCGCAAAAGTTATCGCGTTTACTAACAAAGGGAAAGATTTTTGTCATTTTTGGTGTTTTTTTTTTTAACGAGTAATGGCGGCGATCTGCGATTTTTTTTGCGGTACTGCGACATTGCGGCGGACAGATCGGACCCTTGACTGACATTTTTGACACTTTTGGGGGTACCAGTGACATTACTGCAGTAATCAGTGCTATATATATGCACTGTTACTGCAAAAATGACACTGGCAGGGAAGGGGTTAACAGTATTGGACAGGGAGGGGTTAAGTGTGTCCTAGGGGCGTGATTCTAACTGTGCAGGGACAGGTCTTCTAGTGTAAAAACAAAGATCAACAGTTCTACATAGTAGAACTGTTTGATCTTCACTTTTACACAGGGAGAACTGACAGGTGGCTTGTTTACACAAGCCGCTCTGTCTTTCTCCCGCTGTACCGACGATCGTAGTGTGACCGGCGGACATCGGGTCCGCCAGTCACACTCCCGCACTCCTCCGTGAACGAGCCGAGGCGGGCGCGCGCCTCAGCGGGCGCGCGCCCGCCCGCTATTGGCTCTGGAAGGAGTGACAGGCGAGCGACGTAGACCTACGTCACTCTGCCTGGCCGGGGCCGACTGCCGCAGTAAATATACTGTGCGCAGTCGGCAAGCGGTTAAATTGGTGATTTTTGAATAGCAGATTAGAACACAGCAGTGTCTAAAGGCTTCATCTCACAGTAACATATAAAGGAAAAACTGGAAAAAAAATTCCCTTTAAATTGGTGATTTTTGAATAGCAGATTAGAACAGCACTGTGTATAAACGCTGTATGTCACAGTAAAATATGAATGAAAAACTAAAAAAAAAAATATTTTTCCCTTAAATTGGTGATTTTTGAATAGCAGATTAAAACAGCAGTGTCTAAATGCTGTATGTCACAGTAAAATATGAAGGAAAAAACGTTTTTTTTTTTTTAAATCCAGATTAAGCAGACACATATGCACTGAGCTTGCATTAAAAGTCCGCTGCACGCTGCCCACCTAACAGACTGATAAAAGATTTTTTTTTCTCTCCCTCCTCCTCACTGGGCTCAGATCAGGGCAAAAAGATTGTGCACTGCAACCCCACACAATAAAATTGATGTAGATCTGATTTAAGAAGAGTCTTCTGTCCTGTGTCCTATTCTTTCACTAAAAGCAATCTCTCCAGCCTGTCCCTACAATAATCTCCTATCTCTCCCTCAAATCAGCAGTGGCAGCAGCAGCAGGAACCTGTCCCTACACTAGTTAGAGCAGAGTGACGTACGGCGTTACGTGACTCCAGCTTATATGGAGGCTGGGTCACATGCTGCACTTGCCAATCTCAGCCATGCCATTAGTAGGCATGGCTGTGATGGCTTCTAAGGGCACATTAGTTAAACGCTTGTTGATTGGCTGCCCTGCAGCTGTTGAAACCGCGCCAAAATAACCGAATAACGGATGTATCCCGAATATACAGTAAAATGTTCGGGTCCGTGTCCGGGTACCGAAAACCCAAAAGTCCATGAGGATCCCGAACAATACAGTCGGTGTTCGCTCAACCCTAGCTTGTAGCAAACTGAGCCCTGCTCTATATATCTCCAATTTTACACTGCAAACGCTTTTATGGGAAGGAACCTTATATAGTGTGGGGTGGGACTATGAGAACTGAGCCGTGATTGGAGAAAGAAATCATCACTTTGTCCAACCTGGGCTATGACAGTGCTCTGCGCACTAATTGGCAAAGCCTTTGTCCAATTAGGGCCCTAGAATGCACTGTGAAGCATGCAATGCATTGTGGGGTCTCAGCGGGCAAACATCCCACCGAGCGCCCCCCCAAATTCGGGTGTTTGCCAAATTGGTAACCAGGCGATGTTCGAGCTGAACTTTTGTTTGACTCAAACTGTTCCCCCATCTCTACAATTCTGTCAGAAAAGACTCTGAACATCACATATGGGGGTAAAAATATACTTTTTTTCTGCATAGTTATGATGGTGAATGGTAGTGATGAATATTTATGAGCATTTCAGTCCTACAGTGAATCACCATTACCGTATCCCCTGGCCGTATGATTTATTCTTGTTATACACTTCTAGATATACACTATACAGTTCTAGCTCCACAGTCCACTTCACTCTTCCATTCACACTTAACAGCATAGATGGGCGAATCTGCAATTGTGTTCAGTCAGCCTCTGAATACCCAAACAGTGACTGCATTTGATTTGATGCAGTGACAGTTCAACTGACAATTTCCCACTTGGCTTCCTCAGTTTTTTAATCACAGTTTCTTGAGCCAGGTGGTGCCCACAGGGCCACTTGTGGTTTGAATTTTGGCAAAATCATCAAGAATTGAATTAAATTAAAGCTGTATATTGCTAGCCTGACTCTCAAACTAAAGCCCCGTACACAAGTACCGATTGTCGGCCGTAAATATTCGGCCGACGACCGATCAGCCGATTGTAGGCTTGTTAGTATGATGCTTCCGACAGCCGACAGCGCATTTTCGGCCGAACAGAATCTGTCGTGCAGGCATTAAAATTTTTGTTGGTCAACACGAGAACGGCCGATTGTTCGCCAGTCAGTACAGATTTCGTCCGACAGACAGCAGATTAGCAAGACTGGGCATGCTCAGAAAAGAAAAAAGACAAGGAAAGTTAACCATCACATGACATCACTTCTGCAGTCGGCTGTTGTTGGCCGACAAAATTCGTGTGCAGTCTTTTGCAGTTTTCAACAGACACAACAGCCCTGGACAAAAGACGGCCGATCGTTCAGCCGACGATCAGTACGTGTGTACGGGGCTTGAGATACAGCACGTGTAATTCACAATAGATCTGCCCATTATGGGTTCCTTTTACAATGTTATTTTCATGTTAGTATACTGTTGAAGGGTTACCTAGGATTGGACCCCTCAGGCTACAATTCTGCGTAGAACTATTACTCAACATTGGCCAAAGTCGTTTGTAATATAGGAAGCTGTAAATTACATTATCTGGATCAGTTCTGAAATTAAGAGGTTCACACTGATTTTTTTCTTTTTTTTTCCCACAAACCTCTATTTTGAATGTAAGATCTTGTCTTTCTTCTGTCATCTCTATAATAATGGAAAATTTCTCTCAGTTAACAAAGTCTGATGCAACAAAAGTACATTTTGTGATTACCTCTGCCAGCATCTCTCCAGGATGTTTGCATGCCACTGCTGCCATGAATCCGGATTGTAGAAGCTTCAACATCTTTGATGTCCCACCAAAACGTCCTTCCTCATCTATCTCATTAACATTTTGTGTACAGAACATTGATTAAAACAAATACTGCAGGCGATTTTCATTTTATTTGTTTATAATATAAATGTCACATCTGAACGACTAATGTGTTTTTCCTTAGCAGGTCCGGCTTCCTTTATGGCACACCCTGTGAGATGTATACATGCTAGTTAAAGCAACATGGTGAATTGGTTAACCCCTGCACATTGTGAACATCTTTTAATACAAATTGCTATATGACTTGATGTATGGGCAAAACCTTAGTTTATTAAAGTATACTGTATGTAAACCCAATCACTAAAATCTAATGCTAGCTGTAACCTCATTTGAGGTCTGCATTGAAACCAACACTTTCAGGATAGTTGAAATTCTGGATCCCCCACAGTTCTCACTGGTTCCTCCTACTTACCCCCACATCGTTACAGGGCACAGTAAAAGGGATAGGGTTCGGTGTTACCATGGGTTTGCTGGAAATTCTGTGTATTTGGGGTTCACAGGTCTGGCAAAATAATACATGAATTCACCAGTTTGTGACCATAATGCACTGCATGACCTTAGATCAGGTGACTTAGGGCCAATAATAAGAGCTTTGTTATGTGCCAACCCGTTCACTATACAGGGAGTGCAGAATTATTAGGCAAATGAGTATTTTGACCACATCATCCTCTTTATGCATGTTGTCTTACTCCAAGCTGTATAGGCTCGAAAGCCTACTACCAATTAAGCATATTAGGTGATGTGCATCTCTGTAATGAGAAAGGGTGTGGTCTAATGACATCAAAACCCTATATCAGGTGTGCATAATTATTAGGCAACTTCCTTTCCTTGGGCAAAATGGGTCAAAAGAAGGACTTGACAGGCTCAGAAAAGTCAAAAATAGTGAGATATCTTGCAGAGGGATGCAGCACTCTTAAAATTGCAAAGCTTCTGAAGCGTGATCATCAAACAATCAAGCATTTCATTCAAAATAGTCAACAGGGTCGCAAGAAGCGTGTGGAAAAACCAAGGCGCAAAATAACAGCCCATGAACTGAGAAAAGTCAAGCGTGCAGCTGCCAAGATGCCACTTTCCACCAGTTTGGCCATATTTCAGAGCTGCAACATCACTGGAGTGCCCAAAAGCACAAGGTGTGCAATACTCAGAGACATGGCCAAGGTAAGAAAGGCTGAAAGACGACCACCACTGAACAAGACACACAAGCTGAAACGTCAAGACTGGGCCAAGAAATATCTCAAGACTGACTTTTCAAAGGTTTTATGGACTGATGAAATGAGAGTGAGTCTTGATGGGCCAGATGGATGGGCCCTTGGCTGGATTGGTAAAGGGCAGAGAGCTCCAGTCCGACTCAGACGCCAGCAAGGTGGAGGTGGAGTACTGGTTTGGGCTGGTATCATCAAAGATGAGCTTGTGGGGCCTTTTCGGGTTGAGGATGGAGTCAAGCTCAACTCCCAGTCCTACTGCCAGTTTCTGGAAGACACCTTCTTCAAGCAGTGGTACAGGAAGAAGTCTGCATCCTTCAAGAAAAACATGATTTTCATGCAGGACAATGCTCCATCACACGCGTCCAACTACTCCACAGCGTGGCTGTCAAGAAAGGGTATAAAAGAAGAAAAGCTAATGACATGGCCTCCTTGTTCACCTGATCTGAACCCCATTGAGAACCTGTAGTCCATCATCAAATGCGAGATTTACAAGGAGGGAAAACAGTATACCTCTCTGAACAGTGTCTGGGAGGCTGTGGTTGCTGCTGCACGCAATGTTGATGGTGAACAGATCAAAACACTGACAGAATCCATGGATGGCAGGCTTTTGAGTGTCCTTGCAAAGAAAGGTGGCTATATTGGTTACTGTTGTGGAATTTTTCCTCAGGTACAAAATACCTGTTACCTGTTAGTCAGTGATACCAAATCAGACAATATATAGCTATATATATAATGAGATCAGACAAGACTCAAGATGGCTGAATCATAGTGACCTGGTTTATTACAGCATTTCTGGAGTTTAAATATACTCAGAAATGGGTTTGTCATTACAATCTGACGTACAAGAAATGGGTTGTTATTAACATCTTTTGTCCAATCAAAGTTAACAACTAATTATAGTAAGCATTATGTCAATCTAGATCGTGATTCTCTGTCATATGGGAAATTTCTTGGTGACGTTCAATAAAAGTTCCAAAGGGGCTTTTTAGAAGATATTATTGGCTTTGTGGTCAGCTGTCCAGACAGAGTTGATATTCTGAGAGATAGGGAATTTCCACTGTTTCGATCATCTGATATATTCTTAGCCTTTGCAAGCTCAGTGACATATGTAAAGAAATCAAAGTAAAATGAGATTAACTCAAAAGACATTTTGTTTAAGATAACCATTCTAAATGCCAGTCAAGGCATCCTGTAAAGGCCAATAAGGTATCCAGAAAATGCGAGATAGGTATGCCACGACATCTCGCCCCTCTTGAGAATTTATTGATCAGGCTAACTAACTACCTATTCCGCTTATCAGATTCCTCCAAGGGAGCAGCCCCTTACGCTTGGAACACTGGCCCAGAGGGCAAACCTCAGTGGGGGGTGTCCGAGTCTTGGTAAGGTTCTGAGGCGGAGATCACTTCATACATGGGGGGTTTGAGGTGACAGATTTCTCATTACAGCATACTCAGCATCATCAATCACTTCTCATTTCCGTATAGAGTTGAAATAGGTTGTCTCCTTGGCCTTGGTAACCTTATCAACCAAGCACATAATTATTTTAATTCAACAGATAACTAGAGATCATAATTATCATAAACATCAATATAAATACACCACTTTCATTATTTTAGGAGATGAGGAAAAACCTCCAAAAGACTGTGTTCATTAGGATGGGCGGACACCATTGGAAATAAAGAGGTTGTAGTACCTGTTACTGTGACACACTGAGAAAGTAAACTATGGGCCTTATTGCCAAAGACACAATAGATTCCCAACCCTGAATGTGACCACCCTGGGGTGGAAATGGGTATTAATAACTTTCATAACACCCCAGTTTCTGTCTGAACAACAGAAACCTGAGGGCTTCTCCTAGGTGAGAAATGTCCATATTGTCATTTAATATGGCTCATATTTTATGTTTAACAGTTTCATTTCTGTAATGCATGCAAGTTTCATTTCATGGGCTGTTCACAGTCAGCTGTAGGCAGGATATGTTTATCAGTGCTTGTGAACAGTCCACCCTCCCTACATCAGTTTTATTTCCATAGAACACTATACACACTGTAGGATTCTTGGAACCTGCGACTTTTGGGGGAATTAACAAGTCCTTTTGTGCACTGGTAATGTTTCTATAGGATTTTGAAAACTCTGTCCGATTTAGATCCTCTAATGCAAGTGGGTTTACGAGCACAGGTATAGTCTGGGACTCTGGGTGTAATTGTGGACATATCTAGCACCCTGAGTACCCTGACTTCCTGGCTACCTGGTATTTAAACTTAACAGTACATTGGGCCTTAGGTTGTCTGTCTCTTTTATACCCAACATTCCCATACATATTAAAAATTAAAAGAAAATCATTGTACCACCTTTTTTCAATGACTGGCGTGAATCCATGTATCCCTTCTACCTTGAGGGATGTTGGTGTAACCAATTTCACTCTTAGTAGCCTTACTTTATGACTTAGTATCCTCATTTGGATCTGGTAGGAATGAAAACACACTATTATGCATTTTTGTCAATTGCTTTTAAAGCACTGCAACACATCTAGTGAGATCTGAGTGTGTGGCTTACAATTGCTGTGGTAAATAGAGACCTGCTTCAGGTACCCACACCTCTCTTTGGAGTGTTCCTGACAAAGGAAAAAACGTAAAACAATCTACTTGTTTCTGCTATTTTTTTATTCAACTTGTGTTTTTTTTTTTTTTTTTTTTTTACCATACAACCTTTTGTACCTTTCCGCTACTCTGTGAGTGATATGGAGTGTGAAAGGCTTTCTCAATATTTAGTGCGGATAGGATCTCTTGTAGAACCCTTCCTGTAAAGTGAGTACCCCTGTCACTTTCCATAGGTTCTGGGATTCTATACCTGCACATTACCTGGGGCCAAGGCCTTTTTCCTGTGGTTTGTACTGTACCCCTAGAGACTGGCCAGGCCTTAGGCCATCCTGAAAAATGTCTATACAAACTAAAACATGTGCATCGGGACCAGACTGTGGGAAATCAATGTAATCTATTTGAACTCCTTGGAAAGGACAGTCTGACTTAGGCGGTGCTTTTATGGGGTGCTTACAGCTCTACCAACATTGTACCTAGCACAGGTAAGACAAGAAGCAGTATATTTTGCAGCTACTCCAGGAAAACCTGGTGCTAACCAGTGTTGCATTACCAAGGTGGTCATTAGAGTCTTTGAGATATGACACGATCCGTGAGCTGCGGCTGCCACCCTCGGGTATAGGGCCTGAGATCAGACAGAAATGCTCCTCCAGCAACCAGTTACATCCTGTGTTGCACTGTTCTTCCGCCACTTCTCACGCTCCTGTGAGGGGCCTTTTTCTGCAATGATATCAAGGATGCCATACTTACAGGAGTTGGTTGCTTTCCTACGAGTGTCAGTACCCGGATAGGGACCTGTTCCAGTGCAGCCTTCTTTGCTGCTCTGTCGGCCCTTGCGTTTCCTGCAGCTTCTTCTGTGTCCTCTCTTGCATGTGCCTTGGTTTTTTTTAATAAATGGCCACCTTGGTGAAACACTGGAAGACTAAGAACAGTCTCTATTATATCGGCATGCTTTTTCTTGGCTTACCAGCTGAGGTCAAAAAGCTACAAGCTTTCAAAAATATGACCAAAATCATGTCAATGTGAATGTTAACTCTTTAAAATTCACAGGCCTTTGCCAAAACCATCAGCTGCTTGTGCTTAGAACTTTAGATTTAATGCCTCTGCATTCCTTTTGTTTATTTATTGCTGCTACTACTGCATACCCAGTTACAGGCTTACCCTCCTCTGTTTATAAACATGATACATCTACATAAAGGGTCTCATCAGGGCTCCAGAGAGGAGCCTTTTTGGCAGGGCTCAACAATTCAGATTCTGCCATCATCAGCTCAAAAACAGTCATGGGGGATATTTAACAAACATTTTTTCCCCTCCCCCTCTAATGCCTGCTCCTGTACTGGAAGTAAACTGGCTTAAAAACATTGCACCTTTTTTATCCAGCAGCTCTTTTGCAGGCTGTGGCCCGCACACAGCTTGAGGATCCTTTTATCACTGGGTCAAGCTGGCAAGAGACATATGCTACATACTGGATTAATGGGCACTTCATCTGAAACTGAACACTGAAATTTTAACTCAACACAAACATTTTTTTTTTTTTTTTTTTTTTTTAAAACGACTTCCCTTTTCCTTTGAAGCCAGGCAGGAAACCACTCTCACCCCTGCTACTGTTATTCCTACTGTAAACCTTTCGGACGCTTCTGATGGGGACATGCGGACACAGGTTAGCTGAATACCTTATCTACTGTCCATCTTCTGGGGTAGAGGGTGTGGTTGCAATTCTTTGCTCTAATGTCCTGTCTTTACACTATTTGTAGTAGGTCACTTTTTATACACCCATAATGACAGGAAGTAATGTACTTTTTATCTTTCAAACAAATATCCTCTAAAACTTTGTCCCGAATTTCAAAAAAATCTTATCAGAGGTTCCCCTTTGGTTATGGAGGATGCCCCTAAAATACCACTTAAAATACCATAATTATATAAAAAGTTATTCTATTTTAAAACTTTTGGCTTAGTGCCAAATAGGGTTCAATGGTCATGTTAATTGCGGTAACCCTTAATGTCTAAACAAAGATTCTTGGTTTAAAGGGCAACATATTTTTCATCTTAGTTTAATTTAATACAGAATAACCCCAAAAATATCATAGAGAAAGTGGTTGTTGGGCGCTTCTGACCAGGCAAGAGGGAAGGAGTCCACCGCTGTAGAAGGGGCGCAGGGGATGCTCCAAATTCTTGTTGGGGACTGTCCTGAATGGCAAAGTACAAGGCAGCACTGACTAGGAAACTCCGAGGAATCCGCTGGCACAAGTAGAAAAAAGAAAACAGGCGCCACTGTAGTTAGCCAGAAAGTTTATTGCACAAAATACATACTGACTTACATAAAAGTAAGCTCCAATCCGTATCGCAGCGTCTCCAGCGCACGATCCGGCCGTCCACCGGTCCGGAGGTGATGTCACAGGAAGCTGGTCGGAGACTGGGTAACCCGGAAGCCGCAAATGGAACGCAGACTCCCGGAAATGACGCAACGCGTTTCGGAGCATGCGCACTCGGCTCCTTCCTCAGGCGTCAGACGCCTGAGGAAGGAGCCGAGTGCGCATGCTCCGAAACGCGTTGCGTCATTTCCGGGAGTCTGCGTTCCATTTGCGGCTTCCGGGTTACCCAGTCTCCGACCAGCTTCCTGTGACATCACCTCCGGACCGGTGGACGGCCGGATCGTGCGCTGGAGACGCTGCGATACGGATTGGAGCTTACTTTTATGTAAGTCAGTATGTATTTTGTGCAATAAACTTTCTGGCTAACTACAGTGGCGCCTGTTTTCTTTTTTCTACTTTTTCCAAAAATATCATATGCCGTTCATTTATCATATAAAGAAACAATCTTTTTCTCCGTGCTACAAACTCCCAGCTTATAAAACTACTTCCTCTTTTTATATCAAAGACACGGAGCCTGTTTTTTTTTTCCTGTCTTAAAAGTAACCACGACAGGCTTATGAATTAAAGGGCAATGAGCATCCTTACTTTTTTCTTATGAATACAAGATTTGCTGTGTTTTCTCATGAAACAATTCAACACATTATTGTTTATACTTGTTTCAACTCATTTATCATAATATCAATACTCATTCAACTTCATACTCTCCTGCTTCCATATTTCTGCAACTGATTTTAAGTTTGTTCTTGCCACACTTTACAAAAATCTGTCATATCCTATCTTATCTTATCCTACAACTAGGATTATTAGCTGTCCAACTACAGAACACTTTAATTGGCTGTGTAGCCCAAAAACTATGCTCCCAGAGCATTTAATCTTCAAATGCAAACTCCCTGGTCTGCCCCATTTATCTGGTAACCCTGTTACCCATACACTCTAAGGCCATGGTCCTAATGACCTTTCTCATTGACCCCTGGTCGGTATCTACGGAAACCCAGTTTCCCATTTCACTGTTATCCAAAAAATAGAATAACTACCTCTAACTTCCAAGTTCCCTGTGCTGGACTTCAGCCCTCACACAGCCGATAACTCTACATTCCAAGTTCTCTGTGACCTGGACTTACCTATAACTCCCAAGTACCCTGACCTGGACTTCGGCCCTTGCACAGCCGATACACAATGTCAGGCTAACTCCCAAGTACCCTGACCTGGACTTCGGCCCTTGCACAGCCGATACACAATGTCAGACTATCTTCCAATTTCCCTGACCTGGACTTTGGCCCTTGCACAGCCGATACACAATGTCAGACTAACTTCTAATTTCCCTGACCTGGACTTCGGCCCTTGCACAGCCGATACACAATGTCAGACTATCTTCCAATTTCCCTGACCTGGACTTCGGCCCTTGCACAGCCGATACACAATGTCAGGCTAACTTCTAACTCCCAAATTCCCTGACCTGGACTTCGGCCTCACACACCCGATACACAATGTCAGGCTAACTTCTAACTTCCAAGTTCCCTGACCTGGACTTTGGCCTCAAACAGCCGATACACAATGTCAGGATAACTCCCAAGTTCCCTGACCTGGACTTCGGCCCTTGCACAGCTGATACACAATGTCAGGATAACTTCTAACTTAAAATCAGCCTATTACCATATGCATATGTTTACATATATACTATAACATAGAGATAGAAACCTTTACATGTATATGAAATGTCAGGCTAAAACAGTCATATACATTCAATGCTTGCTACGTCTCAAATGGACACTCCGAAATGAGACCGCTTTACCAGAACACAACTGGGGGTCACGTTCCTGCGTGTCCAAGACACCCACAGTGGTGAGGGTTGACCCAACCTCACCTTTCGCAACAAACAACAAATGTTAGTAGCAATATATACACCGACTAAGGGTTTAGGTTCTTTAAGAGGGTATTACGTCAAAAATAAAACAGAGTTACCTGGACATCATTGGATGGACTGAAAAACATTGTAAGCAGACAATGGGCTTACCTGGCCAGATATTTTCAGTGTATCCAATGCAGTCCAGATGTCTCACTGTAATGTTCTGGTACCTCTGGTACCCTTGTTCCATATTTCTCCTTTGCTAATTGCGTCCCATCTTGTGTAACAAGAGACGCATATACCTTTAAGACCGGATGACATCATTGCCGAGCGCCGCTATGAGCGGCTATTTCAATCGCCGGCTTTCTCTCACTCATCGCTCGTTCAAACCACATGTTCACCGCACCTTCTCCTGTGAAGTCGGAGCTGCTGACATTTCCTTTGCTGAACTGACGCCGGAACCTCACCGCTGATCCGTATCTCGCTACGGGATCACCTCTCTATCTATGGACATTGTTACTACTAACCTATCTAAGTGATAAGTACCCCACAGGGGATTCCTTACTAACCAATCTCCTACTCTCATCTACTGCAACTACCAGGACTATCTATCTATCTATTCCATACCATCTGCATAGACTGTTAGCTCTTGGGACTACCTTCAACTATCCTTGCACTAGGTTACTCTGTCTAAGTATACTCCATCTGTGTCCTCTTACCATCTGCATTATACTAGACATCAGAACCTATCTGCTTTACCATCACCTGCAACTCTCCTAATATTACTCCTAGTAATCACCATACAACCTGTCTCTCATCTATACATTCTCATATGTTCTATCCCTCCACTAAAACATCTGATTGAGTATATGTATATTGCATAACAGGCTGTACACCGTGATGAAGTCCTGAGAGTTGGATAGGTTTATTCAACAGTATCTCTACAAGGCTACTGAGTATGGTAATTCTGCAGCTGAAAATCCATCCATTAACAAAAACGCATGAACTTTACAGATTGAACGAGCCTTAAAAAAAAAATATGGATTCAGCAGAATTACCCACTCATGTACTACAATTAAAACAGCAAGTAGATGCATTGATCCTTGTGCTTACAGAGGTACAAAAACGAAAATCAGACCTTGAGACAGCAGGTTGGCCGTCTCACACAGCTTTCTGCTACTCAGCCCCGTGAGCCTAAGATAAACCCTCCTCTAGTGTTTTCTGGTGATCGGAGCAAATTTCGTGAATTTAAAAACGCATGTCGTTTACTTTTTTTGTTAAAACCTCTAACCTACACCACTGACCAAATTAAAGTTTGTACCATCATCTCCTATTTAACGGGTGAACCCCGGGCCTGGGCAGACGCTCTCTTTGAAAAGGATGATCCACTCCTTAATTCTTACCCTCTATTCCTAGCACAACTCGCTAGTTTATATGAAGACCCCAATAAGCAGAGTACCGCTGATACCCAGTTACGGGCCTTGAAACAAGGAAGGATACCCGTTGAAGATTTTGTGGCAAATTTTAAAAGATGGTCGCCTGATTCAGGGTGGAATGACACATCTTTGAGAACGCAGTTTAGACTCGGCCTATCTGAGGCCGTTAAAGACGAGCTCGTCCGAGCGGATTTACCTGGCACTCTGGAGGGACTGATACAGACCAGTATCAATATTGACAGACGACTACGAGAAAGAAAGGCTGAGAAGATGGGCTCACCATTTTCCAGTCCTTCTCGGATGTTGCCTGCTGACCCTACTCCTATGGAGGTAGGAATGATACGCCCATCTCTGACCCTTTCTGAACGTGCCAGAAGGAAGACCGAACATCTCTGCATGTACTGCGCATCCCCGAATCATTTGATAAGCGGCTGTCCCCTTGTCCGCAGAAAAAAGGGTGAGTGTTCAAATGTCTTGCTAGGCGGACTCACAACTTCCTTTTCTAATCCTTATCTTTTTGTTCATTTAACATTGCAGTGGGACCAAACTAGGATCACCACCCAGGCTATGATCGACACAGGATCTTTTGGAAACTACATTGACATTTGTTTTGTCTCCCTTAATAAAATACCTATTGTTTCAAAACCCAAACCTGTCTCCGTTAGTTTTATTAACGGTACCCCCCTATCCTCTGGTCCTATCACCAGTCAGACACAGGCACTCCTTGTAACTGCTGATGAGTCTCATGTGGAGACCACCACCTTTGATGTGTTAACATCACCACATTTCCCAATCATTTTGGGACTCCCCTGGTTACACATACATCAACCAATCATCGATTGGAAAACAAGAACACTAGCGTTCTCTTCTCACTATTGTGAAACGACGTGTAATCTCCCCACATATGATAGGATCCTGTCTGTAGTGCCGGATGACATTATACCCAAGTGTTATCAGGACTTATCGGAGGTTTTCCTTGAAAAAACGCTCAAATGCTACCTCCTCATAGGGACTATGATTGTTGTATCGATCTACTCCCTAATAGCAAGTTGCCCTTCGGACATGTTTATCCTCTCTCACAGGATGAACTCTCTCATCTTAAAGAGTATCTAGATGAGAACTTGGCAAAAGGATTCATCCGACCTTCTACTTCCTCCACTGCTGCTGGACTCTTCTTTGTCCGCAATAAGGATTCTAGCCTTAGGCCTATCATTGATTTCAGACAATTAAATGCCATTACAATAAAGGATCGTTATCCTTTACCTCTTATTCCTGAACTTATCGAACAGGTGCGTGGAGCTTCTCTCCTTTCAAAATTGGACCTAAAAGGGGCATACAATTTAATTCAAATCCGTAAAGGGGATGAATGAAAGACGGCATTCAGAACCAGATACGTACTGTTTGAGTACCTTGTAATGCCATTTGGGCTATGTAATGCTCCCGCAGCCTTCCAACGGTTTATAAATGAGAGATTCAGAGACTTGCTTGACGTTTGTGTTGTAGTATATTTGGACGATATACTCATCTATTCTCATTCCTTACCTGAGCACATAAAACATGTGAGACTTGTGTTGTCAAGACTACTTGCACATAACTTATATGTTAAATCAAAAAAATGTTTGTTTCATAAAGAAGAAATACTATTCCTAGGATATATTATATCAAAAAATGGAATCAAGATGGACATGAGCAAAATATCCTGCATTCTAGATTGGCCTGTGCCAACCACTCGCAAAGCATTGCAAAGGTTCCTAGGATTCTCTAACTACTATAGGAAATTCATTAAGAACTTCTCTGCGATTGTGAAACCTCTCACACAACTCACAAGCACGAAGAAACCATTTAATTGGTCAAAAGAAGCAGATGGAGCATTCTGTCTGCTGAAATCAAGCTTCACTACTGCCCCCATACTATGCCATCCAGACCCATCCCTTCAATACATCTTGGAGGTAGATGCGTCAAATATGGCAGTAGGAGCAGTTCTCTCACAACGACCAACAAACACCTCACCTCTTCACCCAGTTGCTTTCTTCTCAAAGTCATTAAGCAGCCCCGAGGTGAACTACCCAGTAGGAGAGAAGGAGTTATTAGCCATAAAACTGGCATTAGAGAATTGGCGACATCTACTTGAGGGCACTCAATTGCCAATCCTGATATATACTGATCACAAAAACCTTCAATACCTTCAGACTAATAGAACTCTTTCCCACCGACAGGTTCGGTGGTCGTTATTCTTTCTGAGGTTTAATTTTTTAGTGACTTATACGCCCGCAGACAAAAATAAAAAAGCGGATGCACTTTCACGACTAGCCGAGAAAGATTCTACCGAGGTTCCCTCAGTTCCTATAATACCACCTGAATGTATTATCGGTGTCATTCGCTCCCTGAAGGAAGAGATTTTGCACAGCATAGGACTGGACTCACCTCCACCACAACTAACTACTGACGCAGAAGGCTTCCTCTATTACAACGATAAATTATACATACCCCCTACTATGCGAACCAAAATCTTGGAATTGTCGCATGACGTACCTATGGCAGGACATATGGGTATGACTAAAACTTTAAATCTACTTACTAGGCAGTTTTGGTGGCCAGACATGAAGACAACCGTAAAAAAGTTCGTTTCATCTTGTGATATCTGTGCAAGGTCTAAAATCGACAACACAAAACCATCGGGGTTACTTTGTAGTTTACCGATACCCCAGTTTCCGTGGAAAGTGGTATCCTTAGACTTCATAGTGGAACTACCACCTTCCAAAGGATTCAACACCATCTTGGTATCAGTGGACCATCTGACCAAGATGGCACATTTTACTCCTATCCGAAGATTAGCTTCGTCCAAACAAACAGCGGAATTACTTGTGAAACATGTCTTTAAGTTACATGGTATTCCAAAAACATTGCTGTCTGACCGTGGTTCACAATTCATCTCAAAGTTTTGGCTAGCTCTATGTCAGATACTACGAATAGAGCGTAAACTTACTTCTCCATACCACCCTCAGACCAACGGACAGACAGAGAGAGTTAACCAGTGCATTGAACAGTATCTGCGTTGCTATACTTCGTATCTACAGGACGATTGGGCAGATCTCCTCCCGCTGGCGGAATTCGCCTATAACAACGCGACTCATAGCACTACTAAACAAAGTCCATTTTACCTAAATTACGGGTTTCATCCCACACTCCTTCCACCACGTATCTTGCCATCAAGTAATCCAGTGGCATCTGATTATCTTGCCCAGATAAAGGATTCTCTGGGATTACTCAACAATACCATATCACATGCTCATAGCCAACAAAAGAGGTACTACGACCTCCGTAGGAAACCCTCTCCCCAATATGCCATTGGGGATCTTGTTTGGCTTTCTACAAAAAATCTGAGATTAAAAATCCCTAGTAAAAAACTTGGACCTCTATTTCTGGGACCTTTCCCAATAGAGAAGCTTTTTGGAAAAGCTGCAGTACAACTCACATTACCAGCAGACCTCAAGATACATCCTGTCTTCCATGTGTCTCTACTGAAGCCCCATGTTCCTAACCAAGGAATAAGGCCTACTATCTCACCTCCACCTCCTGTACAAGTGGAAGGTGGAGAAGAATTTGAGATAAAAGAAATATTGGATTCCCGTTTCAATAGAAGAAGACTCCAGTATCTTGTACGATGGAAGAACTATGGGCCCCAAGATGACACCTGGCTGGATACCTCCGATATACATGCCCCTAGACTGATTCGCAATTTCCACTCGAAATATCCAGAAAAACCAGTTCTAGAGGCCTTCCGGAGCCGGCCTTAAGGGGGGGGGTACTGTAATGTTCTGGTACCTCTGGTACCCTTGTTCCATATTTCTCCTTTGCTAATTGCGTCCCATCTTGTGTAACAAGAGACGCATATACCTTTAAGACCGGATGACATCATTGCTGAGCGCCGCTATGAGCGGCTATTTCAATCGCCGGCTTTCTCTCACTCATCGCTCGTTCAAACCACATGTTCACCGCACCTTCTCCTGTGAAGTCGGAGCTGCTGACATTTGCTGAACTGACGCCGGAACCTCACCGCTGATCCGTATCTCGCTACGGGATCACCTCTCTATCTATGGACATTGTTACTACTAACCTATCTAAGTGATAAGTACCCCACAGGGGATTCCTTACTAACCAATCTCCTACTCTCATCTACTGCAACTACCAGGACTATCTATCTATCTATTCCATACCATCTGCATAGACTGTTAGCTCTTGGGACTACCTTCAACTATCCTTGCACTAGGTTACTCTGTCTAAGTATACTCCATCTGTGTCCTCTTACCATCTGCATTATACTAGACATCAGAACCTATCTGCTTTACCATCACCTGCAACTCTCCTAATATTACTCCTAGTAATCACCATACAACCTGTCTCTCATCTATACATTCTCATATGTTCTATCCCTCCACTAAAACATCTGATTGAGTATATGTATATTGCATAACAGGCTGTACACCGTGATGAAGTCCTGAGAGTTGGATAGGTTTATTCAACAGTATCTCTACAAGGCTACTGAGTGTGGTAATTCTGCAGCTGAAAATCCATCCATTAACAAAAACCTCTCCTGGCTGGCTCGCCAAATTGTTGTGGAATTTTTCCTCAGGTACAAAATACCTGTTACCTGTTAGTCAGTGATACCAAATCAGACAATATATAGCTATATATATAATGAGATCAGACAAGACTCAAGATGGCTGAATCATAGTGACCTGGTTTATTACAGCATTTCTGGAGTTTAAATATACTCAGAAATGGGTTTGTCATTACAATCTGACGTACAAGAAATGGGTTGTTATTAACATCTTTTGTCCAATCAAAGTTAACAACTAATTATAGTAAGCATTATGTCAATCTAGATCGTGATTCTCTGTCATATGGGAAATTTCTTGGTGACGTTCAATAAAAGTTCCAAAGGGGCTTTTTAGAAGATATTATTGGCTTTGTGGTCAGCTGTCCAGACAGAGTTGATATTCTGAGAGATAGGGAATTTCCACTGTTTCGATCATCTGATATATTCTTAGCCTTTGCAAGCTCAGTGACATATGTAAAGAAATCAAAGTAAAATGAGATTAACTCAAAAGACATTTTGTTTAAGATAACCATTCTAAATGCCAGTCAAGGCATCCTGTAAAGGCCAATAAGGTATCCAGAAAATGCGAGATAGGTATGCCACGACAGTTACTGATTTGTTTTGTTTTTGAATGTCAGAAATGTATATTTGTGAATGTTGAGATGTTATATTGGTTTCACTGGTAAAATAAATAATTGAAATGGGTATACTGTATGTTTGATTTTTGTTAAGTTGCCTAATAATTATGCACAGTAATAGTCACCTGCACACACAGATATCCCTCTAAAATAGCTAAAACTAAAAACAAACTAAAAACTACTTCCAAAAATAGTCAGCTTTGATATTAATGAGTTTTTTGGGTTCATTGAGAACATGGTTGTTGTTCAGTAATAAAATTAATCCTCAAAAATACTAATTTGCCTAATAATTCTGCACTCCCTGTAAACGGGTGGGTACCAAGCAGCCATTTGTCAGTGTGTGTTGTAGTAGTTTAGGGAGAATTGACAGTATGGGGTTGATTTAATAAAGACAAATAGACTGTGCACTTTGCAAAGTGCAGTTGCCCTCTGCTAGAGAATCTGCTCTAGAGCTTAATAAATGAGGGGAATCTCTGCTGACTTCCATCATCCAATCATGTGCAAGAAAAAATTCTGTTTTTTTTATTTTTTATTTTCCTTGCATGTGATCGGGTATTCTTTGCAAAGTGAAGCTTTATCTCATTTACTAAGCTCTGGAGCAAATGCACTTGCAGAGTGCAACTGCACTTTGTAAAGTGCACAGTCTATTTGCCTTTAGAAAATCAACCCCTATGTGTATAGGGAGAATTATTTGCTATACAGTAATATATTGTGCTATAGTGTGCTAAATACAGTAATATAGTGTGCTATATTGTGCTAAATACAGTAATATAGTGTGCTATATTGTGATAAATTACAATGGGTTGCAGTGTGGTGGGCTACATATTATTTTGGGTATATTTTACCTTATTTCGCTAGCGCTTTTCTTATATTTGGGGCCCACAATATACACTTATTGCTGAAACAGGTAAAGCTGTCCTTTGTTTATAGCATACTGTTGTGGTAAAATATTGTGTACCAAAGTAACACATATTTATCCCCACTATTGTCATAGCTTAAAATAAATTTAGGCAATGCTCTTTATTATAAAAAAAAAATATCAGGCAGACCTAAAGGGAGAGACAAAGTTCTGTATGCAGTGGTATTAAGGGGCAAGTAGCTTCTGCTGGGCAAAGAAGTGGTCGACCACACTATCCTAGGCAGGGTGTGCTTGCCTTTTCTATCTCAGAGTGGCCATAATATGCAGCCACAATTCAGGCCATGCTAGACAGCCACAAAGGAGGTCGTAGAGTGGCTAATAATACCTTCATATTCTTTATCCTGTCAGGTGCTAAGCAGACAGTTGTCCATAACTGTTGTTAATTTGTCCTTTTCTTCCTACTCTTCTTCTGCTAATCCTGCCATAGCCCTGCGAACTGGCAATGTGGAGATAGTGGAATTAATCACTAACTTGCTGCAGGGGGACGATCTTGATCATGCACAAGCATCCTTGTTACAGGTATTTAGGATAAGTAAGACAACACTAGGACCAAAATGATGCCTAGTAGGCTATCTCTGCCCTCCATGAGTGTATTGAATGTATCTGTGTCACTGGACAATGCTGTCAGTGGCAGAGTACACAAAGCAAGAAAGCATGGGTAGGGATGCTACATATTCTTCACATTGGGCCTATCATATGGCAGCTGGGAAGGATGCAGGATGGGGAAATATGCTGAAGTTGGTGGTGGTGTCCTGTGTCTTTTACATTGCTGAAAGTGCAGATCCTTCTCCTCACTGGCCTCTTCCTCTGTCTCCTTGGAACAAGTAGTCCGTTAAAAGGGCTTCAAAGCATTTGCAATATCCTAAGGCATATATTACTATGCTTTTTGCAGCTTGTATAGCTAAGGGAAATAGGCAACAATACACCAGTCCCAGGCCAAGAGGGGGCTGACCCCATGCCATATTCAGTAAGGCAAGGTTGTGTGTGATAACAGCACTAGCTTGTTGGCTTCCCCTCCCAGGGAAAATTATACACATAGCTTGACTGCCAAATGTCCTCAAGCTGGGGATGTAGTGGTTCCACACACATTAACTGAGCTTCCAGGAGGTCCTTTATCAGGCCAGAAGGTTTTGAGTCCACCACAAACTGCAATGCTGTGCAAGAAAAGCAGTGTTAAAACAAACAGCCTGATAACTGTCTCATCTGTGACACCCCCACATGCTGTGACAAAAGGTTGCCCATTCTGCAGAGGCTGCAACATCATGAATGCACATCAGTGTGATATAAGGACAGGCTCTGGGGAGCTAGGAGTTCATTTCACCATGTAAATGGCTCATCATATGAGACATGGGTAGCATTTTACCACCTTTTGATGAAGCTACCAAAATTGTGAGCTGCAAGGAGTTGGGGATTAGTGATGCAATCCCTCTCATGTTAATCTTGGAGGATACACTATGTGGCCTGATAGATTGGAAACACAGCAGCAGGATGAAGAGAAGAACCTGCTGCTGATTTGAGGCCAAAAGGAACCTTTCCCCACTTCTTTCATCCCTAAGAGGTAGAGGCAGAGGCAGCAGGAGGAATACAAGGAGGAGGAGAGTAGGGGTGCTGGTGGTGAGGAGGAGAAGGAAGAAATGGACAAATGTTAAGATTATATTCCACCCTCCCAAACTTGGGAGTTGTATCATGAGTAGTGAGATAGCTAAGGGCAGTGTTGTACAAAGTGACAAAATAGGTTCTTTATTTTGCAAAAACTGCACATGGACCCCAGGATTTGGTGCATGAGAGAAAAACCACAATTGGATGACCACCCTATTGGATCCCTATTAAAATAATGTCGCACCCTCCTAGTTAGGTGCTAGGAAAGAGCATATTGTGGCCCTGTCTGCTTATCAGGGAGGCCTGATCATTCAGTTAGGCTGTCATGTGCTTCCAAGTGTGTCTGTTGAGCTTGGAGAGTCTCCCCACTGTATCCAATGAGGGCACTTGTTGAGCAGTGGAGGAAACCTGACCAATAGCACACCAGGGCTTATATTAGTCTCAGTGGGCAGAACCTGCCTAAATACACCCTAGGATGGGGTATAAGTCTAAGGGGAGCACATAACAGAATGTCTTTGGTGGGAAGCAGAGTCCCGGGAGGAGGGTGACGGCTGTCTCTCCTCCTGTCAGTGCTAGTGAGAGTGTCCTGGGCAGTCGACTTAGAGGACGAAGGTTGAGCTGAGCTGCAGAGAGGGATCCAGTGTGCTGTGAACCGAGTGGAGCTGCTGGGCAGAAGTTTCCAGGAAAAACAGTATTGTGAGTACTCAAAACTCAAGTGAATAAAGTGTCAGCGCTGCTTAAATGTGCATTTGTGTATCTATATACTAATAAATTAAGTCAATAAACCTTGTACAATAAATATCATACAATTAAATCAATAATTCATCAATGATAAATAAATTACAAAAATAAATATTAAATAAATAAATAGTCCATCAATAAATTATGAATATAATGTGTTCAGTGCTTTCAAGAAAAAGTGCTTGGTGCTTTGTGCTCATAATCTTCATCACAAAAAAAGTGCCAAAAAGTGCTTGCAATCCGTGCTCCCCTCTTGGTTCCCCACTCACCAGAAAATGGTATATATAGCGCCTGTGATCACACTTGAAAAGACCAAGGGAGACTGCAAATCCTGTTGCTGCACACACTGCAACTACCAATTGTAGGGAAAGGTGGCTCTCGTTATCTTAGATGGCCTTATGGATACTCCCCAGCCATGTGAGAAAATAAATCTCCATAGTGAAGTACCATTAAAACTTATATTTTATTTGAAATAACATTATACTTACAAACAGATGGAAAACAAATCGCCTTGTATTAGTATTTCATGGAGGCGGTCGCCGCTTCCGCGTCCTGCGCTCCAACCACCGGAAGTGACGTACGCCGTACGAGCGGCGCCCACCTCCAGTATTTTTCAGTTGTCCCTAGCAATTTGTGCATAGTTGAGCCAAAGGAGTATCCCACTCATTCCCTTCTCCCTTCCAAGTTCTCAATAAATACAAAAACCCAAAGATACTGGACTGGTCATTGTTTCAGTGCTCACACTTGGAGAACATGCTTAAATGTGCTGTTGTTGCTAGCGGTAAACCAGGCGGACCCATATCCAGCAAAACGGCTGGGAATCCTGCTACATTTGGGGGCTCGTCCGGAATTTAGTCTTGGGTTACTGGGTCAGTTGCCCTTGGCAACGGCCAAAAGAAATGTTCAAAATCTCCATTTTTATGTCCGGGACTTTATTCCAAAACTCAAGCCAAGTGTGAAGTCAGCTCTGCAGGAGGTAGGGAGAATGGGATGAAGATTGATGTGCACATGGAAGGTTGCCCGTGGCAATGGAAATTTTCCAGTCAGTACTGCAAAATGGCGGGAACCTTCCACTTCAGTTATGTAATGTACTCTGCTATCAAGTATTGGAGAGCAGGGAAGAGATCTATGTCAGTGAATAGAAGCTGCAGCTGCTTAACAGAGAAAGGTCCCGGTGTGGACGAAGAAAATGGCGGCCAGAAGCACGTGGAACAGAGTGTCAGGGGCCAAGTGTGTGTGCAGGCTATATGGACTGATATTGACCATGCTTATGACAGTGTGACATTTGTTCTGTACAGCAACTGCAGTGATACTGTGAAGATTGCAGTCGGCTATGCTGGGAGGGGCAGTTATCTTCGGAGACAATATGGTGGGCCTTACTTGCACACGTGTCGGGGAGAGGACTGTTGACAGTGCATGTGACAGTGGGACAATTCTCTTGCCTGGCAAAGAGGTACAACTGGCTCCGGGAGAGGGAGGCGCAGCTGGGGATGCATGTCTGGCAAGGGACATGGTCTGCTTTGCAGCAACTTCCCTGTGGGGTAGAGAGAGAGAGCATGGCATGGGAGGAGTTGCTGCACCGCACGGGAAAGCGCAATCCAGAAAGCACTGCCTAGCAGGAGGAGCCACCGCCAAACAAGGAGTATGGGTGGAGACGTTGGTCACGTCCAGCCAATCAGGAGTGACTAGGGAAGCCCATATAATAGAAAAAGGGATAAAAACCCAAGAGTAACTCCCCCTCTGATAATTTACCTGAGGGATGTATCATCCATCTTAACTTAACGGCTAGGAATATGTGCCGGGGAGCCTCAGCAACCTAAGTAGGCAGTAGAAAAAGGGGAGAGGGGATTGAGACGGTCTGAGGGATCGCCTCAGAATGACTGCATTATAGTAAAGCTCAACTCAGGTTTAAGTGCAAAAAAAGAAGGGATTTATTAAACTTTAATGGTGGCTTAAAACAAGACAAAAAATGGATCATTACCAAAATATTAGGAATAAAAATCGCATACTGATTTGGATGCAATTTGACCTTGAGGACCCATGAGGGCGTCCAGATGGCAAACCAAGCATACCAACTCACCCGCCACAGTCCCGCCCACAAACACACCCAGAAAAGCACTGCATCCAAAGTGCGTGAGTGACCAGTCAGATCCAGACTCTAGGTCACTTCAACCTGCTCTAGGGATAGGTGCTAGCATGGGTCCTCAAGGTTGAGCCTTGCTATAATGCAGCCATTCTGAGGCGATCACTCAGACCGCCTCAATCCCCTCTCCCCTTTTTCTAAAGCCCATATAATACTCCCCCCTTTGGGTGTGGCTGAGAGGGAGACACGTGCGAGGAGAAGCACCATGGAGTTGTTTGGAGAAGAGAAGTGCAAAGCCATGATTGCTTAACCCACTGGCAGAGAACCTGCTGGGCAGATCCAGGAGCAGACCGGGAAGCTGACCTCCACTTTCGTATGGGACACAGGCATACAGATGGTGCCTGAAGGAAGACTGGCGCTGTGCACTGGAGGAGGTTGGGAGTACCTTGGCACGGTATGTCCTCAGTGTGAGAGAGTCACTATGAAGGAGCAAGCGTGGAGTCAGTGTGGGCATTGCAGCTACCTGCTGCTGTGGGCGGAGAAGAGTGAAGGCCGACCCAGGCAGATGTGTGTGGCTTGGGAGTCGGGGCTCACTCGAGAGGTGACAGGAACGGAGTCCAGGTTCCTCCGCGTAGGCAGGAGGGGCATAACCGAAGTGCTGATGAAGTTGGAAGCCATGCAGTCTGACAGTGGTTCAGTTTTGTCAGTACGGGGGACTCAGTCACTAGGAAGAGGGTGCATGCCAATCCAGCGGGTCGGTGGGTGGCTAGAGGATGCACCGGGATATGCGCAGCATAAATAAGATCTGCCCCTGTTTCTATATCTCAGCAGAAGTGGCCCGCAGCCATCCAGGCCTCACCAACCAGTCCGAGTAGTGAGGTAGAGCGTGTGGTCATTTATGTGCGGTCTACCTCTTTTCAATTCAAATATGGATCCATAGAGAAGGGAATGAACGATTGGAGATCCGAAGATGAGACAGAATGGGACTGGGGTGCTGAAACTGGGAGTAGCTCACCAGGACCTGATGCTGTCAATCCACTTAACAAAAAGACTCAGAAGTCTATTAAGAGAGGGAAGATGGCCCATAAATTGGGGTTCTGTGAGGCCTATACAAAAAGGGTCCCAGACCTAACCCCACCCACAAACTATGCCCCGGCTTGGGATCACCCAGAATACTACATTTAAGGGAAAAAAAAGGACAAATCTCTACACACCAGACTGTACAAAAGAAAGAAATATAATACTGAATTTTGAAGTTACAAGTTCAATATATTAACTTTTGTTTGAAAAACACTGGTGTTATACAGACCCCTTGGGCCATCGGGCCAGGGTCCTAAAGAGGAACTCTAACCTTACAGATCCCTTGGGCCAACGGGCCAGGATCTCTTGGATTACAAATGTTCTTTTGAAAGACCACAGAATTTTCAGCTAGAAGGAAAGAAGCGGGTGGCCATCGCAGTAATGGGAGGTGCATCCAGGAAGTCCTGTGGGGGGTGCTCTGAAAGACCCCTTACGTTTCCCTGACTCAGCAGAACTGCAGGCCACTCAGGCTCCAGTGGTTTGCCCTGTTTCCAAAAAGGAGAAGTACTGTGAGAGGCAGCAGGAAGATGCTGCAGTGGACTTCTTCAAGGACTCTGCATAGGTAGTCAGTGGTAGGGCACAGATTCCCCCAGGAGGAGGGGGAGAATTGGACCCAGCTTGTCAAGCACTGAATAGCAGAGGAGTCAGGAAATGTGAGAAGGTCGCCCCTGCGGGGAGGGTCTTCTCACTCAACGGTCCAGGTAGTTAGTCTTGTAATGGATGCATGTGAAACATGACTAACTTTTCATTTCTTTACAGGTGGGCTTCACGGTAGAGGCAGATAGTCAGGATGTATATAGTTGCTTAATCCTCACCCAGCGGATTTTTGTTTGGTGGGGAGTGCATCCTGTCATGCACCTTAAATAATTTTTATATGTGTACAGTATAAAGATGTCTATATATTTTTTTACGTAAATTATTTCTACATTTGTTTCTTTCCCTTTTCCCCCTTTTATTGCCCATATAAACCCAAATTAGAAAGCCGCTGGCAAAAACAATACAGATAAGATTGTAAAGAGCATATACAAAACAGAGAATTGCCACACTAAAATGACAAAGAAATAAAGTCCCACAAATATTACAGTCCATACAGAAGTGATATAGTCCAATCATGAAACACCTTAATAGTGAATATCGTAAAAAAAAGGTGAAGCACCCAGGTACACCTCCATGATATAATATGAGATGGAGATTATAAGAGTCATGAGCGCAGTAAGACAGAATATTCTTTAGTCAGGAGTCATCAACCCTCTTTTCTTTGCAGTGAAACGGGAGACCTCTGTGGCTATTTTTTGGTGTCCAATGGGAACACTCACATAGGGAATAATCAATGGTTCACCGGCAAATCATGCTTGTAAGATTATTCAAAGAAACTCCAATAATGCGAAACTGTATACAATTTTTTACAGATAAAAGATACCAACTACTTGCATTGAGGCAGTTAAAAATGAGTCCATGCTCGCGATGTTACCACGCCCGCTGACCCCAAGACGCTGTCGGCTTGAATCCATTTCCTCTGGTGAGCGGCCATCTCATATTATATGGTGGAGGTGCACCTGGGTGTTTCACCTTTTTATTCGATATTTACTATCAAGGTGTTTCATGATTGGACTATATCACTTCTATACGGACTGTAATATGTATGGGACTTTATTTCTTTGTCATTTTAAGGTGGCAATTCTCTGTTTTGTATATCCTAAAATGTTGCCAGCTTCTTCGGGTTGATCTTCCATGACTGACCCTGGCTCTGATACTGACAATACCTCTTTAGTCTAAAGCCCCGTACACACACGCAGATCGTCTTCATACAAACGTCGGCGGACGAAAGATCTGCCGATTGTATGCGTGTTAGTATGGTGCCTCCGACAGATGTCTGCACACAATCTGCGGACAAGAGTCTTTCTTGCAAACATGAAAATTTTTGTCTGCAGACACCAGAACGGACAATTGTTTGCCTGTCAGTACAGAAATCAGCCGACAGACCGCAGATTTGCAAGACTGGGCATGCTCAGAAAATAAAAAACACAGGGAAAGTTAACCATTACATGACATCACTTCTGCAGTCAGCTGAAGTCTGCAGACAAAATTCTTGTGCTGTCCTTGTGCTGTCTTTGCACTTTTCAACAGACACCGACATCCCGGGGAGAAAAGATGAACATTTGTATGACGACGATCTGCGTGTGTGTACGGGGCTTTAGGTTCAATGGTTTTGGTTCATGGGGTTTTGGTATTCTCAGTGTATTGGATGTGTGTATATATTGTTGTTTTACTGGCACTGTCTTTTAATAAATCACATTATTTTATACCATATTTCTGCCTGGTGCTCTCGGTGCAAGTCATACCTGTTACATAATACAAAGACCAGAAACAACTAGTGTGGCTGCACAAGGAAATCATTTTGTTTCTGCTAATGATTTCTGCAAGATGCATCCAGAAAAGGTTGTATACTATGCCTTGCTAGTGACAGAGGGAAGGGAATGTTGCGACCAAATATTGAAGAAACAGACCAGTCATCAGCTGTAAGAAAGTATCTGTCTGGTCATTCTCATGTTGATCAAGGCAGGGTTTTGTTTGGGGACCTTCAGCCCTCGATTCAGTTTTGTGCAGCGTTGTCCAGTATTCCTAATGGTAGTGAGGACTTTTCTCCTTTTTTTAAAATGGCTCAGGTGGGATCTCTGATATGGTGTTTGGAAGATGACATAACTTATTTCTTTGAGCACTACTCAGCTTGTTCAAAGCAGGTGTTATCGTATTGTGTTAATATAGTACATTCTCTACTCAGGACTCGGCGCCAGCATAAGGCAGTCATAGGCGGCCGCGTGAGGGCGCCAAGAAGGGGGGGGGCGCCAAAGCAGGGGTTCCCACGAGGTGCTTATCTTTGTGCTGGCGGCCAGCCCTGCTCCCACCTGTACCTATTTCAGTGATACTGACAAGTGGCGCAGCACAGCCCCGGCCGGGCGATGTTAACTTCACCAGCTCGCCTCTCCTGACTCGAGTCCTCCTGCACTCCTCCTCCTCTTTCGCCAGATGCAGGGCAGAAAGACACCTAGACCCGAAGACACCACCCCCTCTCTTCATTCAGCCCTCAAGGTGAGGATCGCTGGATCCTGAAAAAAAAAATCCTCCTCCCACCTGGGAGGTGACAGAGAGAGGGACAGGAACAGCTCCAGTTCAGTAGCACACAGAGACTATCGCCGCTGAACTGGAGGGGGTGTGATATGAAAGGGAGCCCAGGGAGGAGCCTGGAGCCAAGTAAGACCAGGGGGGGGGCCAAGGCCACTAGAGGGCCCAGGAGGAGGAGTGGCACTGGTGGTACTACCACAGAAGAAAATCTCTCTATCCCATCTCTGTGGAAGGTAGGGCAAGCAAGCTGATTTCAGCTTTATAGTGTCATAATCTGGCTGTGAATATTATTGTACTAGCCCCACCCTTGTGTCATACCCGCAGTCTCTGACAGTCCCTTGCCCAATGCCTGCAGTCTCTTACGTCCCTTGTGCCATGCCTGAAGTCTCTGACTGCCTCTTGTGCCATGCCTGCAGTCTCTGACCATTCCTTGTGCCATGCATGCAGTCTCTGATTGTCTCTTGTGCCATGCCCGCAAGTCTCTGACTGTCTCTTGTGCCATGCCTGCAATATCTGACCATCCCTTGTGCCATGCCTGCAGTCTCTGACCCTTCCCTGGGCCATGCCTGAAATCTCTGACCATTCCTTGTGCCATGCCCACAGTCTCTGACCATTCCTTGTGCAATTCTTGCAGTTTCTGATCGTCTATTGTGCCATGCCTGCTGTCTCTGACCATTCCTTGTGCCATGTTTGCAGTTTCTGATCATCTCTTGTGCTATGCCCGTAGTCTCTGACCATTTCTTGTGCCATGCCTGCAGTCTCTGATCGTCTCCTCTGCCATGCATGCAGTCTCTGAACATTTCTTGTGCCATGCCTGCAGTCTCTGATCGTCTCTTCTGCCATGCCTGCAGTCTCTGATCCTCCCTTGTGCCATGCCCGCAGTCTCTGACCTCTCCTATGCTATGCCCGCAGTCTCTGACTGTCCCTTGTGCTATGTCCACAGTCTCTGACCATCCCTTGTGCCATGCCCACAGTCTCTGACCATCCCTTGTTCCATGCCCACAGTCTCTAATCGTCTCTTGTGCCATGTCTGCAGTCTCTGACCAGCTCTTGTGCAATATATGTAGTCTCTGATCGTCTCTTGTGCCATGTATGCAGTCTCTGATCGTCTCTTGTGCCATGTCCACATTCTATTATCATCCCTTTTGCCATGTATGCAGTCTCTGACCCTCCCTTGTGTCATGTATGCAGTCTCTGACAATCTCTTGTGCTATGTATGTAGTCTCTGACTATCTCTTGTGCCATGTCTACATTCTCTGTGGACTGTAATGTAAAGGGGACTTCTATGGACTCTTGTGTAAGGAGGGGGCTGTGGTGACCAGAGACTCCAGTACATCAGAGTTTCCCTTTACACCGGGGTCTGCAGCATCGCTTTTTACATCGGAGTTCTCTTTTACCTCAGGGTTCACAATGTTCCCGTTTATGTCAGGGTCCACAGAGGTCCCATTTGCACTGTAAAGGAAAACCCTGTGTTGGGTTATATTAACCTGACCTTCATATCAATGGAGAAATATGTTTTTTTCCCTTTTTTGTTATATTTAAACACATTGCTAATCACACTAGTTACATGTGAAATTAGCACAATATAGAAATTAAATATTGATATTTCCACTGTTTTGCACTGAAATCTGCCTTTTTATGTACTTTTTTTAAGTGTCCGCAAAAAATGTGACTCTGTCAGTAAATTTAATGATTTTTGCCAGTAAAAAATTGGTGCTTTTTGTAAATTATGCACTCCCTCTCACATCAAATTTCACATCAGGAGGTTGGCAACACTGCACCCCAGTAAAGTGCCCCCTCCCCCCGCTATGTATCCAAAGCGCCCATTGCCCATCTTTGGCATCTGGGACCGGCATAGCGGGTGCCGCCGTGTAAAGAGGAAGGAGAAGAGGGGACACACATCCGCTCTCCTCCCCTTCGTGTTCCTGACATCGAAGCATCATTGACAGTTTCCCTGGCCATTAAGGCTGGGAAAGAATGTAATGCAATGGGATCTACACTGCATTACATTCATGACTGAATGCATGATAACATTGATGAGGTGACATCAGCAGGCAAATAAAGTGTATGCCATATGGGGGTGGGGGTTTGCATTTTGGAGGGAAGGGGGTGGAAGGAGGATGGTTTGGGGGGGGGGGCGGGGGGGACACCAAAATGCACCTTCGCCTAAGTAGACAAAAACCCTTGCATCGGCCCTGTCTCTATTCAGACAATGGAATTGTGAGTTTTGTTTAATCCTGACTACAAGGCTTGTCAAATACTGTATATCACACTCAATCTCAATCAGATTTTACCAACTCACTCCTGCTACTAGACACCCACTTGCTCAAGTACTTCCCTCTCCCTTACCCATAGCAACCACAGTCGCCGCCAAGTATGCTCTGCACCCAAATATATGTCAGTACCCTGTCCCTATTAGCTACAATATGCCTGCATTTGCCTATTGAAGCCCTCCCCTTCCACTCCGTTGTCCTTGGCAACTCCTCAGAAATCACCCTCTGCAACTTTCCCCCTTGTTCATTGTTTCTCAGTTCTGTTCCTACTCCTCTATCAGATGCACACCCTGCTCACAGCCCTGCAAGCACTTGCAGAACTTCTATTTCTAAACCTTAAAAGAAACAGAAGTTTTTCCCAACTTATTCAATCCTGCCACTATCCACTCCTGCTTTCATGCCTGCTGATGAGGTCCAGCCCACCCCCATGCCTAGTAATAGGGTCCAGTCCATCTCTATAATTTTATAATATATAGAGTAAATACACCACATAACCAAAATGTGTCAGTAATAAATTTGTATTAGACATATGCATGCAATTATACAATAGGTAAAAATATCCAAGTATGTCATATCACATTAAGCATAATGCAGCAAAATTATTTGCTCCACTTTTGAATCACAGCAACAAAAATACATGCTTGCATATAGGTACAGTGAGCTACACTTAAAACGTATAAGGGCTAAGGTTCAGAGATACATACAGGAGTTAAGTACCCAGAATAAGTTAATGAAAAGGATAGCCAGGTAGGAGGCTCTAGAGAAGGGGGTTCTAAAACTCATTGTTTTTTCCTCCTCCTCTCTCTTTTCAACAGGGTCTGGCTTAGCTGTTTTTTTTCACGTATTTTTGTACATGCAAAAGTGCTACATGCTACATAGTGTGTGGATGATCTGCATTACAGTCATTGGTGCATCTGTAGCTGGGAGGAGGAGGCATCCACACGCTGCAGCAGAAGCTCCATCTTGGGATCCTGGATGCCTCCTGCAGATGCAAATGCACGAAAGAATGTAATGCATGAGATCATCCACACACTGTGAGTTGCCAATTATTGTGTGCTGTGTCCAGCTCTCCACCTAGCTGCACTTAGATTGGCATCCCCTTGCTGTCTCTCTTAGCTATTGCAGGTGCCATCCAGACTGTATTCATTGTGACAGTTTCTTTGGTGTCTTCCACAGCTGGGAATCATTTTGAGAACCATTATAAGCTTAATTTGCTATGTGGGTTGCTAATTGTCTTCCTTTAATAAATGTTTATACACTCACTACACTTAGTCTGTGCACTTTGCTTTTTTTGTCTGTTTACCACTTTATCAATCCTCTGTTCCTGATAACTCTGATAACTCTGTTCCTACTGTGCAGCTGGATTCCATTGACTCTATACGTGCTGCCTAGCTGGATGCTAGTGCAAAGTTTAAACTACCATCTGCTGATGGGTCTGAGCAACTTCTGAGTTTTCATTATTGCCATATAGCTTGTATGAGTTGCCTGTTTGATCTGAGATTATTTATATAGTTGCCTTGTTTAAGTCCTTCTTGCAGTATGTTGCTCCTGTGGTGCCAAAGCCTGGTGGTCCAGAGATACCCTCCTTAACCGGTAACTGCATTTGCCTTCATGTTCCTGGTAGTGGTGAGCTCTATGGAGTGGCAGAGCACTATTCTTGCCTTACCATGACCTTGCCATGCACTTACAATGATTCTAGGTGCACTGGGGGACCAGGGCTGGGTAACCATTGCCTTGAAAAGACTTAGGTGGCCATTGATGTGCAGAACAAGTCTTGGGAACCAGACAAGCTACACAATTAAAAGAGGACACTCCAGTGTCAGAGTTCAAGTGTTGTCAAATGTCCCCATGGTTAAGTTTGCGGATAACCCGTGGTACCCCAGAGTTGCTGTACCTGCTGTGTTGGGGGACTTGAAGTTTCACATTTTTTACCTCCTTGAGAATTAGGCCAACAGGACATCCAGCCAGTTGGCAAACCTCAGCGTTTCTGTACCCAATCAGTTGTCAGGCCCTGGCAGAGGAACATCTAGCCTGTTATTTGATATTGGAAGCAGGGCATCTTGCTGTGAATCTGGCACTTCTTTGGCCTATGAGAAACTTCCCCTTTGGACTTTTTCGGCAGGTTGATATCTCTTATGGACTTGTATAACTAAGGCTGGTTGGGGTGTCTGAAGGTAGCAAGGGAAATGTTAGGAGTGAACACCAGCAGGTGTCTCTCAGGGTACACAGTAGCAGTTCCAAGCAGTCATCACTGTGCTTGATGCTGGGAGGGTATTTAGTCCCCCCTCTGGTACTCCATCATGCCTTGGTGTTCTGCCTGTGTGCCCTTGATTTGTGTGCCTTATAACCTCTTAGTCTGTTTATGATCCTGATCATTTGCCCGCCTGCATGAACTTGCTATTGTGTACCCTCTTCCTGTCCTGACTTGTTCCTTGTTTCTTTGCCTTGATCTTTAGTGTATGACCCTGGCTCTGATAGTGAGGTCAGCGCTTTAGTCTTACCTTGCCATCTCTTTATAATTAGTTAGTTAGCTTAGTTAGTTAATTTTGGTAGTTTGCTTATCATTCTCACTCTCACCTATTAGTTTCACTAGCTTTGGTTCACAGTGTGAGTTTTTGGTGTATTGGATATGTGTTTTTTTCTGACATTGTCTTTTAATAAATCACATTATTTTATACCATATTTGTTTGAAAATGTAGATGCTCTAAGTCCAACAGTACAAACAAATGGCCACTGCCCCCACCTATAACTGGCCTTCACAGCAAGGAGCACGTGGAAGGGCAACGTATGTAAAACAAAACCAAAGAAAAATTCCCAGCTCAACTCACCAATCAGCCTTCTACTAACCAAATTAACCTGTCTAACAGTTTGTGTTAAAAACAGGGGTTTAGTTAGCACACATTTGCAAATGCATGCATAAGCTGCGGAAGACAGGACAAGGCACCCCTTTATTATCTGCAGTCCTAACTCTATACATTTTTGAGAACCTCCATAGTAGAAGCATATGCATTATAATGGATAGGCAGAGGGCAGGTGAGCCTGGAAGGAGCCCACCCCTCCATAAAGGCACAGGAGCACACTGGACACCCAGCACATAGCTCAATGGCAGCAAAGGTGTCCAGTGTGTTCCCTCACTAACAGTACAAACAAATGGCCACTGCCCCCACCTATAACTGGCCTTCGCAGCAAGAAGCACATGAAAGGGCAACGCATATAAAATAAAACCAAAGAAAAATTCCCAGCTCAGCTTGCCAGCCAACCTGCTAGCAACCAAATTAACCTGTCTAACAGTTTGCATTAAAAACAGGGGTTTAGTTAGCACTAGTGTTGAGCGAACACGGACTGTATTATTCGGGTTCGTACCGAATAATTGGATTTTTGCTACCCGGACACGGACCCGAAAACTTTACTGTATGTTCGGGTTTAAAATCCGTGTTCTGTAATTTTATTTCCTGTTTTGTATGTAATGGCGCGCTTTTAATGGCGGGCTTTCAACAGCCAATCAACAAGCGTTTAACTGGTGTGCCTTAAGCCATCCCAGCCATGCCTACTAATGTATTAGTAGCTGTGATTGGCCATCTGAACCATGTGACCCATGTCTTTATAAGTTCGAGAGACCCAGCGCGGCGCGTCATTCTGCTGTAGTTTAGGGAGAGAGCACACATCATACGTGCTGGCTGCTGATTAGGGACAGACAGTGAAAAATTGTGCCCGAAAAGAATGCAGGGACAGGTCGGAGTGTAGGCAGGGAAAGTTATTTGAGCATTTTAGAGACAGGCTGGAGAGATTAGGCAGGGACAGTCTACATCGATTTTGCTGTGTGGGGGGTGGTGCAGTGAACAATCTTTTTGAGCATTTTAGGGACAGGCTGGAGAGATTAGGCAGGGACAGTCTACATCGATTTTGCTGTGTGGGGGGTGCTGCAGTGAACGATCATTTTGAGCATTTTAGGGACAGGCTGGAGAGATTAGGCAGGGACAGTCTATATCTATTTTGCTGTGTGGGGGGTGGTGCAGTGAACAATCTTTTTGCCCTCACTTGAGCCCACTGAGGAGGAGGGAGAAAAAAAATCTATTTTTATCAGTCTGTTGTGTGCAGCGTTCAGCTATATTTTACTACAGATTGCTGTTCTAATCTGCTATTTAAAAATTAAGTTAAATGGGAATTTTTTTTTTTTTTCCCCTTCATAGCCTGCTTGTTGCTGAGCTGACCGTGACATAAGACACTGCTGTGTTCACATGTGCTATTGAGTGATTTTCAATTTTATATACTTTTTTCTATTCCACTATTCAATATACACCCTTTTGGGTTAAAAAAAATTTAATTGTGGCATAGTCTGTACTAATCTACTATTTAAAAATTACAAAGTTAAAGGGGAATTTTTTTTTCCCTTCATAGCCTGCTGCAGAGCTGACCGTCACATAAAACATGAGACACTGCTGTGTTCACATGTGCTATTGAAAAATCACCAATTTTATATCATATTTTCTATTCCGCTATTCAATCTACACCCTTTGGGGTAAAAAGATTTAAATTGCGGCATAGTCTGTATCGGTACGTGTGAGATACACCTTTCCAATTTTTGGGGCGCATCTTCCACCGCCGAGGATTGCAGGGTGCTTCAGTTTGCCTCCTGCCTGTTCCGAACTCCTCCTACTCCTCATCCTGCCTTTAGGGTACAAAAAATAGTAATCGGGGCCTATTCTGGGTCTGTACGTGTGAGATAGATACACCTTTTGACATCATATTTTCTATTCCGCTATTCAATCTACACCCTTAGGGGTAAAAATAATTAAATTGCGGCATAGTCTGTATCGATACGTGTGAGATACACCTTCCAAATTTTTGGGGCGCATCTTCCACCGCCGAGGATTGCAGGGTGCTTCAGTTTGCCTCCTGTTCCGAACTCCTCCTACTCCTCATCCTGCCGTTAGGGTACAAAAAATTGTAATCGGGGCCTAGTCTGGGTCTGTACGTGTGAGATACACCTTTTGATATCATATTTTCTATTCCGCTATTCAATATACACCCTTTGAGGTAAAAATAATTAAATTGCGGCATAGTCTGTATCGGTACGTGTGAGATACACCTTTCCAATTTTTTGGGCGCATCTTACACCGCCGAGGATTGCAGGGTGCTTCAGTTTGCCTCCTGCCTGTTCCGAACTCCTCCTACTCCTCATCCTCATCCTGCCTTTAGGGTACAAAAAATTGTAATTGGGGCCTAGTCTGGGTCTGTACGTGTGAGATACACCTTTTGATATCATATTTTTTATTCCACTATTCAATCTACACCCTTTGGGGTAAAAAATATTAAATTGCGGGATAGTCAGTATCGGTACATGTGAGATACACCTTCCAAATTTTTGGGGCGCATCTTCCACTGCCGAGGATTGCAGGGTGCTTCAGTTTGCCTCCTGATCAGAACTGCTCCTACTCCTCATCCTGCCTTTAGGGTACAAAAAATTGTAATCGGGGCCTAGTCTGTGTTTGTACGTGTGAGATACACCGTTTTATGAAATTTTTTCTATTCCGCTATTCAATCTACACCCTTTGGGGTAAAAAGAATTAAATTGCGGCATAGTCTGAATCGGTACGTGTGAGATGCACCTTCCAAATTTTTGGGGCGCATCTTCCACCGCCGAGGATTGCAGGGTGCTTCAGTTTGCCTCCTGTTCCGAACTCCTCCTACTCCTCATCCTGCCTTTAGGGTACAAAAAATTGTAATCGGGGCCTAGTCTGGGTCTGTACGTGTGAGATACACCTTTTGATATCATATTTTCTATTCCGCTATTCAATCTACACCCTTGGGGTAAAAACAATTAAATTGCGGGATAGTCTGTATCGGTACGTGTGAGATACACCTTTCCAATTTTTGGGGCGCATCTCATACCACCGAGGATTGCAGGGTGCTTCAGTTTGCCTCCTGCCTGTTCCGAACTCCTCCTACTCCTCATCCTCATCCTGCCTTTAGGGTACAAAAAATTGTAATTGGGGCCTAGTCTGGGTCTGTACGTGTGAGATACACCTTTTGATATCATATTTTTTATTCCACTATTCAATCTACACCCTTTGGGGTAAAAAATATTAAATTGCGGGATAGTCAGTATCGGTACATGTGAGATACACCTTCCAAATTTTTGGGGCGCATCTTCCACTGCCGAGGATTGCAGGGTGCTTCAGTTTGCCTCCTGATCAGAACTGCTCCTACTCCTCATCCTGCCTTTAGGGTACAAAAAATTGTAATCGGGGCCTAGTCTGTGTTTGTACGTGTGAGATACACCGTTTTATGAAATTTTTTCTATTCCGCTATTCAATCGACACCCTTTGGGGTAAAAAAAATTAAATTGCGGCATAGTCAGTATCGGTACGTGTGAGATACACTTTCCAAATTTTTGGGGCGTATCTTCCACCGCCGAGGATTGCAGGGTGCTTCAGTTTGCCTCCTGTTCCGAACTCCTCCTACTCCTCATCCTGCCTGTAGGGTACAAAAAATTGTAATCGGGGCCTAGTCTGTGTTTGTATGTGTGAGATACACCGTTTTATAACATTTTTTCTATTCCGCTATTCAATCTACACCCTTTGGGGTAAAAATAATTAAATTGCGGCATAGTCTGTATCGGTACGTGTGAGATACCCCTTTCCAATTTTTTGGGCGCATCTTACACCGCCGAGGATTGCAGGGTGCTTCAGTTTGCCTCCTGTTCCGAACTCCTCCTACTCCTCATCCTCATCCTGCCTTTAGGGTACAAAAAATTGTAATCGGGGCCTAGTCTGTGTCTGTACGTGTGAGATACACCGTTTTATAACATTTTTCCTATTCCGCTATTCAATATACACCCTTTTGGAGTGTAAAAAATTTAATTACGGCATAGTCTTTATCGGTACGTGTGAGATACACCTTTTAAATTTGTTTGGCGCATCTCCTTCCACCGCCGAGGATTGCAGGGCACTTCAGTTTGCCTCCTGTTCCGAACTCCTCCTACTCCTCTTCCTCATCCTCATCCTCCCTTTAGGGTACAAAAAATTGTAATCGGGGCATAGTCTGTGTTTTTACGTGTGAGATACACTGTTTTATATCCTTTTTTCTATTCCGCTATTCAATATACATCTTTTGGGGTGAAAAAAATAAAATTGCAGCATACTTTGCATATTTGACTGTGAGATACACCCGTTGTATTTGTATACTGTTTTTCTATTCCGCTATTTAATAAACACCCTTTTGGGGTAAAAAAAAATTAAATTAAGGCATAGTTTGCATATTTGACTGTGAGATACACCCGTGCAATACTGTTGTTGTTTTGTTCCGCTATTCAATAAACACCTTTCTAGGGCAAGATCATAAATTACAGAAATATGAGGAGACCGTCAAATAGGGGCTGTGGCCTGGGTCGTGGTGCTGCTGGTAGAGCTCCTGTTGCAAGCAGAGGACGTGGTCGATCTGTGCCAGCTACACGCACAAGTGAAACACCTTCCTCAAGTGTGAGTAGGCCACAGAACCTGCAGCAGTATTTGGTAGGGCATCATGCGCCTCTACAAGTGTTGAGGCCAGAACAAGTAGAGGCCATAGTAGATTGGTTTGCTGCTGACAGTGCCTCCAGTTCCTTCACATTGTCTCCCACCCAGTCTACTGCAGAAAGGTCAGAGTTGGCACCTGCAGCCGATGTCCAACCGTCTTTCACATCACCCCCTTCCAAATCAGGCAAGCAGTCTGAGCCCCAAGTCATGCAGCAGTCTCTTATTCTTTTTGATGACTCTGTCAGCAGGGTTTCCCAGGGACATCCACCTAGCCCTGCCCCAGAAGTAGAAGAGATTGAGTGCAGCGATGCCCAACCACTTATTTCTCAAGATGAGTACATGGAAGGACCATCGCAGCACGTCTCCGATGATGACGAAACGCAGGTGCCAACTGCTGCGGCACTCAGAATTGTGGAGACCGACAAGGAGGGCAGGGGTGAAGACTGGGTGGAAGATGATGTGGAGGACGATGAGGTCCTCGACCCCACATGGAATGAAGGTCATGCAGGTGACCTGAGTAGTTTGGAGGAAGAGGCGGTGGTCGCACAGAGCCACCAGCACAGCAGAAGAGGGAGCAGGCTGCAGAAGCAGAGTGGCTGTGCCCTAGAAACTACGCCTGCTACTGCCCAACGAAGCAAGGGATCGAGCACACCAAAGCCAGCTCAAAGGAGTTCTCTAGCGTGGAAGTTCTTCAGAAAATGTGCTGATGACAGGACACGAGTGGTTTGCACCCTGTGCAATCAGAGCCTGAAGCGAGGCATAAACCTTCTCAACCTGAGCACAACCTGCATGATCAGGCATCTAAGTGCAAAGCACGAGCTGCAGTGGAGTAGACACCTTCAAAACCAAGAAAGGTCTCTGGCTCCTCCTGCTTCTTCTTCTGCTGCAGTCTCGGCCTCTTCATCCACCTCTGTAGTAATACCGGCACCTGCCACCCCGCAAACAGACGATCTGTCAGCAACACCACCACCTGGGTCACCAACCATCTCCACAATGTCCCGTGGAAGCGTTCAGCTTTCCATCTCCCAAACACTTCAGAGGAAGAGGAAGTACCCCCCTACCCACCCGCGATCCCTGGCCCTGAATGCCAGCATTTCAAAATTCTTGGCCTTTGAAATGCTGTCATTCCGTCTGGTGGAGACGCACAGTTTTAAAAGCCTTATGTCGGTGGCTGTCCCACAGTATGTCGTGCCCAGCCGCCACTACTTTTCCAGGCAAGCCATCCCTTCCCTGCACAACCAAGTGGGGGAAAAAAATCAGGTGTGCACTGCGCAACGCCATCTGTGCCAAGGTCCACCTAACTACCGATACGTGGACCAGTAAGCACGGTCAGGGGTGTTATATCTCCCTAACGGCACACTGGGTAAATGCAGTGGCGGATGGGCCTGAGGCGGATAGCAATTTGGCGCACGTCCTTCCACCACCGAGGATTGCAGGGCACTTCAGTTTGCCTCCTGTTCCTAACTCCTTCTACTCTGCTTCCTCATCCTCTACCGCCTCCTCATCCGGTCAGCGTAACACCTTCATCACCTACTTCAGCACAGCCAGGGGTAAACGACAGCAGGCAGTTTTAAAACTTGCCTGTTTGGGGGAAAAATCACACACCGCGCAGGAGTTGTGGAGGATCATGGAACAGCAGACAAATGAGTGGTTGCTGCCAGCGAGCCTCAAGAGCCTGGTGGTGTGCGATAACGGGCCGAAATCTCATAGCAGCTCTGGGCCTAGCCGGTTTGACGCACATCCCTTGCCTGGCGCATGTGCTGAATTTGGTGGTGCAGAGGTTCCTTAAAAATTAGCCCGATATGTCAGAGCTGCTGCAGAAAGTGCGGGCCGTCTGTGCGCACTTTCGGCGTTCTCACCCTGATGCTGCTCACCTGTCAGCGCTGTAGCGTAACTTCGGCCTTCCCGCTCACCGCCTCATATGTGACGTGCCCACAAGGTGTAACTCCACCTTTCACATGCTGGAAAGACTGTGCGAGCAGTAGCAGGGCATAGTGGAGTTTCAGCTGCAGCACGCACGCGTGAGTCGCTCTGCGGAACAGCACCACTTCACCACCAATAACTGGGCCTCCATGCGAGACCTGTGTGCCTTGTTGCGCTGTTTTGAGTACTCCACCAACATGGCCAGTGCCGAATACGCCGTTGTCAGCTTAACTATCCCACTTCTATGCCTCCTTCAAAAAACGATTCGGGCGATGATGGAAGAGGATGTGGCACAGGATGAGGAGGAAGAGGAGGATGAAGAGGTAACATTTCCAAGGCTTTCAGGGCAGTCATTCGCAAGTGGCTCCGTGGGTGGGTTCCTGCACACACAAACGCCAGGTACACAATTGTCCAGCAGGGGCACAGTTCTGAAGGATGAGGAGGAGGAGATGGAGGAGGAGATGGAACCATGTTCACAGCAGGGTGGCACCCAGGCCAGCTTATGGCCATCACTGGTGCGTGGCTGGGGGGATACAGAGGACACAGACGATACACCTCCCACAGAGGACAGCCTTTTGTTGCCTCTGGGCAGCCTGGCACACATGAGCGATTACATGCTGCAGTGTCTCCACAACGACCGCCGAGTTGCCCACATTCTAACTTGTGCTGATTACTGGGTGGCCACGCTGCTGGATCCCGGTTACAAGGACAACGTACCATCCTTAATTCTCTCACTGGAGCGCGATCGCAAGATGCGCGAGTACAAGCGCACGCTGGTAGACGCGATGCTGCTGCCATTCCCACCTGACAGCGGGGCCACAGTGGAAGCACAAGGCCAAGGCAGAGGAGGAGGAGGAAGAGGTCGTCAACGCAACCAGGGCACCGCCAGCACCTCAGAAGGCAGGGTTAGCATGGCCGAAATGTGGAAAAGCTTTGTCAGCACGCCACAACAAACAGCAGCACCAGCAGCTCATATGGAACGTCTTAGCAGGAGGCAGCATTTCACCAACATGGTGGAGCAGTATGTGTGCACACGCCTACATGTAGTGAATGATGGGTCTGCCCCCTTCCACTTCTGGGTCTCCAAATTGGGCACATGGCCTGAGCTTGCCCTTTACGCCTTGGAGGTGCTGGCGTGTCCTGCAGCCAGTGTATTATCTGAACGTGTATTTAGCATGACTGAGGGCGTTATCACAGACAAGCGCAACCGCCTTTCCAGAGACAATGTGGACAAGCTCACGTTCATTAAAATGAACCAGGCATGGATCCCACAGGACTTTTCCGTACCTTGTGCAGAATAGAGATGGATATCGACCTTACCCAGCCATTGTTATATTTTTGATCTTTCTCACTCTTTTGGGGTGTACCCTAATTTAAAATGACTGAAAAAAAGCAGTGTTGGCTACCTCGTCCCCCTCCACCGCCGCTTCCACCTACACCGCCACATCCACCGCCATCTCAACCTCCTTCCTACTCCATATGGGCCTCGTCCTTCACAGATGAAGAAAATTGTTTAATTTTTCTGTTTTTTTTTTGTTGTTTTAAGTTATTTCCCTATCCACGTTTGTTTGAAGAGCACTTGCCATGCCCTTAATTACGTTTTGCTGCCATTTGCAGCACTCTAGCCCTTTCCATTGGTGTTTTAGAGCCATTTTAGTGCCTGAAAGTTCGGGTCCCCATTGACTTCAATGGGGTTCGGTGTCCGGGTAAAGTTCGGAAAAAGTCCGGGACACGGACCCGGACTTTTTTTTCAAATTCGGTCGAACCCGCCAAACACGGACATCCAGGTGTCCGCTCAACTCTAGTTAGCACACATTTGCAAATACATGCATAAGCTGCGGAGTCCGTGACAAGGCACCCCATAATTATCCGCAGTCCAAGCTCTATACATTTTAGCCCGCAGCTACATCACCAGCCTAGTCTCAAAATACCAACCTAATTGCTCTATTCGTTCCTCTCAAAACCTCCTGCTCTCCAGCTCCCTTGTCACCCCCTCCCATGCTCGCCTCCAGGACTTTTTCAGAGCCTCTCCAATCCTATAGAACTTCTTACTCCAATCTGTCCAATTATCTCCTACTCTATTAGCTTTAAGACAATCCCTGAAAACACTCCTCTTCAGAGAAGCCTATCCTACCCACACCTAACAACCGTACTTCAATTTTCTCCATCAGCTCATCCCCCACAGTTATTGCCTTCTGTTTCACTTGACCCTCCCTTCTAGATTGTAAGCTCTAACGAGCAGGGCCCTCTAATTCCTCCTGTATTGAATTGAATTGTGACTGCATTGTCTTCCCTCATATTGTAAAGTGCTGAGCAAACTGTTGACGTTATATAAACCCTGTATAATAATAATATTAATAATAATTTATATTAGCATTTATATTAGAAAGACATTCATTATAATGGATAGGCAGAAGGCAAGGGAGCCTGGAAGGAGCCCATCCCTCCTTAAAGGCACAGAGGTGCACTGGACACCTAGCACAATGGCAGCAAAAGGTGTCCAGTGCATTCCCTCACCAGCTTTCCAAAAGTACAAACAAAGAGCCACTGCCTCCACCTATAACCAGTCTTCACAGCAAGGAGCACATGGAAGGGCAATGCATGTAAAACAAAATCAAAGAAAAATTCCCAACTCAACTCACCAGCCAGCCTGCTACAAATTAAATAACCTAATAAAAAAGGAGTAAGAATAAGCAGCCTGTAAGCTCCTATAACTCACTCACTCAGCGCTATGGCGATAATTGTGTTACCATATACAGGATACAACAAAAATGATAATAATAATATACAATATATACAGCTGCTGCTTTTATTGGCTAGTAAATCAAAAGAAGGTGTATATATTATCCCAGAGTCAGATATTATCTGTCAAAATAAATAAATATACACTAGCAGCCTCAGACTCAATAATGTGATTCGTGTACTGGAGATCTTCAGAGGTGTCAATCATGTAATATTGTAGACAACCAGATGAATCAATCTTGCAACCAAACAAGGTGAATCAGTCCTTAGTGCTGAAAAACATGTATACATGCACCGTCACTGCACCACTGTGGACCCCCTTGGTAATGCCCACGTACCTATAGGGAATGTATATTGCGCCTGGTAAACAAGGTCAGCAATCCTGTTGGCAGCAGCGGACCACAGATCCCTTTAATATGGACAGCAGTGGTTCAACTCCTGAAGACTCTCAATCAGCAAATGACCATGTAATCAAAGAAGGGGACTCATAGTGTAAACTATAGGGAATGTATATTGCGCCTGGTAAACAAGGTCAGCAATCCTGTTGGCAGCAGCGGATAACAGATCCCTTTAATATGGACAGCAGCGGTTCTCCAGCAGACTGCTGGGAGTTGTTGTCCCTCCGCACAATGACTGTACCTTGCTCCAGAGTGCAGCGCTGTGTGAAGAGCGACCTTCCCTCCTGCTGCTCTCTGCTTCCACAGGCCAGTGTGGGATAAAATATACACCTTCTTTAAATTAAATAACCTGTCTAACAGTTTGCATTAAAAACAAGGGTTTAGTTAGCACAAATTTGCAAATACAAACTTACCCTGGTGAGAATGGTGAGATGCATTGCTGATCATGGCTATGTAAAGACTGCAGGGTAGTAGGATGTCACTAAAAACTATCCATATAGCTTTCTAAGATATGCACTTAATAATTTTTTAATACAAAAATGTATCTCAGTACTTACTCTGGAACCCTCTGTTGGTGATTACTAGAGATGGGCAGAACGACCACCTGTTTGGTTCGCCACAGAACTTTTGAACAACGCAAAAGTTCAGAACTGAAAAACGAACCCCATTAAAGTCTATGAGAATCAACTGGAAAAATCAAGTGCTCATTTTGAAGGCTTATATGCAGGTGTTATGGGGGTCCAGGTACTGCCGAGGGGGACATGCATTAATGAAAAAAAAAACATAATTTACTGATGCCTAAAGTGAAACTATAAAAATGAGAAAAAAAATGAATAAATACTGTAAATATAGCGCCTTATTCTGCCTGTAAAGTGACACATATGTACTGTATATAGAAAATGCTGCAGCAATAATGACATTTATAAAGCCAAAAAAAATTATATTTCCCTGCCAGCTTTCTTTATTTTTAACCACTTAAGGACCGGAAGGTTTTACCCCCTTAATGACCAGGCCATTTTTTGCAATACGGCACTGCGTTACTGTAACTGGCAATTACGTGGTCGTGCGACGCTATAACCAAATAAAATTGATGTCCATTTTTCCCACAAATAGAGCTTTCTTATGGGGGTATTTGATCACCTCTGCGTTTTTTTTTTTTTTTGCGCTATAAACAAAAAAGAGTAACAATTCTGAAGAAAAAAAAAAAAAACAATATGTTTTACTTTCTGCTTTAAAACATTCCCAATACAAAAAAAAATGTAAAATCAAATGTTTTCATCAATTTAGGCCAATATGTATTCTGCCATATATTTTTGGTAAAAAAATCCCAATAAGTGTATATTGATGGGTTTGCGCAAAAGTTATCATGTCTACAAACTAGGGGATAGATTTATGTAATTTTTATTTATTTTACTAGTAATGGCGGCGATCAGCAAATTTTAGCAGAACTTCGGACGACTCGGGTACCTAACTGACACTTTTGACACTTTTGAGGGGACCAGTGACATTACTACAGTAATCAGTGCTAAAAATATGCACTGTTACTGTACTAATGACACTGGCAGGGTATGGGTTAACACCAGGGGCGATCAAAAGATTAAGTGTGCTCCTAGGGAGTGCTTTCTAACTGTATGGGGGTGTACTTATAGGAGGAACACAGGAACCCTGTGTTCATCTCTGACAGAACGGCGGTCTGCCTTGTTTACATAGGCAGACCACCATTCTTTCTCCATGGGGAGCGATCGCTGGTGGCCGGCGGGCATCACATCCACTGCACCCCCTGATTGGCTCCCCCTCTAACCAATCGGCGCATGAGCGCGCCTCCGGCGTCGTGCGTGTGCCCCCGCTATCTATTACACGAAGCAGAGTACAGGTACTTCGTTTTGCGTAATAGTGTCGACTAGAGTTGAGCGGACACCTGGATGTCCGTGTTCGGCGGGTTCGGCCGAACTTTAAAAAAAAGTCCGGGTCCGTGTCCCGGACTTTTGCCGAACTTTTCCCGGACACCGAACCCCATTGAAGTCAATGGGGACCCAAACTTTCAGGCACTAAAATGGCTCTAAAACACCAATGGAAAGGGCTAGAGTGCTGCAAATGGCAGCAAAAAGTAGTTAAGACCATGGCGAGTGCTCTACAAACAAATGTGGATAGGGAAATAACTTAAAACAACAAAAAAAAAACAGAAAAATAAAACAATGTTCTTTATCTCTGAAGGACGAGGCCCATATGGAGTAGGAGGGAGGTTGAGGTGGTGGTGGATGTGGCGGTGTCATAGGCATGCGCACAGGGTGTGTACCTGGGCACACCCTAATCACCTAGGGCACAAAGCATTATCGCTCTGTTTGCCAGTGAGGAGATGGGAAAGATCTCCCTCGGACCTGCTCTGCTCTATTTCTCTTTGCCAGCAGGGAGAGTAATGTATTGGGGCCATGTACATGTAGGCAAACACATGCATGTGTATTTAAACTTTGGGGTACACACCCTAATGCAATAGGCTGCGCACACCTATGGGCGGTGTAGATGGAAGCGGTGGTGGAGGAGGACCAGGGCCGGATTAAGAGCATCATGGGCTTGGTGCTGAGGATTTTGAAGGGCCTTAAGGGCCGTGCCTTGGCATGCACCTAGAGGAGGAAGGGTGCAGCCATGCATGCCTAATTCAACATGGGATGCTGTCTCTGAAGCGTGAGCTTGTCCACATTGTCTCTGGACAGGCGGCTGCGCTTGTCTGTGACAACGCCCCCAGCCGTGCTAAATACCCGTTCAAATAATACACTGGCTGCAGGGCACGCCAGCACCTCCAAGGCGTAAAGGGCAAGCTCAGGCCATGTGCCCAATTTGGAGACCCAGAAGTTGAAGGGGGCAGACCCGTCATTCACTACATGTAGGTGTGTGCACACATACTGCTCCACCATGTTGGTAAAATGCTACCTCCTGCTAAGACGTTCCATATGAGCTGCTGGTGCTGCTGTTTGTTGTGGCGTGCTGACAAAGCTTTTCCACATTTCGGCCATGCTAACCCTGCCTTCTGAGGTGCTGGCGGTGCCCTGGTTGCGTTGGTGACCTCTTCCTCCTCCTCCTCCTCCTCTGCCTTGTGCTTCCACTGTGGCCCCGCTGTCAGGTGGGAATGGCAGCAGCATTGCGTCTACCAGCGTGCGCTTGTACTCGCGCATCTTGCGATCGCGCTCCAGTGAAAGAATTAAGGACGGTACGTTGTCCTTGTAACGGGGATCCAGCAGCGTGGCCACCCAGTAATCAGCACAAGTTAGAATGTGGGCAACTCGGCGGTCGTTGTGGAGACACTGCAGCATGTAATCGCTCATGTGTGCCAGGCTGCCCAGAGGCAACGAAAGGCTGTCCTCTGTGGGAGGTGTATCGTCCATGTCCTCTGTATCGCCCCAGCCACGCACCAGTGATGGCCATGAGCTGGCCTGGGTGCCACCTTGCTGTGAACATGGTCCCATCTCCTCCTCCAGCTCCTCCTCCTCATCCTCCTCATCCTCCAGAACTGTGCCCCTGCTGGACAATTGTGTCCCTGGCGTTTGTGTGTGCAGGAACCCACCCTCGGAGCCCCTTGTGAATGACTGCCCTGAAAGCCTTGGAAATGTTACCTCTTCATCCTCCTCCTCCTCCTCATCCTGTGCCACATCCTCTTCCATCATCGCCCGAATTGTTTTTTCAAGGAGGCATAGAAGTGGGATAGTTAAGCTGACAACGGCGTCATCGGCACTGGCCATGTTGGTGGAGTACTCAAAACAGCGCAACAAGGCACACAGGTCTCGCATGGAGGCCCAGTTATTGGTGGTGAAGTGGTGCTGTTCCACAGAGCGACTCACGCGTGCGTGCTGCAGCTGAAACTCCACTATGGCCTGCTGCTGCTCGCACAGTCTTTCCAGCATGTGCAAGGTGGAGTTCCACCTTGTGGGCACGTCACATATGAGGCGGTGAGCGGGAAGGCCGAAGTTACGCTGCAGCGCTGACAGGCAAGCAGCAGCAGGGTGAGAACGCCGAAAGTGCGCACAGACGGCCCGCACTTTCTGCAGCAGCTCTGACATATTGGGGTAGTTTTTAAGGAACCTCTGCACCACCAAATTCAGCACATGCGCCAGGCAAGGGATGTGCATCAAACCGGCTAGGCCCAGAGCTGCTATGAGATTTCGCCCGTTATTGCACACCACCAGGCCGGGCTTGAGGCTCGCTGGCAGCAACCACTCATTTGTCTGCTGTTCCATGCTCCTCCACAACTCCTGCGCGGTGTGTGGTTTTTCCCCCAAACAGGCAAGTTTTAAAACTGCCTGCTGTCGTTTACCCCTGGCCGTGCTGAAGTTGGTGGTGAAGGTGTTACGCTGTCCGGATGAGGCGGCGGTAGAGGATGATGAAGCGGAGTAGGAGGAGTTAGGAACAGGAGGCAAACTGAAGCGCCCTGCAATCCTCGGTGGTGGAAGGATGTGCGCCAAATTGCTATCCGCCTCAGGCCCATCCGCAACTGTATTTACCCAGTGTGCCGTTAGGGAGATATAACGCCCCTGACCGTGCTTACTGGTCACGTATCGGTAGTTAGGTGGACCTTGGCACAGATGGCGTTGCGCAGTGCACACCTGATTTTTTCCCCCACTTGGTTGTGCAGGGAAGGGATGGCTTGCCTGGAAAAGTAGTGGTGGCTGGGCACGACGTACTGTGGGACAGCCACCGACATAAGGTTTTTAAAACTGTGCGTCTCCACCAGACGGAATGACAGCATTTCAAAGGCCAAGAATTTTGAAATGCTGGCATTCAGGGCCAGGGATCGCGGGTGGGTAGGGGGGTACTTCCTCTACCTCTCACGTGTTTGGGAGATGGAAAGCTGAACGCTTCAACGGGACATTGTGAAGATGGTTGGGTACCCAGGTGGTGGTGTTGCTGACAGATCGTCTGTTTGCGGGGTGGCAGGTGTCGGTATCACTACAGATGTGGCTGGAGCGACCGAGACTGCAGCAGAAGAGGAAGCAGGATGAGCCAGAGATGTTTCTTGGTTTTGAAGGTGTCTACTCCACTGCAGCTCGTGCTTTGCACTTAGATGCCTGATCATGCAGGTTGTGCTCAGGTTGAGAAGGTTTATGCCTCGCTTCAGGCTCTGATTGCACAGGGTGCAAACCACTCGTGTCCTGTCATCAGCACATTTTCTAAAGAACTTCCACGCTAGAGAACTCCTTTGAGCTGGCTTTGGTGCGCTCGTTCCCTTGCTGCGTTGGGCAGTAGCAGGCGTAGTGTCTAGGGCACGCCGCTCCGCTTGTGCACCCTGCTCCCTCTTCTGCTGTGCTGGCGGCTCTGTGCGACCACCGCCTCTTCCTCCAAACTACTCAGGTCACCTGCATGACCTTCATTCCATGTGGGGTCGAGGACCTCATCGTCCTCCACATCATCTTCCACCCAGTCTTCACCCCTGCCCTCCTTGTCGGTCTCCACAATTCTGAGTGCCGCAGCAGTTGGCACCTGCGTTTCGTCATCATCGGAGACGTGCTGCGATGGTCCTTGCATGTACTCATCTTGAGAAATAAGTGGTTGGGCATCGCTGCACTCAATCTCTTCCACTTCTGGGGCAGGGCTAGGTGGATGGCCCTGGGAAACCCTGCTGACAGAGTCATCAAAAAGAAGAAGAGACTGCTGTATGGCTTGGGGCTCAGACTGCTTGCCTGATTTGGAAGGGGGTGAGGTGAAAGACGGTTGGACATTGGCTGCAGGTGCCAACTCTGACCTTTCTGCAGTAGACTGGGTGGGAGACAATGTGAAGGAACTGGAGGCACTGTCAGCAGCAAACCAATCTACTATCGCCTCTACGTGTTCTGGCATCATCACTTCTAGAGGCGTATGATGCCCCACCAAATACTGATGCAGGTTCTGTCGCCTACTAACACTTGAGGAAGGTGTTTCACTTGTGCGTGTAGCTGGCACAGATCGACCACGTCCTCTCCTTGCAACAGGAGCTCTACCAGCAGCACCACGACCCAGGCCACAGGCCCTATTTGACGGTCTCCTCATATTTCTGTAATTTAAGATCTTGCCCTAGAAAGGTGTTTATTGAATAGCGGAACAAAACAACAACAGTATCGCACGGGTGTATCTCACAGTCAAATATGCAAACGATGCCGCAATTTAATGTTTTTTACCCCAAAAGGGTGTATATTGAATAGCGGAATAGGATAAAAAACGGTGTATCTCACACGTATAAACACAGACTAGGCCCCAATCAAAATTTTTTGTACCCTAAAGGGAGGATGAGGAAGAGGAGTAGGAGGAGTTGGGAACAGGAGGCAAACTGAAGCGCCCTGCAATCCTTGGCGGTGGAAGGAGATGCGCCAAACACATTTAAAAGGTGTATCTCACACGTACCAATACAAACTATGCCGTAATTACATTTTTTACACTCCAAAAGGGTGTATATTGAATAGCGGAATAGCAAAAATTTTATAACACGGTGTATCTCACACGTACAAACACAGACTAGGCCCTGATTACAATTTTTTGTACCCTAAAGGCAGGATGAGGAAGAGGAGTAGGAGGAGTTGGGAACAGGAGGCAAACTGAAGCGCCCTGCAATCCTCGGCGGTAGAAGGAGATGCACCAAACAAATTTAAAAAGGTGTATCTCATATGTACCGATACAGACTATCCCGCAATTTAATTTTTTACACTCAAACAGGGTGTATATTGAATAGCGGAATAGGACAAATTTTACAAAACGGTGTATCTCACACGTACAAACACAAACTAGGCCCCGATTACAATTTTTTGTACCCTATAGGCAGGATGAGGAGTAGGAGGAGTTCGGAACAGGCAGGAGGCAGACTTAAGCACCCTCAAATCCTCGGCAGTATGAGATGCGCCCAAAAAATTGGAAAGGTGTATCTCACACGTACCGACACAGACTATCCCGCAACTTAATTGTTTATACCCAAAGGTTTTGATTAAATAGCGAAATAGAAAATATGATATCAAAAGGTGTATGTATCTCACACGTACCGACACAGACTATCCCGCAATTTAATTGTTTTTACCCAAAGGTGTAGATTAAATAGCGGAATAGAAAATATTATCAAAAAAAGGTTTATGTATCTCACACGTACAGAACCTGACTAGGCCACAATTACTATTTTTTGTACCCCTAAAGGCAGGATGAGGAGTAGGAGGAGTTTGGAACAGGCAGCACCCTCAAATCTTCAGAAGTATGAGATGAACCCCAAAAATTGGAAATGTGTATCTCACACGTACCAACACAGACTATCCCGCAAATTAATTGTTTATACCCAATGGTTTTTATTGAATAGCGGAATAGAAAATATGATCAAAAAAAGTGTATGTATCTCACACGTACAGAATCACACTAGGCCCCAATTACTATTTTTTGTACCCCTAAAAGGCAGGATGAGGAGTAGGAGGAGTTCGGAACAGGCAGGAGGCAAACTGAAGCACCCTCAAATCCTCGGCAGTATGAGATTCGCCCCAAAAATTGGAAAGGTGTATCTCACACGTACCAACTGTCACGGAACCATGAACCAGACGTACAACAACAGATAAGTGAAAATAAGAAGGCTTTATTGAAAATCAAGCTGTAAAGCAAAAGTCCAAACGGAAGGCGAAACCGAGGCAGAGTCCTTGCGAAGCCAGAGGTCAGGAACCACGAGGGTAGTCAGACGAAGCCAGGATCAGGAACCAGCAGAGTAGTCAGACGAAGCCAGGATCAGGAACCAGCAGGGTAGTCAGACGAAGCCAGGATCAGGAACCAGCAGGGTAGTCAGACGAAGCCAGGATCAGGGACCAGATGCAGCAGCAGTCTTAGAAGCATGTGAACACAGGAGGACCAAGCAAGGAACTGAAGCCACAGACCTCCTATATATATGAGCTAGGCATCAAGCTCCTCACAGTGGGAAGGAGGAGCCGCAGGGTGGGAGGCTACAAGAAACCCAGAAACCAAGATGGCCGCCAGCACATGTCAAACGAAGGAGAACAGCAAGAAGGTAAGACCATGACAGTACCTCCCCCTCAAGGGCCCCTCCTCCGCGGAATAAAGAACGGTTTCTGAGGGAAGCGTGCGTGGAAGGCTCGGAGCAAGGCAGGAGCATGGACATCTGCGGAGGGAACCCAGGAACGCTCCTCTGGACCATAACCACGCCAATGAACCAAAAACTGCACCCGACCGCTGACCAGGCGTGAGTCCAGGATATTGCTCACCTCATACTCCTCACGATTGCCCACTTGGACCGGACGGGGCCGACGAACCGAGGAAGTGAAACGATTACACACCAGTGGCTTCAACAGGGAGACATGAAACACGTTGGAGATCCGCATGCCAGGAGGAAGCGCAAGGGCATAGGCTACCGGGTTTACCCTGCGAAGCACTCGGAAGGGACCAACAAAGCGAGGCGCCAGCTTGGGAGTGGGCACTCGAAGGTTGAGGTTGCGGGTGGACAACCATACACGGTCTCCGGCCTGGTAGGAAGGAGCAGGCGCTCGTCTGCGATCAGCCTGGAGTCTCTGGCGCTGCGCAGAAACCTCAAAGGACCTCTGGATCTGTACCCAAGAAGCACGTAGGACGGAAAGGTGATCCTCCACAGCCGGAATATCCTGGGGAGAGAATACCTCCGGTAACACGGCAGGTTGGAACCCATAATTGGCCATGAAGGGAGACGTCCCAGAGGAAGAGTTCACCGCCGTGTTGCTGGCAAACTCAGCCCAAGGCAGGAGGTCAACCCAATTGTCTTGGTGATCGGAGACATAGCAACTAAGGAATTGTTCCAAGGCCTGATTGGATCGTTCTGCGGCCCCATTGGACTGAGGGTGGTAGGCCGAGGAGAAGAAGAGATGAATCCCCAACTGGGAGCAAAAGGCGCGCCAGAACCTGGACACAAACTGACTCCCCCGATCCGACACAATCTCCTTGGGCAAACCGTGCAACCGGAAGACCTCCCTGGCAAAAATCGTGGCCAACTCCTGTGCAGAGGGTAACTTCTTGAGAGGAACACAGTGGCACATTTTGGAAAATCGATCCACAATCATGAGAATGACCGTATGGCCTCGGGATGCAGGGAGGTCCACAATGAAATCCATCCCCAGGTGTGACCATGGGCGCTCCCCGGAGGCTATGGGTTGCAGAAGGCCCAACGGAAGGTGCCGAGGGGACTTACTCTGGGCACAAACGGAGCATGCCGCTACATATGCGGCGATGTCGGAATGTAGGGAAGGCCACCAAAACAGACGTGAAACAGCCCAGGACAGCTGATTCTTTCCAGGATGCCCCGCGGTCTTGGAGTTATGGTAGGTTCGCAACAACCGAGTGCGCAACTCCTCAGGCACAAAACATCTGCCGTTGGGTCTCTCAGAGGGAGCACCAGATTGAGCCGCCAAAATCTGCTCACCCAGGGGAGAGGTCAGGCTGGTGCGAATGGCGGCCAGGATCTGATTCGGAGGTATGACCGAAGTCGGAATCGACTCCTCCCTGGACAGGTCGGAGTACTGCCGTGATAAGGCATCCGCCCTGATGTTCTTGGAACCGGGTAGGTAGGAGACCACGTAATTAAAACGTGACAAGAACAGAGCCCATCTGGCCTGACGTGGTGTCAATCTCTTGGCCTCAGAAAGGTAGGTCAGATTCTTGTGGTCCGTCTGGATGAGGACCGGAACCACCGAACCCTCGAGCAAGTGCCTCCATTCTTTAAGGGCCTGCACGATGGCCAATAACTCCCTGTCACCAATCTGATAGTTGCACTCCGCGGAAGACAGTTTCCGGGAGTAAAACCCACAAGGAAGCAGAGGACCCTCTGGTGTTCTACGCTGAGACAGAAGGGCGCCTACTCCCGTCTCAGACGCGTCCACCTCGAGGACAAAGGGCAACCCAGGGTTGGGATGCGACAGAATCGGAGCCGACACAAAGGCGGACTTTAGAGCCTCAAAAGCTCGGATAGCCTCGAGCGGCCAGACCTGTGAATTACTGCCCTTCCTGGTCAGATCCGTGAGAGGCTTGGCTAGCATGGAAAAGTCCCTGATAAACTTCCGATAATAATTGGCGAAGCCCAAAAAGCGCTGCAGGGAGCGAAGACCACTGGGCTGGGGCCACTGTAAGACAGCCGAAACCTTCTCAGGATCCATGGAGAACCCCTCAGCGGAAATGATGTAACCTAAGAAGGTTACCTGGGATCGGTGAAATTCGCATTTCTCAAGCTTACCGAACAGCTTGTTCTCTCGTAACCGTTGCAACACTTGTCTGACATCCAGAATGTGGGTCTCCATGGATTCAGAATATACCAAGATGTCATCCAACTAGACCACCACACACTGCTGCAACAGGTCACGGAAAACCTCATTAATGAATTCCTGAAAGACTGCAGGCGCATTGCACAACCCAAAGGGCATAACCAAGGATTCATAATGACCGGTCCTGGTGTTAAACGCGGTCTTCCACTCATCGCCCGCCTTGATCCTTACGAGGTTATATGCCGCCCTCAGGTCGAGTTTGGTAAAGACCGTGGCCCCTTTAAGGCGATCGAACAGCTCGGAAATCAAGGGTATCGGGTAAGCGTTCTTGATCGTGATGCGATTGAGACCCCTGTAATCGATGCAAGGCCTCAACTCACCGCCCTTCTTTTTCACAAAGAAAAATCCAGCCCCTGCCGGGGACGAGGATTTGCGAATGTGTCCGCGTGAAAGCGCCTCCTTCACGTACTCCTCCATGGCCTCATTCTCCGCTACCGACAGTGGATAGACCTTGCCACGAGGAGGAACGGCACCAGGTTGTAACTCGATGGCACAATCGTATGGGCGGTGCGGAGGTAGGGCAACCGCACGCACCTTATCGAATACATCCCGGTACTCCTCGTATTCAGGAGGCAACAGAGAGTCCGAGGAAGTACACAGCAACTTGACAGGCCCATGGATGCAACTAGCCCCACACTGCGGTGACCACGAGAGGATCTCGGCCGATCTCCAATCGAAAGTCGGATTATGCTTCTGGAGCCAGGGGTACCCCAAGACCACCGAGTAGTGTGGAGACGAAATAACCTGGAAGCAGACCGACTCTCTGTGAACGGCACCAATGGCTATCCTCACTGGAAGGGTCTCATGAGTCACGTGTGGCGGCAGAAGGGGTCTGCCGTCTATCGCCTCAAGAGCCAGTGGAGAACCTCGAGCCTGCAGAGGAATGGAATTGGCGGCAGCGAACACACTATCAATGAACAAACCACCAGCACCAGAGTCCACCAACGCCTGGGTCGTCACTGAGCCCCCGACCCAGGAGAGGACAACAGTGATCAGTGGTTTGTCAACACGGGAAACCGGGGACGAGGAGACTCCACCCAAGATCTGCCCCCGACAGGATCTCAGGTGCGAGCGTTTCCCGGACGGTTCGGACATGCCAACCGAAAATGCCCACCGAGACCACAGTACATGCATCGACCCTCGCGTCTTCGGAGTACCCTCTCCCCCTCGGACAGGCGAGCAAAGCCCAGCTGCATGGGTTCACCCCCAGCCAAGTCATCCCCAGGAGGCGTGGGAGGAGAGGGAGGCACGGGTGGGACAGCAAAGGTAGGTGCCAATCTGTTAGGAGGTCTCCGCAAACTCTCCTTAAAGGAAGGTCTCTCCCTGAGTCTGGTGTCAATCAAAATCAAGAAAGAAATAAGAGACTCGAGCTCCACTGGTAGGTCCTTAGCTGCAACCTCATCCTTCAAGGCATCCGAGAGACCATGAGAGAAAGCAGCGACCAGAGCCTCATTATTCCAGCCCACCTCTGCTGCCAGGGTACGAAACTCAATGGCGTATTCAGCTACGGATCGTGAACCCTGTCTGATGGACATAAGGAGCTTCGCAGCAGAGGCAGCACGAGCCGGCACATCGAATACCCTCCGCAGAGAAGCAACAAAACCGGAATACTCGGCAACCACCGGATTGTTGTTCTCCCATAAAGGGCTGGCCCAGGCCAAGGCCTTGTCCGAGAGCAGCGAAATTAAGAAGCCCACCTTCGATCTTTCAGTAGGAAAGGCATGTGGCAGCAACTCGAAATAAATGCCCACCTGGTTAAGGAAACCTCTGCACTGAGTTGGCTCTCCCCCAAAGCGTTGTGGAAGGGGGGCAGAACCGGTCATACCCCGAAACACCGCAGGCGCAACAACAGGTGTCGGGGTAGACTCTGGCGCAACAACCGGAGCGGCAGTAGGAGCGGGCCCAGGAGCGACAACCGACCCATCGGCAACGGGAGCGAAATGAGCCGTGCGTTCCAGCAGGGTTTGCAACGCCACGGCGAACCGACCCAACAGGTGATCCTGCTGATCAAGTCTGGCAACCAGCGTGGGTAGCGAGGATGGCCCTGTACCGTCAGAATTCATGGCTTGGTCCTAATGTCACGGAACCATGAACCAGACGTACAACAACAGATAAGTGAAAATAAGAAGGCTTTATTGAAAATCAAGCTGTAAAGCAAAAGTCCAAACGGAAGGCGAAACCGAGGCAGAGTCCTTGCGAAGCCAGAGGTCAGGAACCAGGAGGGTAGTCAGACGAAGCCAGGATCAGGAACCAGCAGAGTAGTCAGACGAAGCCAGGATCAGGAACCAGCAGGGTAGTCAGACGAAGCCAGGATCAGGAACCAGCAGGGTAGTCAGAAGAAGCCAGGATCAGGGACCAGACGCAGCAGCAGTCTTAGAAGCATGTGAACACAGGAGGACCAAGCAAGGAACTGAAGCCACAGACCTCCTATATATATGAGCTAGGCATCCAGCTCCTCCCAGTGGGAAGGAGGAGCCGCAGGGTGGGAGGCTACAAGAAACCCAGAAACCAAGATGGCCGCCAGTACATGTCAAACGAAGGAGAACAGCAAGTAGGTAAGACCATGACACCAACACAGACTATCCCGCAATTTAATTGTTTATACCCAAAGGTTTTTATTGAATAGCGGAATAGAAAATATGATCAAAAAAAGTGTATGTATCTCACACGTACACAACCACACTAAGCCCCAATTACTATTTTTTGTACCCCTAAAAGGCAGGATGAGGAGTAGGAGGAGTTTGGAACAGGCAGCACCCTTAAATCTTCAGAAGTATGAGATGAACCCCAAAAATTGGAAAGGTGTATCTCACACGTACCAACACAGACTATCCCGCAATTTAATTGTTTATACCCAAAGGTTTTTATTGAATAGCGGAATAGAAAATATGATCAAAAAAAGTGTATGTATCTCACACGTACAGAACCACACTAGGCCCCAATTACTATTTTTGTACCCCAAAAAGGCAGGATGAGGAGTAGGAGGAGTTCGGAACAGGCAGGAGGCAGACTGAAGCACCCTCAAATCCTCGGCAGTATGAGATGCGCCCCAAAAATTGGAAAGGTGTATCTCACACGTACCAACACAGACTATCCAGCAATTTAATTGTTTATACCCAAAGGTTTTTATTGAATAGCGGAATAGAAAATATGATCAAAAAAAGTGTATGTATCTCACACGTACACAACCACACTAGGCCCCAATTACTATTTTTTGTACCCCTAAAACGCAGGTTGAGGAGTAGGAGGAGTTTGAAACAGGCAGCACCCTCAAATCTTCAGAAGTATGAGATGAACCCCAAAAATTGGAAAGGTGTATCTCACACGTACCAACACAGACTATCCCGCAATTTAATTGTTTATACCCAAAGGTTTTTATTGAATAGCGGAATAGAAAATGTGTATGTATCTCACACGTACACAACCACACTAGGCCCCAATTACTATTTTTAGTACCCCTAAAAGGCAGGATGAGGAGTAGGAGGAGTTTGGAACAGGCAGCACCCTCAAATCTTCAGAAGTATGAGATGAACCCCAAAAATTGGAAAGGTGTATCTCACACGTACCAACACAGACTATCCCGCAATTTAATTGTTTATACCCAAAGGTTTTTATTGAATAGCGGAATAGAAAATATGATCAAAAAAATTGTATGTATCTCACACGTACACAACCACACTAAGCCCCAATTACTATTTTTTGTACCCCTAAAAGGCAGGATGAGGAGTAGGAGGAGTTTGGAACAGGCAGCACCCTTAAATCTTCAGAAGTATGAGATGAACCCCAAAAATTGGAAAGGTGTATCTCACACGTACCAACACAGACTATCCCGCAATTTAATTGTTTATACCCAAAGGTTTTTATTGAATAGCGGAATAGAAAATATGATAAAAAAAGTGTATGTATCTCACACGTACAGAACCACACTAGGCCCCAATTACTATTTTTGTACCCCTAAAAGGCAGGATGAGGAGTAGGAGGAGTTCGGAACAGGCAGGAGGCAGACTGAAGCACCCTCAAATCCTTGGCAGTATGAGATGCGCCCCAAAAATTGGAAAGGTGTATCTCACACGTACCAACACAGACTATCCAGCAATTTAATTGTTTATACCCAAAGGTTTTTATTGAATAGCGGAATAGAAAATATGATCAAAAAAAGTGTATGTATCTCACACGTACACAACCACACTAGGCCCCAATTACTATTTTTTTGTACCCCTAAAACGCAGGTTGAGGAGTAGGAGGAGTTTGAAACAGGCAGCACCCTCAAATCTTCAGAAGTATGAGATGAACCCCAAAAATTGGAAAGGTGTATCTCACACGTACCAACACAGACTATCCCGCAATTTAATTGTTTATACCCAAAGGTTTTTATTGAAAAGCGGAATAGAAAATATGATCAAAAAAAGTGTATGTATCTCACACGTACACAACCACACTAGGCCCCAATTACTATTTTTAGTACCCCTAAAAGGCAGGATGAGGAGTAGGATGAGTTTGGAACAGGTAGCACCCTCAAATCTTCAGAAGTATGAGATGAACCCCAAAAATTGGAAATGTGTATCTCACACGTACCAACACAGACTATCCCGCAATTTAATTGTTTATACCCAAAGGTTTTTATTGAATAGCGGAATAGAAAATATGATCAAAAAAAGTGTATGTATCTCACACGTACACAACCACACTAAGCCCCAATTACTATTTTTTGTACCCCTAAAAGGCAGGATGAGGAGTAGGAGGAGTTTGGAACAGGCAGCACCCTCAAATCTTCAGAAGTATGAGATGAACCCCAAAAATTGGAAAGGTGTATCTCACACGTACCAACACAGACTATCCCGCAATTTAATTGTTTATACCCAAAGGTTTTTATCAAATAGCGGAATAGAACATATGATCAAAAAAAGTGTATGTATCTCACACGTACACAACCACACTAGGCCCCAATTACTATTTTTTGTACCCCTAAAAGGCAGGATGAGGAGTAGGAGGAGTTCGGAACAGGCAGCACCCTCAAATCTTTAGAAGTATGAGATGAACCCCAAAAATTGGAAAGGTGTATCTCACACGTACCAACACAGACTATCCCGCAATTTAATTGTTTATACCCAAAGGTTTTTATTGAATAGTGGAATAGAAAATATGATCAAAAAAAGTGTATGTATCTCACACGTACACAACCACACTAGGCCCCAATTACTATTTTTTGTACCCCTAATAGGCAGGATGAGGAGTAGGAGGAGTTTGGAACAGGCAGCACCCTCAAATCTTCAGAAGTATGAGATGAACCCCAAAAATTGGAAAGGTGTATCTCACACGTACCAACACAGACTATCCCGCAATTTAATTGTTTATACCCAAAGGTTTTTATTGAATAGCGGAATAGAAAATATGATCAAAAAAAGTGTATGTATCTCACATGTACACAACCACACTAGACTCAATTACTATTTTTTGTACCCCTAAAAGGCAGGATGAGGAGTAGGAGGAGTTCGGAACAGGCAGCACCCTCAAATCTTCAGAAGTATGAGATGAACCCCATAAATTGGAAAGGTGTATCTCACACGTACCAACACAGACTATCCCGCAATTTAATTGTTTATACCCAAGGGTTTTTATTGAATAGCGGAATAGAAAATATGATCTACAATTGGTGTGATTTATCAATAGCACATGTGAACAGCAGTGTCTTATATCATTCAGCTCTGCTGCAGGCCACAATTTAATTTTTTTTAACCCAAGGCTGTATATTGAATAGTGGAATAGAAAAAAGTGTATGATTTTTGAAACCACTCAATAATAGCACATGTGAACACTGAACACAGCAGTGTATGATCAGAGTCAGCACAGCACAGCTGAAGGAAAAACGCTGCACACAGTGACTGATAGAAAAATACTTTTCTCCCTCCTCCTCAGTGGGCAAAAAAGATTGTGTTCACTGCACCCCACACACAGCAAAATCGATGTGGACCACTGACACCTGCCTATCGCCAGCCTCTCCCTAAAAGGATTGATAAGGTCGGTCACTGCAAACCCCCCCACACAGCAATATCGATTGTAGAACACACTGTCTGACCCTAAAAATCAGCAGCCTCTCCCTAAAAGGTTTGATAAGATCGGTCACTGCAAACCCCCCTCACACAGCAATATTGATTGTAGAACACACTGTCTGACCCTAAAAATCAGCAGCCTCTCCCTAAAAGGATTGATAAGATCGGTCACTGCAAACCCCACCCCACACAGCAATATCGATTGTAGAACACACTGTCTGACCCTAAAAATCAGCAGCCTCTCCCTAAAAGGATTGATAAGATCAGTCACTGCAAAATCGATTGTAGAAAACTGACCCTAAAAATCAGCAGCCTCTCCCTAAAATGCCCTACAACTCGCCCTGCCTAACAGACTCCGACCTGTCCCTCAATTCTATGCAGACACAAATGAGTTTTGCCTGTCTGTCCCTAATCAGCAGCCAGCACGTATGATGTGTGCTCTGTCCCTGAACTAACACAGCAGAATGACGCAGCGGTGCTGGCTCGAACTTATAAAGACTTGGTCACATGCTTCAGATGGCCAATCACAGCTACTAATACATTTGTAGGCATGGCTGGGATGGCTTAAGGCACACCAGTTAAACGCTTGTTGATTGGCTGTTGAAAGCCCGCCATGAAAAGCGCGCCAATGCATACAAAACCCGGAAATAAAACAACCGAACACGGATTTTTACCCGAATATACAGTAAAGTTTTCGGGTCCGTGTTCGGGTAACAAAAATCCAATTATTCGGTACGAACATGAATAATACAGTCCGTGTTCGCTCAACCTTAGTGTCGACCTGCCACAGTAAAACTATGGTGTCTAGTTGGCAAGTGGTTAAACAACAGCTTGGGGTGCCAGTCTGTGTGATAAGGCCACAATTTAGTGCACTTGGAACAAGAATAGATATTTTTTAATTTCTTAATTTAAATTCTGTTGTCTGTTTTGCAGACTTTGGATAGAAATAACAGGTACAGAAAATGTGGGCTTTAGGTATTTGTGGTGCCTTCACACCGTAACCCTATAGAGGTACTGTTGATGAGTTAAGTAATGCCTTTGCATCTTCAAGAAGCAAGTGGCTGAAGCTGTGTTCAAATAACTCAGCTGACTCCTGCTTGCCTGATGCTGGGGCTATGGCAGGAGTAGCTGGGAACAAGGAGGCAGAATAAGCCACTCAGGCAGCTGCTGTGGACTGCTCACTAGTCTCTGCTTGGGTGATGGAGGATGAGGAGGATGATTTAGTTAGCCAGTCCACCACCTCCCCAGTATGCTGTGGTTGGATAGCATGGGCAACATTACCAAACAGAGCAAATTATGCCCTGCCTGAGGACGGGCCACGTCCATCTTTGCTTGTGGAAACATATGCTGCTGGCCCCCTCACAGTGCAATGGGAATGTCTGCCTCTCCTTGTTGGCCTCCCAGACATGATGGAGGGAGCAGGGCTTATTAACAAACTGTAACAAAGATAGGGAAATATGTACGTGTATGCACTTTAATCAGTAGAAAGTGGTGTTTGGTGCACTTTAACTTGCATACTTACTACACAGACACACTCTACTGACACATTACAATATACTGCAGTAAAACTGCACTGATGCACTGCAATATACTGCGGTAAACTTGGACTAGTGCACTGAAATATACTGCACTGAAATATACTGCTGTAAACATGCAATAATGTACTGAAATATACTGCGTTAAACGTGCACTAACATACTGCAATTTACTGTGTTAAATGTGCACCTACGCACTGAAATATAGTGCGTTAAATGTGCATTAACGCACTGCAATATACTGTGGTAAACGCGCAATAACGCACTAAAATACACTGTGTTAAACGCTTGCTAATGCACTGTAATATGCTGCGTTAAATGTGCACTAATGCACTGAAATATACTGCAGGAAACCTGCCCTGACAAAATAAACTGACACTAAATTAAAAATGAACGGTCGCACTACACTCACACTGCACTGTCACTAAATTCACACTAAACTGATACTCTACACTCACAATAGCACACTATAGCAAACTAACTCACTAGTAGCGCTAAACAGAGCCCTGTTCTATCTCTCTCCACTCCAATATCACACTGCAAATGTTTGCTATGAGAAGAGATTATAGTGTAGGGTGGAACTAAGAGCAATGAGCCATGATTGGATAGAGTCATCATGACAGTGTCCAATCATGGCTCTGACAATGCTATGTGCCCTGATTAGGAAAAGCTTTCATTGCTTCAGCCAATCAGGGCTTATAATGTGCTGTGCAGCGGCACAGGGCATTGTGGTCATTCGGCAGGCCAAACAAAGATTGAACGCCCTGACAATTTGGATGGTCGCTGAAAGAGCGAACAGCCAATTGTAAGCCCAAACTCATGCTCGGGCCAAACCATTCGCCCAACTCTAGTGATTACATTAAAGTAAGGCCCAAATATATTTTCCCCATCAAATATAAAAATTTAATTTGGTTGAATCACAAAGAAAGTGCCAGGACAAATAGTTTAGCCTGGTATAGAAATTCTTACCCTTTAATAATATTATCAGAAAATAAAATAAAAATAGTAAAAAGGCCATGATGTGCGAAAGATGAGATAGAAGGAAACAGAATTGAAACAAAAATGTCACGTCTTCAATGTTTACATTTAGTCTTGGCAAGCACTGCTTGTTTTCTTAACTGCTGCCAACAAATCTGATTGGATGCTTTATCATCGTGGATGTTTTTTTATGCCTAGGACACGTGCCAGTGTGTGTGGCACTATGTCACGTGTTTTATGATGTCACTGACTTTAACAAGTATAAAAGAGGAGCTGAGATGTACAGGCAACCACCCACTGAGTTGAGATCAACAATCAGTACAATGAAGGTCATCCTGCTTTTTGCACTGTTCGGTCTGAGCTTCTGTCAGGGTAAGCACTATTAATCATGAAATAATATTTGTATTATATTGCTAGAAAAATGTGGACACATTTTAAAGTGTCTTCTGTTAGTATTAAACTATGTATGTGTTTTACCTTCACATTCTAGATGTCTGTGAACCAAAGACTCCTTCTAACCCAGACGCCCCTAATTGTCTGATACTAGCAGTAAAGGTAAAGTGGTAATTAACGTGAAAATAAACAATTGTTTTTAGTTCTTTTTATTTGCTGAATTTGACATCAAGACAAGGTAGAGCACACTATTTTTAATTTAGTTCAATATGAATCTGGGCAATGCATTGTATGGGTAAGTGGCTTCCAGTACAACTGCTCAAACACTAAATCATACTGTTATGTCACTCCTAATTTTCTTTTAATATTGGAATGTAGAATGGATTATGGAGCCCAGTTATACCATGGTATAGAACTATTCTTGGTTACATCTGCATTTTGCTTGATTTTGTTAACTGATCTTACATCTTGTATTACATTTTTGTCATCTACAGATATATTGTATCTTTAATTTTAACTTGTCATGCTGAGTTTTATAATACAAAGTCTGAACTAAAGGAATAGAGAGGGTGTTCACTTAGAAAAGTGAATAAGGAAAAATTGTGTTTATGTTTAGTACACGCAATATATAACTAAGTGTGATTGCATGATTGAAGTGAACATAGCGCCACTGTTTTACTAAGCTTCACTTTGCTAAGTAAACCGTCTCTATTCCTTTTGTAAGTCAGCTCTATTCATTTCATAAGTTCCTCTTGATTAATAAACTGTCATTACCCTGTACTATTACAATGCATTTCTTTATTAATAGTGTTGGATGTATTAATCTCTAACATATGTCATTCATTTTCAGGAGGTCCCTGCGTTTTGGTCTGCTTGTGGCAGATTCATTTGTGCATACAATCGATTTCAGGTACATTTTATTGTGCTGTAACAAAGTGTTACAAAATAACCCTATCTTATGCACTGTTTATAAAGAGCCAACATACAAAAATAATGTCTGTGGAGCATCTCATTTATCCAGGCCATGGTATACCTAGTCATAGTTAGTCACATTCACCTCTAGTTACCTACTACTAGGCATACAAAATTTCAATATTTTCTCATGAAGCAGTTTCTGTAAAACATTGGAGAGAGCTGAGAATAAGTGAAGCTGATATGTGAGTTTTGTGAAGGAGATGTTATTCTTGGTAAATCGGATATTACTAATTCTAAAAAATAAAAATTTCCCCATCCTCAGCTCACTTGAGATTATTCTATTAACAGCAAGACAGTAAACAAAATCATTAAAAAAAAAAAAATATATATATATATATATATATATATATATATATATATATATATATATATATATATATATATATATATATATATATATATCATCGTTTTTGTAATATACCCATTGCACTTTGTTTGATCTTTTCTTTATTGCTGTTTGTGTACCAATGGGGAGATTTCCATTTATTTTCTGTCTTGGAGGTACAACAGGAAGTGAGAGGAAATCTCTATAAAATAGGGGAAATTTTCTTCTTAGACAGCTGTTATAGAAACAGGTGTCCCAACATGTCAAGATTTAATCTCAACTCTTTTCCTGGCGACAACTGTAACATTTTGCGTTACTTTATGTTTGGCGACAATTGGCATCAGGACAAACGGGGAAGGTGAAACTTCTTACCAGGGGCACAGAGAGCAATAAAAACGTATATATAGTCTAATGAGAGCCCCAAACAAACAGCCAAAGCTTTTATTAATAAAACTGGTTCACAGCAGAAAAAAGCCAATGCATTTTAGGGGTCAGACAGAATCCTCCATCATCAGGTCCTTTGCTCCACTTTTTAACACTGGGATAACTTACCCTTTAAAGCTGATTCCAACAGAAAACCACAGATTTGTCTGATATCTTTGTCCATTAACAACTTGACTTCTGGAAGGTTTTACCACCTTCATGACCAGGGCATTTATTGCTTTCAGCACTGTGCTACTTAAACTGGCAATGCTCGGTCATGCAACACTGTACCCACATTAAATGTATATATATATTTATTTTCCCACACACGTAGTGCTTTCTTTTGGTGGTATTTAATAAAAACTGGGTTATTAAGTTTTTGCTATATAAACGAAAAAATATAAAAAAAATTTGAAGAAAAACCCACAATTTTCTTAGTTTTTAAAAACAAATAATTCTTTCTTCATAAATTTAGGCCAACATGTTGTCTGCTAAAATGCTAGGACAGTACAAATATCCCCCAAATGGCCCCTTTTGGGAAGTAGACAGTCCAAGATATTTAGTAAGAGGTATGGCAAATGTTTTGCAGTTTTCATTTTTTGTCACAATTTTCTGGAAAAAGAAGAAATTAAATATTTTTTTTCCCCTCTATTTTTTTACATACTGTCACCATTGCAGTACAGTGTCATCCAATGTTTGGTGTGGCAGTACTCTTGGATACTGACTTCTAGCAGTATTAAAAAAAATAAAGTACATGTTTTTTTAAACAAGTTTTTTCAACTTTTTCTTTAATTAATATAAATTATTTTTTTAAATACCGTCATCAGAGTAGTTCAGTGTCACCATAATGACACTGTACTACACTGGAAGGGATTTTGTTTTTGCAATGTGATTGCTTGTTAAAGTAATGATCACTGTAACAGCAATCGTTTGAACTGCCATAAATGGTTTTCATTCATCACTCATTGTTTACTACTGTGATGCTATGATTGGTCCATGACTATCACATAGTACAGGGTGCTGTGAATGGCCCAGGCACCATGTGGGCCAATCACAATGTCACAATAGTAAGCAACGTGTCATGAATGAAAGCCATTCATGGCAGTTTTGTTTATATGTTATCATGTAAATGCTTTGATTGGACATAGCAATCAAATGATACCCCAGCTCCTCATAGCGGCCAGGTACTGAGCACTGTGTGGACACAGCAGTCACAGGATCGCACTGCTGCACACCCCAGGGGGTTCGCCAGTGTGCAGGAGCACCGTGACCTACTGGTACTGGTAAACTTACTGTTGGTAGTCAGCAAGTGGCTAAACCCAAAAGTCAAAACTCCTGAGTTCGGGATCTGTTAGGACCCTAAAATACATTTGCTTCTTCTGCTATTAACTGATTTCAACAATAAAACCTTTGAACTATTGGATGTTCGTATGGGTTCTCATTGGACTATATGTGGATTCTCAACTCTGGGTTTTCCCCCATTTCTTTCCTGGAGTGCCACAGAACTGGACCTATTGTGACCAGAAATAATTAAATTGATTAATTGAAAATCTGTTTCCAGCACCTTATCTTTTACTTGTTTTTGAGTAATAAAAACATGACAGGGGTACTAATCCTTCTCTACTCTATCCAAAATGAACAATGTAAATATACATATACTTTAGGTATTCTTTGTCTTCCCTGTATTTATTACCACCATTGTCTAATTGTGTATATATGTTTCTTGAACAACTGCTTATGATGCTGAACCAAAAGGTTCTCTCAAATATGCTAATTTACTATTTCAAAATCTATGATTTATTACATGATATAACGCTATGCTATTATGGTGTGTTACAAATACACTCTGGTACAATTGTCACAGGAATGTCCTGATATAAAAAAAAACACAATTATTCATGCATGGTTGCTCTTCAATAGGACTTTTATTATTGTTATTTTTCTGTCCACATACAGGACGGGAATATACTGAGGTTTTTTATGAGAATATACCCACACTAGATCCCAGGGAATATAAAGGACATGATCCCCTAAGCACTAGGACTTTTCTTTAGGGGGTAAAAGTCCCCAACTTTTATAAGCCGTAGGGGGCGTGGTGATATATTTCTCCCTAAAAACCGTCATATATACACAAGGGTTCTTCCGCACTTTTTTTTTAACTAAGTTATATATACAAAAGTGCAGAAATCTTTTGAGAGCCCCTTGTATATACTACATATACTGTATATTTATATTTGTATATATACACACACATACATTATGTTACCAAAAGTATTGGGGCGCCTGCCTTTACACGCACATGAACTTTAATGGCATCCCAGTCTTAGTCCATAGGATTCAATATTGAGTTGGGCCACCCTTTGCAGCTATAACAGCTTCAACTCTTCTGGGAAGACTGTCCACAAGGTTTAGGAGTGTGTCTATAGGAATGTTTGACCATTCTACAAGAAGCGCATTTGTGAGGTCAGGCACTGATGTTGGAGAGAAGGCCTGGTTCGCTGTTTGTGCTCTAATTCATCCCAAAGGTGTTCTATTGGGTTGTTGTTAGGACAGTCAAGTTTCTCCACTCCAAACTCGCTCATCTATGTCTTTATGGACCTTGCTTTGTGCACTGGTATTTAGGCATGCTGGAATAGGAAGGGCCAACCCCAAACTGTTCTCACAAATTGGGAGCATGAAATTGTCCAAAATGCCTTGGTATGCTGACACCTAAGAGTTCCCTTCACAGGACCTAGGGGGCTAAGTCCAACCCCTGAAAACCAACCCCACATCATAATCCCCCCTCCACCAAATGATTTGGACCAGTGCACAAAGCAAGGTCCATAAAGACATGGATGAGCGAGTTTGTGGTGGAGGAACTTGTTTGACCTGCACAGAGTCCAGACCTCAACCCGATAGAACACCTTTTGGATGAATTTGAGCAGAGACTGCAAGCCAGGCCTTCTCTCCAACATCAATGCCTGACCTCATAAATGCACTTCTAGAAGAATGGTCAAACATTCCCATAGACATCCTCCTAAACCTTGTGAACAGTCTTACCAGAAGAGTTGTAGCTGTCATAACTGCAAAGGGTGGGCCAACTCAATATTGAACCCTATGGACTAAGACTGGGATGCCATTAAAGCTCATGTGGGTGTAAAGGCAGGCGTCCCAATATTTTCTGTAATATAATGTATGTGTATATACATACAACCTGAATGAGGAGGGTGATTTTACTGGGGCTGCCAAGCAGTGACATTCATCTGCTTCCTCATCATATTGTGACTGTTTATCTTTTCTCTTTCTCTGCTATTACCATCCCTGAGGTGGAGAAGGAGGGAGGGAGATCATTCCTCTCATTTTGCTGCAGTGGGAGACAGAACAATGTCTCCACTCCTCATCACAGCCACATAAACCGCTGTACAGTGGAGATAAGTGATAGTCACTATCGCTGCACATATTGATTTCATAAATGGACAATTGAATCACTGCCAACAGATCTGATTAGATGTTCTGAAAGCATTTTGGTGTCTAGGACACTTTTTTTTACATTTAATTTGCCATGGCACTTTTCATTAAAGAGTTATTGGTTTGCTTAGATTTCTTTAAGAGATCTGCTTTTAATAGGGCAGGTACAATAACTGTAACCTTCTCTAAAATAATCTTTCTATCTAACAAAATTAATTTTATACAAACCATTTGCTGTGTATTATATGATTAATGCATTCACTTTCCTTTTAGTAAGTTTGACTCTATGTTATTTTTTAGGAGGATCAAAACAAAGAAAATTATGAAGCTGCATTGAAAGAATTTATTGCTTTTCTGGTATGAAGTACTTAAAGATATTATGTACAGATTAGCTGTTCAATAATATATTTTCTTTTTCTTTCTATGGCCACCATGAACATAGAAAACTATTTACTAAAACCTATTCAGTAAAAGAAATTTTGCAAATCTTTTTAAAATTAATTAGTGTAAGTATCTGATTTTGACTTCGTATAAATCTCTTGTAATTCCCTGGTAACTCAGAGGGTAACTCATCTGGGAGAGAGGGTCAGCAGTATGTAGAGTGGTGGAGGATTTGGATAGTGATACTCTGACTATTTTGTCGGGGGGAGTCTACGCACCTGTGCACTAAGGAAAACATTTGCCAGAGGTGCACCCATCAATGCCCAGGACCAGGCGGGAAGTGCCGTAATGTGAAAAGTCTATTGTTAAGGCAGTCTCCAGATTCCGAGATGAGCATGCATTGCAAGTAGTATAAAACCATATTTTTCTCTTCCATCAGCTGTCCCAATGCTCTAATCTCAGTGCATTGCATGTGTTGCATTTGGGATGGCGCCAAACCGTTCCACTCCACCAGCCAGCATACCTCCACTAGCTCACTCCCAGTTGTGGAACGAAACCCCGCCAGACACATAGTTAAGCTCTCGTGTGTCCTGTATTATTTCCTTCTGTACTGTACCTACTGGTCAGGATAAGGACCCCTGTAATGCTGGTCTGCTCCCAGTTGCTATGGGAGAAAGACTGCTATGCTTTGGGAGATGGCCTGCTAGGGAGAGAGCTGTACTAGTGCCCCCTCATGACCAGAGGAAGCCCCACCTTACCAAGGTGCCACACCTTGACTCTGTGAATTGACTTGGTTACCCTTAGTAGGGATGGGAGAACTGAGCATGAGTTTGGGCCAAACATTTGCCTATTCGAACGTTTGCAGAACACATGAATTTGCAGGGTGTTCGCCCGGATGAACACCCTGCAATGCTACACCCTGATTGGGTAAAGCTTTGCCCAATTAGGGCACAGTATAAGCTGGCTGTTAAGGAGCAGGGCTGGGAAGCCAGTCGCGGCGTCCTTAACAACCGATGAGTCATTAGCTGTAAATGGGTTTCCCCTCTGATAGCTAATCAAAAAAAGGGTCGGTTAAAAAACGAATCAAATCACATTTAAAATGACTCGTGGTTACAATTGTTGGCTCCTGGCTATTAAAAATTTAAAGAAAAAAATGGCGTAAGGTCCCCCCAAAATCCATACCAGACCTTTATCCGTGCATGCAGCCTGGAAGGTCAGGAGAGGGTAGGGGACAAGCGAGCGGACCCTTCCTGAACCATACCTGGTCACATGCTGTCAACATGGGGGGGGGTGCCCTGGGGCAGGGGGGCTCTCCCCGACAATCCTGAGCTGTGGTTGTCGGGGTCTGCCGGCAGGGGGCTTATCGGAATCTGGAATCTGGAAGTCCCCTTTAACATTGGGCCCCCCCCAGGTGAATGGGTATCAGATACAATGTACCCTTACCCAGTCACCCAAAAAAGTGTACAAAAGAAATAAACACACACACAGTTTTTGACAAGTCTTTTATTTAAACATAAAAAAATTGTGTCCCCCGATGTAAATCCATATTCAATCATGCCACATGCGGACCCGAAAAAAAAAAAAGCTCCGCTCTCATTGAATGCTTCCTGAGGTCTGCCTGCTCCATGGTTTGACGGTTCTTATATAGGGAATTTGTTTATTCCCTGTATAAGAACTGTCAAACCACAGAGAAGGAAGACTGTGGTAGGCGTTCATCAAGAGTGGAGCTTTTTTTTTCTTTTCTTTTTCCGGGTAGGCGGATCAGTGGACCGCGTGATTGACAATAGATTTACATAGGGGGGAGCACGTTTTTTTTTTTTTTTTTATAAAGGACTTGTCAAAAACTGTCTCGTGTGTTTACACTTTTTGGTGAATGGGTAGGGGCACTTTGTGATCACTCGTCCCCCTCCCCTTTTCCTGACCTGCCAGGCTGGGTGGCCGGATAAGGGTCCGGTATGGACTTTGGGGGTGGGGGACCTCATGCTGTTGTTTTTTTACATTTTTTTAATACCTGGGAGCCGGCAATTGTAACCGCGAGTCATTTTAAATGGGATTTGACTTGTTTTCTTCTTTAGAAATGCCTTTTCTGCTGTACATGCTACAGATGCACCACTTTACAGGCAGATTAAGGGGACCCCCCAGGCACTATGTTTAAAGGAATGTTTCATTTTTATTGTTGCACTTTAAGCATCATTAAAATCACTGCTCCTGAAAAAACAATAGTTTTTCCATTTTTTTTTTTTTTTATTGATAAATGTCCCCCAGGACAGTACCCAGATCCACATACCACTTTTATGGCCAATTACTTGCATACAAGCCCTCAAAATGGGCACTTTTGATTTTTCCTGTTTGGCTCGCTTAGACTTCAGTGGGGTTTGCAATTTGGTTAGAACATTTGCCCTATTCGGGAGTTCTGCTGCGGCCTAACCCTTAGTAACAACCTTGTTCATCAGAGTGCAGCTTACTCATTGTAGTACTGTGAACTTCATACCCCCTAGTGCTATTATAGGCGCAGGTTCTTTGTATATAGCATCTCTATTATGCACCCCTTTATGAATCCCTTCAGACCAGGCTTAAGGAAAAGGTTCACGGTCTTTACTGATCTTCTTGTTGTAAAGCATGATGTCAGGATAAAACACAAACTCTTCCTTCATAACCTTGGCTAACTATAGATTGGCCCAGGCATACCATGAGAGTATTTTAGAGTCCAGGTATGGGGGTAAAGTCCATTGTTGGTGACGTGGTCCATGGCTGGTGGCATCCCAGGAACCTCAGTATAATTACTCCTCTTCTGGATATGGAATCAGCAGCAGCACCACAGCACACCAGTACATGCTGGAATCTTCTGAGTTCTCGGGCTTCAGCCATCCCCCAATTGATATCACAAGTGGGCCGGCTGAAACCCAAAAAGCTCGTAAACCGGTAGCCAAGATTTTAATCCTTACCTAACCGAGCCTGGACCGGTGCCTAACTAATGTAAGCAGGGCTCAACCTGCTTACAAGTAGATACCTATCAGATTTGCTGTATGAATTGATAAGGGACATACAGTACTGACAGAAGAACAAAACAGAGGAATAATCTCATCAGCCTCCTGCTTCTCCCTCACTGTCCAGTCTCAGGTAGTGGTGGCCTATCTGTGACAACAGTTTGGTTCTTCTACCTTGCATAGCCATGTATATCTGATTTAAAATGTTGATATTAAAGCCTAAATGCAGCCAAAATCAACCATAGCAAAATCATCACAAGGGACATAACTCTTCCTCTGTTAATAGAAATCCTCCTCTGTCCTACCCTCCCACTCCTGCTACTGTAATCCTCAGTTGCAGTGACATTTTTTACAACTGAGGGGCTGTCACAGGCACAAGAGAGCCCGAATATTCCTGTAATTTCTGGCCAGATGCTCCATTCATAAAATTTGTTACTATAGCCTGTATGAATGGATAAGGATCTATGAATGAAGGGACCAGACTGTTCAATCATCTGCACGTCCTCCATTTCTAAATCCTGTTTCATTTATAGAAGCTGTAGAATGGCAGAGCTTGGTGGAAATGGTGGGCATAGTTGGGCTCTCTTGACGAGACCCTGTGACAGCCCCTTAGTTGTATTAACCCCTACAGTGCCAGGAGGTTACATGGGTAGGGTTGGGCGGGGCAGGATTGAGAAAAAGGAATCAGCACAAGGTGCACATCCTACCAACTTTAAGTTATGTCCTTTGTGCTGATTCATCTTTTTTTGAGGTTGGTTGCCCTCAGCTTTAATGCTACAGCTCATAGACATGGAAAAAGATACTACCGAAATCACAAACAGGAATAGAATTCCCTCATCTATCATTTTCATTTAGGTATTTTATTATTACTAGTATTATTATTATGTCTCATAATGTACTTTATACTTTCTTTGCAGAAGTGTACAGGCTGCCATGCTGATAACCTTCTTGGCGAGGGTCATGATTTTGTAAGTCTCTCTCCATCTACCTATATTTTTTAAATCAAATTTTGATATAATGTATACAATGTGTTTTCAGCTCATGAACCACCACATTTGACAAGTGGCAGAAAACCAAATGATTTCAGTAATTCTAATTCAATGAAGCAGTAAAGAATCAACCAATAATGCACAAGGCAACTTTTTCATTTTATTTTCAAATGCTTCTCATGATTTGGCATTCAATGTGAGCATTTTTTGCTGTGAGAAACATCAACCCTTATAAACCAGTTCAGTGACCAATGAAGATGCACAATATGCAGTAATTATGCTAGCCAATCACATTTTGCCTTTCATTGAATTACAGCATTCAGAGCAAACAAATGTGACTACTGAGCAACACGTTTGATTAAGAGAGAGAGAGATAATACTTCACATATATAAAATACTCCATGATATCTGTTCTGCTACACTTTGTGTGATTTATTTAAATATTTGCAAAATCCACAAACTTCATATGTCATAAATCCATGCAATCTCTTGAACTGTCATGGTCTTCACTCAGGTAAAGTATGTATAAAACTGAACCAGACCATTTCCTTTTAAATGTTAATTGCAACCGGAAACACATAACGCCTGTACACAGATCCCTCCGCTACTTTGTATCAAAGAACCGCTCTTACAGAGCAACAAGAATGAAGAGTTTGACAGGTGATAAGGAAATATCTCACCTCCTTACCATCTGTTTTAACCTTCTAAATGCCACCCACTGCACTGCAACAATGTGTATTACATGTGACTATGGGGCGGTTGTAGACTGGTTCCATTCACTTGAATGCATCATATTCAGTAGGCAGTAGTGCCCATGAAATGTGAGAGTGGGTATAATTCCTGCCATGGCCGTGAAGCAAAGCATTGCAGCTGTGGAATGTATAAACCTGCAGTTGCTGTCTTTTTAGGTAAAGGGGAAGCAGTTGGGGGGCAGTAAAGCCACGGCTCAAATGTGAGGTTTTTTTTTTATTCCCCAACTTCCAATGTGTATGAGCCCAAAAAACATGACATTTATGTAGACAAAGGAGGTGGCTGCACTTCCAGCAGTAAAAATCCATGCTTATTGAAACATCATTAAAATAAGGATGAGACATGCCCAAACAGCTCTAGGAACAACAGCAAACTCATTTCACACTCCTATGCTTAATCATTTTATAATGATTTTTCAATAAACATGGAATTTTGATGCTTGAAGTGCCGCCACCTCCTGTGTCTACATGGTATCCTTGGTCGTGGACCAGGCAGGCACCCAGCACCTCACGGCAGTATGGAATTATACTTGGTGATCTTTAGGAGCGGTGCACCCCTTCTGCTTTCTATGACATTTATGTAACATATACAATAAACTGGAAACAAATTATCTTGGTGTTTATACTCTATTCTCCATTCACAGTACAACTTGTAAAAAAAAAATATATATATACATAAAATAAATACTTATAAATCTCACAAGAAAAGGAATAAATCCAAGTCAGCATTTAACCCTTTGGGTTATATAGTGTCCAGTTCAGCTATCCATTTATTTTTTTTTTTTTAAGAAATATTTTATTGAAGTATAAAAGCGTACAAACATCAGTAAGATACAAGTGCAACAAAACATGTTTACACAATCAAAATGGGGAACAGCCTGAGCTAACAAACGACAACTGTCCAGCTTAACATGTGTAGAGAATCGGCAAGGACCTGGAGCGTACACAAGGTGGCAAGAGCAAAAACATTATCTGATTTTGAAAAAGGGGAGAGGAAAATGGAACCAAAATGACTAACAACAAGTGCTAGATCAGCTATGTAGACCAGGTGTTCAAGAGCAGAGCCAAGCCCCAATGCGCTACCGTGCCGATAAGAAAAAGAGAAAGGAAAGGCTCAGAGAAGCGAAAGAAGCCCTATGTGGAGAACACCCATACGGTCTGGGCAGGTCCTGGGTAAGGCCCATACCCAGGGTGCGTAGCACCCAGGGACGGGAAAGTGGGAGTTGTCAGTGCAAAAACTACCAGTCTACTGATGTGAAAAGGCGCGCGGGGTGCTCGCTAATCAGGCGCCGCCCGGGGGCGGCGATTGCACCCCTTTGGAACTTCGACAACGAGGACTAGGGGGAAGGGCAGGAAGGAGGGAGGGAGGGAAGGGGAGAAGGGGAAGGGAAGGGAGAGAGGGAAGAAGAGAGAAGGGGGAAGAAAGAAAGAGAGAAAAAAAAATGGGGGGAGGGGAATGGAGGGGAGTGCAATGCGAGGCACATGGGGTGATAGAGGACCAAGGCAAGTCCAAGGAAAGGAGGTTGAATTTGGGTATAACCAGCAAATAATGGGAGAGATCAAAGACCGAGGGTCTCATTGGCAGAGACTAGCAAATTCAGGCGTTGAGGTGTAATGAATCCAACAGGCCCATTTTTTGTAATACTTGGAAGGGGTGTCTCTCGCGATATAAATGAGTTCTTCCATCTCAGCCACTTTTCTGATGCGTAAGAGCCATTGTTTGATGGAGGGGGCTTGTGTGGATTTCCAAAGCGCGGGGATACATTTCCTGGCCGCGTTTACCATGAGTATCGTGAGGGACTTCGGGTAGGTCCTACTGGAGGTAGGGGAATGGTGTAGAAGATATCGGGCTGGTGTAAAATCCAAATCATACGTGGTCACCTGCGTGACAATCCGGTGTACTTCTTGCCAAAAGGAAGATAAGCGTGGGCAAGACCATAGAACATGCAAGAGCGTACCAGGCTCAGTCAAACATCTCCAACAAGTCGGCGAGGCAGAGGGGAAAAGCTTGTGTAACAGAGTAGGATTGCGATAACAACGGGATACTATTTTGTATCCACTTTCTTGGGTAGGGACGTTTAGGGAGCATTTGTGGTTGTTGGTAAAAATATTTTCCCATTCCTCTTGAGAGAGTGAAATTGCAAGCTCCGATTCCCACAGTTCGCAACGTTTAAGCTTCAGCTGATCAGGTCTATCCAATAAAAGGGAATGAATATGTTCTGGTACCTCTGGTACCCTTGTCTCCATATTTCTCCTTTCCTAATTGCGTCCCATCTTGTGTAACAAGGGACGCATATACCTTTAAGACCGGATGACATCATTGCCGAGCGCCGCTATGAGCGGCTATTTCAATCGCCGGTTTGCTCTCACTCATCGCTCGTTCAAACCGCATGTTCACCGCACCTACTCCTGTGAAGTCGGAGCTGCTGACATTCTCCCTTGCTGAACTGAAGCCGGAAACCTCGCTGGTGATCCGTATCTCGCTACGGGATCACCCCTCTCCAATGGACACTGTTACTCCTAAACCTATCTAAGTGATAAGTACCCCGCAGGGGATTCTTACTAACCAATCTCCTACTGTCATCTACTGCAATTACCAAGACTATCTGTATCTATCTATTCACTATCATCTGCATAGACTGTTAGCTCTTGGGACTACCTTCAACTATCCTTGCACTAGGTTACTCTGTCTAAGTATACTCCATCTGTGTCCTCTTACCATCTGCACTATACTTGACATCAGAACCTATCTGCTTTACCATCACCTGCAACTCTCCTAATACTACTTCTAGTGCTCACCATACAATAGCCTGTCTCTCATCTATATATCCTCATATATTCTATCCCTCCATTAACATCTATTAATATATATATGGTATATAACAGGCTGTACACGGTGATGAAGTCCTGAGAGTTGGATATGTTTGTTCAACAGATTCTCTACAAGGCTACTGAGTGTAATAATTCTGCAGCTGTAAATCCATCCACTAACAAAAACGCATGAACGTTACAGAATAATGGAAGTAAGCTTATGGAGCGGGCCTTCCTGTTGACAGAGAGAGTCGAACGGCGTAGTGGAGGACAGAGAGGGGCATTTGCGGGCCAAAGACTTAAGAAACTGCATGAGCAGAAGGTAGGACCAATGGGGTATGGGGGGTCTACCCGCCCTCTCCGCCACAGAGGAGGCGGAGAGCACCGTGTCCTCCCCCCACAGGTGGTGGGCGCGCAACTGGTCACGGGACCAGTTGGCAGCCAAATAGTGACGATGCATACCTGGCGGGAAGTCAGGATTCAACCTGACCGGAGTCATCGGGCCTGGAATCGCAGAAACGTTACGTTTTGCACACATCAATCGGAAAACGCGTAGAGAGGAGCCAATTAGGGGGTGGAGCTTAAGTGTGCTAGGGACATGGGTCTCCATTATCCAAGGCAGGGAGCGGAGGTCTAGAGAGGTAAAACCACCTTCGATGGTCACCCAGTCTTTATGAGATTTGTGCACATTCCAGTCCACTATTCTAGTGAGGTGACAGGCGGCATAGTAGTTACTGATGTCCGGTAGCCCAATCCCCCTCTTGTATTTGGGCATGGTTAGGTGGTCAAAGGAGATGCGCGGCTGTTTGTCCTGCCACAGAAAGGCAGTGCTGATGCGTTTGTAAAGAGCAACAAAGGACGGAGGGAGCCAAATAGGGATTGTCTGGAGAGCGTAAAGTAGACGTGGCAAGACGTTCATCTTCAGTATAGCCGCTCTACCAAACCAGGAGAACATAAGTTTGATCCACAACCTTAGATCTTTTGATATTTGGGCAAAGAGCGGGGGAAAATTACGGTCGTAAAGATGTTGGAGATTGGCTGGAATTTTAATCCCTAGGTAAGTGATCGAGTCCGACTTCCAAATGAGGTGGAAATTTGTCTGGCAGCGTGTTACATCTTGTGGGGGTAGGGTAACATTTAGGGCGAAGGATTTAGAAAAGCTAATCTTAAAGTTGGATATGACAGCGTAATCATCAATTAATTTAAGGAGTGTAGGGAGGGTCGTGACCGGTTCCGATAGAAATAAGCTATCCATTTAACCTCTCTGCACTTCAACTGATCAATGATTATTAATTCAAGCTGGAAGATGGAATGTCTGTGCATAGAAACATTTTGGGAACAGGAAGCTCTGGCTAATCTGCCCCCTTGAGGATTTATGTTGTGATAATCTATCATTCATCCTCGGTGTCATCTCCCTGATATAGTACAAACCACAGAGGTATTTTAAAGCATAAACTACAAAAGAGCTCTGACATGCATTGTACCCTTTGATGTCTATGTCTATATTTTTTCCCATGTGTAAAAGATGAACCCTTAATCCTGTTAGAACATTGTACACAGGACAAACATGGAAAAGGTCCACTTTGTTTAGATCCTAAAAAGGTCAAAGCCTGTAGTTTAGGGAGAAACAGATCCGCCCTAACTATAGTGTCCTATATGATTTTTAATTCATTCCCTGTAAGAGCGCTACTCTGATACAAAGTAGTAGAAGGATGTGTGCACAGGTGTTACATGTTTCTGGCTGCAATTAACATATAAGATGGAGATGATCTGTTTCAGTTTTATACATACTTTACCTGAGAAAGGACTGTGAGCGGTTCACAACTGTTATACAGATTGCATGGATTTCTCACATGTGAAGTTTGTGGATGCTGCAAATATTTGAATTTATCACCTCAGGTGCTGCAGAACAAGTATTGTAAAATATCTCCTACATATGGGAGCAGATGGTATACCTCATGTAATGTGTGCGCTCATGAGGACTGGATTGGAAGTGGGAGTTTCCAGCACTATATATATATATATATATATATATATATATATATATATATATATACACACACAGCCATAACGATATATGATACAAACTATTCCATTCTCACATACATATACAGGATATCAGAAGTTGTAAGCTTTCAAAAACAGAAAATGTCCACATGCTGAAAATATAAAGACATATAAAAAGTGTGTGTGCCCATGATCATTAAACATCAAATATTTTAATGCTGAAAAGATATCTACATGTTTTTGGGACCTCTTACTATGAATATTGTAGATGTGGTCACTTTGTAATCTAATAATGTAAAAGTAATGTAATCAATAATCTAAAAAGCAAAAAAATTGCAACACTCAAAACATAAATGAGCACCGACCCCACCCACAATTACAATGCCCAAAATGTTTTTATTTATTTATTTTTTAAATATAAGTTAATTTTTCAGAAAGTTTAACTTGTTTGTTATTTGTAGTCTGCAAAGCTGCACCTTAGAGTTATTAATTGAGATATTTGACATGCATGCATACACAATTCTGTTGCATTTTTTTTTTTAGGATGAACTTTTGGAGGGGGTTGGAGAAACTGGAGGCAAATCTGTTGCGGCTGTTATAAAGCTTCTGGTAAGTTTGCTTGTTCCCTCGCTTCATTTCTGTTTGTTCATATCAGCTGGTCACAGAGATACTGAGGCTGATTGAGAATGTTGACACAATAAGTTGTTGAATATTCACTACAATTACCCATTAATGTGCAGATAAAAAAAATGAACAGGAAGTTGCTTTTTTCATAAATAGATAACTGAAGTGAATCTTCATACAATTTATAGTGCAAACATTCTCAATTCCTTTAGTAAATCAGCCTCAGTGAATCAGGCCAAGGTGGAGTCAGATGAGTGCTTGCTGCAGATCTTTGTATAAGCTTATTTATTACAAAAAAGATGACAGTGTAAAGCACATTACAAAACAATTCATTTTCCACTGATCCAGTTGATTATCTGAAATCAGCTGTATGGCTAATTTGCACATCGTCATTTCTGTATCAAATAAGCTAATTGGTCTATAAAGTAAGAGCTACTTATTCTTCAGGGACAGAAAAAAAAAAAATTGAATTGGAATAGACATAACTGAAAAAAGACAACAGAGACATCAGTTCTTCGGATGACTTAAAGTGTTACTAAACCCAGGATCCTGCATTCACTATATCTGGTCTCCCATAGTACACAGAACATGGAAATGCAATTATTTTATTAAATATAAACAGATAAATACCTTTTCTCATCAGCAGCGTATAGCAGCCTTGTGACTTGTATCAGTTCCTAGTAAATCTTGTAGGAGGAGTTTTCATTTCCCCTGATCCTCTGTCTGGACATGTATGGACATTGCTGATTGGCCCTGTGCTGATCACATGCACTCTCCCAAGAAAAAAAAAATTCTCCAGCAATACACAGCAAACTGAGCATGTACAGCCTGTCCCCTGGCTCTGTAAATATCAGGCTATTTATTGGAGACAGTGAAAGAAGAGAAGGATTAGAGAGACAGGATCAAACATCCTTTATACGCAATGCAGAGGATTAACCCCTTAGGTTCCACAGTGAGTATAACAAGCATGCTTTACTGCATATACAGACTGATTTTACTGTTGTGGGTTTAGTACCACAGGCTGAACAAAAAAAAAACAACTGAGGAGTTTGAAAGGATATCCTGTACTAACAATTCGATATTAGTACAGTGATCTCCCCATTGAGCTATTGTGTTCTGACAGGGGGATTACAAACCGGTGAAGAGCGCTGATCAGATGACAATTGGCAGACCTTTTTCGGCAATGCCCCTTCGAAGCTGGTTGTTTGCCCCGACTTCTGTCGGACCGGCTGCCGTACACACAAGCTGAATGTCGGCTGGTTTTTGTGTGTGTACGGGTCCTAAGGGAGTAAAATTCAGGACAAAACTCCCAAAAAGTATGCATCACGTGTTTATAAATTACATAATCTCAGAACATTTAGTGGCATTTTTATAAAGTAACGAAGGTGGCATTCACTGAACATTCACTGGTGGTGAATAGTTTACTGCATATTAAAACAAATTCACTAGGAATATTCCCCTGCAGTTAATTATTGTTTGTTTGATGTCTTATTCACTGCTTTAACAATATGTCCTTCAGTATATGAGCCATTACTCCCAAAATGACAAAACACTGCAAAATTTTACTTGCCAAAGACATCTTGCTCACCGGACCTGCAAGATAACAAAGAGTGAAGTAATACATTTATCTATAGGTCCCAGAGTGCCACAGTCCTAGGAATAGGAGAAGGTGAGCAGGTGATTTTAAATAAAGATTTCTGGTAGATTTATTTCTACTATAGTAAAATTGAATCCTTTGTTTACTAAAGGAATATAGACTCTCCACTTAGCTTAGCTATAAGCAAGTAGTTTTCACTTTAATCATCCAATCACATGCAGGCACATAAATGGGCATCCAAAGTGAACAAAGCTTCATCTAGTTTACTAAGGCTAACCAATACATGGCTTGATGTATCTCATTCAGCCCCATAGGCTGTAATAGAGAAATTCATCTATTTCTCCATCAAAGCTGAACACCATGGATGAGGGAATCTCCATAGCTGGCTATTGAATTCAGCAGATATGAGGCTGCCCGAATACCCAAACAGTGACTGCATCTAATAGGGTGCAGACACTGCTGGGCTGATCATTTTCTACTTGACTCAGTTAAAATTAAGATTGACTTTTGTTGAGCTGGGTGGTACTTGCAAGGCCACCCATGGCTTGAATTTTGGTCAATTCAGCAGGAATCATCTGAAACGTATCCACTGAGCAGGGGGGGAGGGGGTAGGAGCATCACCGGGGGGCCCCAAGAAAAGGAGGATTGGGGCTGTTCTCTGCAAATCCATTTTACAGAGCAGGTAAATATGCCATGTTTGTTATTTTATTTTAAACAAATGTAACGTTTAAAACCACTTTAAGCCAAGCCAACATTTCATTTGCTATGTAAACAGTCTTCCAATATAAAGAGAACCTGTCCGAAGAAAGTAAGATAATAAAGCTGAGACTGATGAGAAAGAGCCTTAACATAAACTTGGAAAGCTGAACAAATCGATGATTGGGGTACAAATGACCTTTTTTGGGCTTTTGTTTTTTTAGAATACACTGGGACTAGATGAAGCCACATTGAAGATTGTTTGTGCATTGGTAAGGTTAAAACTGTATATTGACAACATCTTATTTTGTTTACTATGTTAAATATCATAATATTTTTCAATGCATTACTGAGTAAATAATATTTGTTAGGCAAGTAACAGGGACTTTTTATAAAATGTAGTACATTATTGCATTGAAATATGGTGTACGTATATGAATCGGAGAATTCTTTTTTCAGTTCATTTCTCAGCAGTTCTCAGAGGAAAATTATCTCCTCTGGCACCCTGTTTATGAAGCAAAGAACTTCAGTTCTCACATGGAGAACAAAGGAGAAGTTTTTCCTCTGAAAACAGCCGAGATCCATGTAAAAGTGGGTGGGCTGCCTGTAATCTCGTGAGCAGTGTTAATTTCATCGACTAAAACCGACTAATCCGTCGACTAAATTAACACAATTTTAGTCGACTAAAATACAACTAAAACTAAAACAATTCAGATGACTAAAATACAACTAAAACTAAAATGGCATTTTAGTCTTAAGACTAAAATACGACTAAAACTAAAATGGCATTTTAGTCAAAAGACTATAACTAAAACTAAATCGAAATTTGCTGCCAAAATCAACACTGGTGCATGCTCAAAGCTTAATACCATAAATAATAACATATTAGATTTTTTACTCCAGGACCAGCAGTAGTATATAATGAGTTTGGAAATTGTAGAGAAACGCTTAAATAATGCATTACAAATTACAATTGAACTTCACCCATTCGATTATAGATGACTAAAATTAGTTTTAATCGACTAAAATGTAGGATGTTTTAGTCTACTAAAATGTAGGACGTTTTAGTCTTCTAAAATGTAGGACATTTTAGTCGACTAAAATGTACTGGAGTTTTAGTCGACGAAATACGACTAAAACTAAAACACTTGCAGAAGACTGTGGTGTACGTTTAGTAAACTGAGAAGTTTTCTCTCAGTTCACTTCTCGGCAGTTCTCAGAGAAAAAATATCTCCTCTGGCACCCAGTTTAGAAGGCATAGAACTTCACTTCTCACAGGGTGATCAGAGGAGAAGTTTTTTCTCTGAGAACTGCCGAGATCTGTGTATAACAGGGTGGATTGCCTGTAATCTCACGAGATATTGTGAGATTACAGCGCCACTAAGTTTAAAAAGTGAAACTAAAGTTTAATAGAACTCATAACGACATGTTCTGACACATGAAAACATATCTATACACACACACACATGCACAGTATATATACATACAGTATATATATATATATATATATATATATATACACACACACCAGTGCATACAGTATATGTATATATATATATATATATATATATACACACCAGTACATACAGTATATATATATATATATATATATAAATATATATATATATATATATATTATGGAAAATTGTTACCAATACTTACCGTAATTTTCCATTCCTGGCTCTGCGTCATGCCATCATACTACGGGTCAACTCCGCCCCTCTAACCCCCATAGGACATCCCTGAAATAGCATAAAAGGCAGGCAGTACCTGGTGGAGGTGTTCTGTATGAGCTTGTGACAGACCAGGGAGGGTTTTGTGCTGGCATGACGCAGAGCCAGGAAAGGAAAATTACGGTAAGTATTGGTAACAATTTTCCATGTCCTGGCTCTGCATCATGCCATCATACTACGGGACTTAACTAGCCAAAACACAGGGTGGGAAGAATAAATTACAAACACCAGGTACTGCTGCAAGAAACTAATTTTAAAAATCTTGATAAAGCAGAAGACAATACTGAAGCTCCCATCTGAGCATACTGGGATGACATCACATCCAGCTTATAGTGTTTTATGCAGGTATTAGGAGATCTCGAACCTGCAGCCCTACAGACCACGTCTGCCGATACTTTGGACCAAGCTGCCCAGGAGGATGACACCGCTCTTGTGGAATGTGTTCGGATCTCCTGAGGAGGGGGGAGGCCTTCCAGGGAGTAAGCTGTTTGGATTGCTTTAACTATCCTTGTCGAGAGGACTCTTGGAGGGGCCGGCATACCCATCCTGGGACAATTTGGGAATACAAAAAAAAGAGCATCTGTTTTCCGGAACTAGACCGTTCTGGGCAGCTATGTCTGTGGGAGCAACTTCATATCCAGATGATACCATCTAGGCTCCTCCAAGGCTGATTGAGAAGGGGGAAAAGGCCGGGAGAAACGATTCCCAATTAAAATGAAATTCCGACGAGACTTTAGGAAGGGACTTCGGAGAAGGTCGTAACACCACGCTGTCCAGAAGGAAGGTGCAGAATGGCTCTTTGTACGAGAAGGCCGCAGTGTCTGAGACTCGTCTGGCTGAGACCAAAACTGTCAAAAAAACAGTCTTTAATGTCAGGTACCATAAAGGACTGCATCCAGTGTTCACAGTAACTTTGTGGCTGCAAATAGTGGACAGAAGAGCCTCTGACTACCCCATTAAGGCATAGACACATTCTCCTTCCAGACAACATATCCTCCCAGCACCTCATTGTGCTAAGCATAATGAGAGGAAGATCCTTGGACTACCTCCTTAAGGTATTGCTGAAATATCCTCCAAATTAGTGATAAGATGATGTGAAGCATTCGCCAAGTGACAGCATTCACAGCCGTGTCAATATTTCAGTATGTGATCTCCTGGGGAATAAAAATCAAGGTTGCAGGGTGCTTAGTTCACATTCATCCCCACTACACCGTGGCTCCACACTCGATTAGGTCCATTCGGAGTGACCAACTGACGAAAATTTATTCCGTCCTGGCCACATACATTGCTCTCTTTTTTTTTTTTCCCAAACAAAGATAAAGAAAAACAAAAACGCATTCCTTCCCAAAAAAAAAAAAAATCTTCAGTTCCTTGAGGCTGGCGGCAGCTTTAGACAAAAATACCCCAAGCTTCAACACAGGCAAAGTAGACCAGGATGTGCATGTACTCACAGTGAGGGCAGCAGAGACCCAGTTACACACAGTGTATTGGCCACAGAGGAAAAGGAAGCCAGCTGCACCTGCAGACTGTCTCCACTGATTAAAAGCAACCTAGTGATCTGAGGAAGCCTGGGCTGCCCCCCCCCCCCCCCCCCACTGGAGCATGCAAAACCACCATCTCCAGCAAACTA